>NW_005842224.1:1021158-1028703 GCF_000455745.1 Alligator sinensis
TGTCCCTGGTTGTATAGCTACAAACCCAGTGGGATATCAGCTTCTCATGAGATGACAGGCTCTCCCCCATCCTGATGCCTGCTCCCTAGGCAAGCTTCAGTTCAGTCACCCCTGGGTTGAGTCTGCACCCCCTCTCTCTAGGGCTGGAGTCTGCTCCTCCTTTTTCTCCTCCAAGCTTCTCTCCCCCCACACCCTTCAGCTTTTATGGCTCAGTGGCAGCCAATCAGAGCCCTCAGTTTGCATTGTGGGCTCTGGTCACAATTTAAATGCTTCAATAATAAATTTGCATCATGCATTGTATACCCTCCTGTCTTGCAAAGCTTATGCACACTCTGAAAACTTTTGCCATCCTTTTATTTGCAGAGCTCTTAAGCATAGCTCACCCACTCAACTTGTAGCCAGGTGAGTTTTGCAGCTGTTAAATTGTATTCTTTTAAATATCTTGAGGGGAAAAAATCAAAGCCATTCACTTAAAGGTATTTTTCTGCTATGAACTGGTCGTACATGTGACATGCTAAAAGCAAACCAAAAAATAAATGACTGATTTATTTTTCTAGCACTTAATTTAGACTCAAAAAAGGCCTTTCTGTACATTCTAGGTTTCTTATCATTAAATTATTCAAACATTAAGTGCAGCAATACGATAGTATTTTAAATGGCTTACGTATAACTAAGTTATAGCTGAAATTAAGGAGCACCAAAAGGAATCTGGAAGCAAATGCTGAAGCTCAAGGAAAGTAACCCCTTAAAAAAAGGGCAGAAACTTACTAGTCAGTGGTTGGCAATTTTTTAAGGTTATGGTTGGCAATCTTTTAAGGCTGTGGGTTGGATTGACCTAATTTTAAGACTGCTGCAGGAACCCCCTGCTGCCGCAGCCCCATGTCCACTAGGTTGATCTCTGTAATAAGCTGGAGAAGACTCAAGGGGTTAGATTGAATCCTCTGCTCTGGATCCTTTATACCAGATGAAAACACCAAAGAGGTATAAGGGATCCTAAAAACCTGAACTACATCAAGGAAAGGATGCCCTTGGTGCACGCACTGAGGAAGATGGACCCAAAGCTTTTTTTCCAAGGAACTTCCCTGGAAGCTGTGGTGCATAGGCTGCATTAGGAAGTGGGGCAGTAATGGAAGGAGTGTATTAAGAGTTATGGGTCGGGGGGCTATAGTAGGCAGTGTTGCAGACATTGGCAATGTGGGAAATAAAGCAGCCTAGGCAAGTAGTTCCAAAAATGTGTAACTGCCCAGCTTTCAGGGGAACAGAAGTGTCTCCAAAACATCTTAGCTCATACTCGCCTAGGCTGTGAGTTCTGTGCTATGCCTCTTAGACATTGCTTATGCACACTGTCTGCTAAATCTAGGATTGCTGCTGGAGAAAGAACCCAGTCTTTCCCACTCAATTCACACCCAGCCTCAGCAATTGGGTAGCCTGCATGTCTTGTCAGTGTTAAGCTCATGTCCTGCTGCCACTGTTGACATATCAATTTTGGTTCTATGATGCTCCTGGAGGGTGCCACCTACCTGCTCCCACTCATGTGGCAAAGACAGACATGAGGCAGTGAGGGAATTCTCCTGCCACTGTTTGGGAGCACAAGAGATAGAGATCTTCAGAGCAACAGTTACCTAAGATGACCTAAGAGCTAGTACAGACAGTCAAAAATCCCAAGGCTGAATCGATTCAGTCTTTGTAGGTTAGTCTAAGCCACACAGATTAAATTGAAACAGAAGTGAACAGACATTTACCCTTCATTCAGGAAATGCAGTCACATGCCTGCAATGACTCAAGCACTAGAGCACAGCTCTCTGCCATGTAGCCAGCATGGACTGTATATTTATTTCCTCTTTCTGCTGCCCCCAAGGTCTCTGGGATTTGTAGTCCAAAATCCCAGCAGCAGGACTCTGCAGGGTTGCTTATCACTTCTTCCTGCTTCCATGTGCCTCCAGGATTTGTAGTCCACAGTTGCAGCCAGCAGTAAGTTTCAGTGGGAGAAGAGGTGCTTAACCCCCCTCTTTGGCTCCAGACCCCAGCTGGGGTTTGCCTGGAGTGGCAGCCCCCCCGCATACTGGGCTGCATTCCCAGCTGGGCTTGCTCCCCCCGCCCTCTTGTAAGTCAGTCCCCACTGCACCAGCTAGGGAGCAGAGGGACAGGGCCAGCCCTGCTCTTTGCAGCAGACAGCCCACCCCAGGGCTGCAAAATGTTGGGATGCTGGGGGACTGTGATTTAACTTGAACCAGGAAAGGATCTGGGGCAGAAGTTTCATAAACCGGTTTGACCCAAATCAGTTAAGTCTGATACTACATTTAGCCAGGTTTACCTTAAACCAGTTTCAGCCATTTTGAAGCTGGTTTATGTGCACTGAGCTTCTGTTCTGTTACATGTTTAAACCAGTTTCTGATCACTTAAACTGGTTTATGTGTAACTTCTGTCCCTAGCCAAGGTGACATTGTTATGTCCTCTCCAAATCTGGAGCATGCAGAGTAAAAGTGGGTGGGAGGAGAATGCTTCTTGATAGCACTCATGAGAGCACTAGGGAAGTGCTATGGATGTGCCACTCAAGCTCTCCTGAGACAAAGCCCGAGAGCAGTACTGGGGTATGCTCTTAGGATTGCTGTGGGCTGCTCCAAGCTATATGTACTGCCTAATGCCTTGGGTTGGGCTTGCATGAAGTGGAAGGGAAAGGATAGGGCTTATATCTATGGCAGTGGTCCAGGGCTTGGAAAAAAGACTTCATAGATGTGGCCTTAAGGATACAAAATATCAATGCAGAATAACAAAACGTACAACATGTAGAAGATTAATGTGCATCAAGCACAAGTGACTTCAGCTGTGAAAAGTAAAGTTCTTTGGATTGCAGAATTAGTGTATTTTCACATTGTTCTGCAAACTTTTACAGCACTGTCTATTTTGTAGTATAATCCTAGGGCTTGTGCCTTTAGGCATTATTCCTCAAGTGAATATTGATGATGATAACGCATTCCATCTAGGCAAGCAATGACAAAACTGTCCCTGAAGAAGGCAGATGCAGAAGTACCTTGTTTTCAGACATACTTGTTATGCTTGGTTCACTGTATTCGTGATTTCCTTGAACAGCGCAATGACACTCGTACATTCTTCTTTGTGTAAACAGAATTATAACTCCCATCTTGCCTCCAAAATACCATATTTTCGTGCTTATAATTTCTACTCTTCTCAAAAACTAGCTGCTGGAAACTGGAATGTGCATTATATGTGAGAAATATAAGAGCAGGTTCTGCAGCTAAGCAGGTAAAACAGAAAGTAAAATCGGAGACTCAGCTTCTTAGCTGCTGCTACTTAGTTTCATAGTAGTCTGGGATCAGGAGGGACCTGAACAGATCATCTAGTCTGACCCACCACCACCTGCAGGAGCACACGTTGGGATCACATGACCCCAAACAGGTGTTCCTCCAACTTAGTTGCACACTACAAGGAAAAATCTTTTTTCTTCCTTCTGCCTTTCAAAAACAAGGTGTGCCTATATCCAGGACATATTGTATATGAGAAAATTTGGTATTAAGCAAACTGTTCAAAGGTAATTACTAGGATGGGGTATTCAGTTTCATTTGCAGAAAAAAAATAATTTAAAAGGCTGAGTAATTACTTTCCATGTTGAACTATCTTTGTGCCTACTAATACTGAAGTTTTTACTTTGTTATTTATAAGTCCTGTTTATATCTTCATGTACTGACAAACTGTACATAGGCCATTAAAAAGATGTGCAAAGCTTCTAGAAGTTATAATATCTCTTGGATTATTTAGGGCCTGGATAACTAAAATTTGGGCAGTTTACATGGATTAAAAACATATGATTGATGCAAACGCATTTAAGAAAAGGGAAACATTTGGAACTTGTTAGCTTTGTGTGCACTTTTTACAAATATATGGAATTCTAGTGTTCTTACTGACCTGTGTAAGGAAAATAAGGATTTTCCCTTCACCATTACGCACTTTCCCCATTTCCCCGCATTGCCTCCCAAAAGCTGACTCTGAACAAGTGCAACTTAATTCATTGGAAAACAAATGATCTCATGGACTAAATGGCTCTATTAGTGACTGACCTAAGAATTATGAAGACACAAATCACAAACAGTAAAAGAAGTTGGTCCCCCCTCATTTCATTCCCATGGAATAATTGCCTTCAGTATCACATTTATTCTAGCATGCTCTGTCTACTCTGCCCTGATGTAGAATAACATCTGTGTTTCAGTGAGGTCCAGGGTTTATAAATGGCCTGATAAAGGCACAAGGTAGTCAAGCTCTTCGTTCAAGGTCCCATAGCAAATGAAGTTTAACTTGTATTTGGACATAGGAATGGCCTGGAACCCAGCCTTTTTTTGTAGCCAATAAGCAACACAGTCTCTTTAATTATTTCAACTTGTTTCATATTGAATATGATTAAAATGCTCATAGGTACAGCTGCAAGACTGGCTGTTGTTTGAATTGGAACCTAAACTATTCCTACTCAGAATGCTTCATAAACAGATTACTTCATAATTTATTAACACAATCATTTTGAAAAGCTAAGTTTTCAAATGATAATGTAGCTGCTAATGGCACAGGTGTAATAAAGCAATAGTTTAAATAATGTCTTTTATGGTACTTTAGTATACCTAGGAATAAAAAATAAAGGAGATCAGATTTTATTTTTTATTGAGTGCATTTTAACTGTTCTTAATTTTTCCTGGCACACCTTGGTTTTTAAATTTGCTTTTCTACTTGGAGGAAGGTTTTATTTCTCTGATTCTAAAAGTTTGGCTAAACTGATATTTTTGGAAGTGATGCCTTGGTACCAACTTTCTCAGCTGCAAACTACAACTCTGGGAATAATACCAAAAGATGTGTTTTCATCAGAAACCAGGCACAGTTCATCACCCTGTTTAAAATATAATAACCTGCAGTATGTTCATTCAAGTAACAAGATATGTGTCTATGATTGACTCCTGTCCACTTGTGAGTTCTAGTAAACACAAAATCCAACAAACTTCTATTTGCACATTGCAAGCTGGTGAGAACACATGTCTATATTTAGGTCTATTAAATAATTGTCCCCTGCTTGCTACTGGATGCAGTTCAAAGCACTAGGGACAATTTCCTTCTCCCTCCTTTGTCATTGCTGGGTGCCACACTTCAACAAGGACATGGTAAACCTTGAGAGAGTCCAGAGAAGAGCCACCTGTATGATCAGAGACTTGTAAGGCAAGTCATACAAGGAAAGGCTCAGGGACCTGGGACTCTTCAGCCTGAAAAAGAGAAGGCTGAGAGGAGACTTGATAGCTTATTGCTACATCAGGGGCATACAGAAAGAGCTTGGTGAGCAACTGTTCACCAGGGTGCCCTTGGGGATAACCAGGAGTAATGGCCATAAACTCCTGGAAGACCATTTCAGGCTCAATATTAGGAAAAACTTCTTCACAGCCAGGGTGTCCAGACTGTGGAATAAGCTCCCTCTAGAGGTGGTGCAATCACCTACCCTGGAAATCTTCAAGAGGAGACTGGATGCCCACCTTGCTGGGGTCACCTGACCCCAGATGTCTTTATTGCCTGGTGTAGGGGGCTGGACCTGATGATCTTCTGAGGTCCCTTCCAGCCTCACAATTCATGAATTTATGAATCTATGGATTGCTCTTAAGATCAATTCTTATTTCATAGATTTCATAGACATTAGGGGCTGGAAGGGACCTCGCAAGAGTGTTGAGTCCATCCACTCTGCCACTGGCAGGAAGTCTGTGCGGATCAAATGATCCCAGCAAGATAAACATTCCAAAGTCCTTTTGAATGAGTCCAGAGTAGGTGCTTGCATCACCTCTAGGGGAGTCTGTTCCAGATCCTGGACACTTGGACTGTGAAGAAGTTTTTTCTTATGCTCAATCTAAATTGGCCTTTTAGGAGTTTGTGGCCATAAGGTTTGCTCTCCTAGCCTTTTATTATATGGGTAGCTCTCCTTTGGACTCTCTTGAGCTTATCCACATCCCTCCTGAACTGGGGGGGTGCAAAACTGGATGTAGCACTCCAGTTGTGGCCTCACCAAGGGTGAGTAAAGTGGATGATGTCCCTGGTTTTGCTAGACATGCATCAATGGATGCATGCCAAAGTTTGGTTAGCTTTGGTGGCCACAGCATCACATTGGTGGCTCATGTTCATTTTGTGGTCAATCAAGACCCCCAAATCTCTTTTGGTCGTGGTGCTAGTGAGAATAGCACTGCCGAGCCTATAAGTATGATTCTGGTTGTTCCTCCCAAGGTGGAGCACCCTGCACTTCTCTACGTTACATGCCATCATGTTTTGGTCTGCCCACCTTGCACGGGTGTCCAAGGTCGGTCTGTATCCCCCGTCTGTCTTCTACTGTGGCCACCTTCCCCCATAGTTTAGTGTCATCTGTGAACTTTACCAGTCCACATCTGACCCCCGAATCCAGATCATTAATGAAGATGTTGAAGAGTACTGGTCTGAGAACTGAGCCCTGAGGGACTCCGCTGGTCACCTTGCACCACGTTGATTTGCTCCCATCAACTAGTACTCAGTGAGTCTGACCCTGGAGCCAGTTCTCCAGTCATCAGACCATGAGAGGGTCGAGGCCACAGTTCCCCAGCTTAAGCATAAGGACACAATAGGTGATCAAGTCAAGGATTTCTTGAAATCCAAATATATAACATCAACCTTGTCTCCCTTATCAAGACAATGTGACACCTGGTCATGGAAGGTGATGAGGTTAGTCAGGCAAGACCTTCCAATGACAAAGCCATGTTGGCTGGCATTAAGAAGGTTGCTTTCTGTTAACTTGTTTCTGATGGATTCCTTGATGATTTTCTCCAGGATCTTCCTTCCTTCCTTTTTTGAAGATTGGGACCACGTTGGCTCTTTTCCAGTCTTTCAGCACCTCATCCAAGTGCCATGAGTTCAAAAATATCTGTGCCATAGGGCATTCTATGATATCTGCCAGTTCCTACAAGACTCTACAGTCCATCCACGCCTACAGACTTATGGACATCTAACCTTTCAAGGTGTTCCCTCACCTGATCAGCGTCAATTATGGGCCCATCTCCCACTCTCTGGAAGTTTTGTATTCTGTCTGACAGTGTGACCCCATTGGGTGGGTGGAAAACTGATGCAAAGTATTTGTGTCACAACCCAAAGTTGTGGGTTTTTTTTGTTTGTGTGTGCTTCGGCATCACTAAATCATGTTTCCGCCAAATTGCAGCTCTTTTGCACGGTGGAGTGTTCTGCTGCAACAGAACCCACGTGCAGGAGCTTTTCCCGCCAGTTCTGTAGCTTTCTTTGCATAGTGCATTTCTTTTGCATTATAGCAATGCGCGATGCAAGGAGTCACTGCCATTTGTATTAGGATTTGCGCCACATTATTGGCCAGTCTTAATGTAAGCACACGTGGTGGCTAGCTATTGGCTTGCTAGCCGTACAAAAGGCTTGGGTGGTTTCCGCCCAAATCGGAGAGAGAGAAAGCACGTGGAGTTCGGGAAAGGAGCGTGAGGATCTCTAAGCGCTGCTGATCCATACGAACCCAGCTTTTTC
>NW_005842224.1:1028921-1040345 GCF_000455745.1 Alligator sinensis
CCGAGTTTATTAGAGTCCTCCACCGAGAACTCAAGCGGAGCTGAGCCTGGAAAGCTGACCAGCCTACACCGCGACCACCTTGGGTGTAAGTAAATAATCTTTTCAATCAACCATTACGCCTCCGTGACTGATTCTAGCTCGAGCGTGCCATACCGCACCACGGTATTTTCCAACCCCGTATACCCGGGCTACCGGCCACAGCCTGTGTACACACAAAGACGGGCCCCCGGCTCACACATGGCGACCCAGATGGGATCGGGAGAGAGCTCGCACATGGCAATCCAGGCGGGATCGGGAGTCGGCCCGCACAATTTGTTTAGGAGATTGGTCTTTTCTCGGGTGTCAGACATCAGTTGCCCCATTTTATCTCACAGGGGTACAATGTTGCCTTTGTTCTTTTTTCCGACTACCCACATATCTGAAGAAGGACTTTTTGATGTCCTTGATTCTGACGGCTAGTCTGAGTTCAGTTTCTGCCTTGGCTTTTCTGAATTGCTTTCTACAGGTGCAGGCAAGTGTTGAGTAATCCTCTTTGGTGACAATTCCAGTTTTCCATTTGATGTAGGCTTCTCTTTTAAGTTTCACTAGGTCCAACAGTTCCCTGTTTAGCCAAGGAGGACTTCCTGCCTGCTGACTGCATTTCCTGTGGGATGGGATGGACTTTCCTCATGCTTCTAGGATTGAGTTCTTAGGAATTTCTCATGGACTCCCCTTCCTAAGGGGCTATGGTGTATTAGTGCCTGACTGACCAGTCTCCCAAGTTTGTGAAAGTCTGTCTTCCCAAAGTTGAGGCTTTCTGTTTTACTGCGGGATTTGCCTGCCCTGCATTGAACGGAGAAGGTGATCAGTTCATGGTCACTGTCACCAAGCTTCCCCTCGATCCATAGATTACTTACCATATTGTCCTTTTTGGCCAGAACCAGATCTAGCAGTGCCTTTCCCCTAGTCAGCCCATGGACCTCCTGTGTTAGGTAGGTTATTGTTTCAGAACCTGAATTGTCACACCTCGTATCTGAGGAAGTGCCATTCTCATTTGGAATTTCTGAAATCCATTTCCCCCCTGCATTTCATCTGATCCTATATCTCCCAACCTCTGCTCCAGTGATTCTCAACCAGGGTGCATGGCACCTTGGAGTGCCTTGAGATGCTCTCAAGGGTTGTTTGTGATGCCATGCAATATGATTCACAAGACAAACCCAGAGCTTTCAAATAGGAATCCGTTGTGTTAAAAATATTCTAACCTCTTGTGGTGTCTCTGAGTTCTTAGGAACACAAGAGTTACCCTATTATTTTTCTGTAGTCAAAAAAGGAATGAAAACTAAAAGCTGGAACTATCTGAGGAGGGCTTTGACTCTAATGAGGGGTACCTCAAATCTAAGAAGGCTGAGGACCACTGCTTTTAGGCTGTGATAAAAGCCTAATTTATCACAGCCTAAAAGTGATAGAAGCCTAGGACCTTTTTAATCAAATCCTAGTCAAAATAACTATTTCATTTTACTTGATTTCTGGATTTAACCTCCATAATTAAGGCCCCCAAAACGATAAAGCCTTGGACTCTTAGATACTATAGTGATGAGGCAAAATAAGATAGTAGAATAGTAGATCATTCTCTCCATGCAAGAAAGAATGATCTAATAGTCATAGACATTTAGCTACTTTTCACTGGGCGCATCTACACAAGTCTACTGCAGAGTTGCCTAATTAGCTCTGCAGTAAACATCTTGGTGTCTACACATGCAGCTCTATTAGGCCACAGGAAACTAATAAATTCAATAGCAAAATAGTACTTTTCAATACAAGAGGGTTTTTTTGTACTCAGCAACACATGTGTAGATGCTGACCTGGCTGGGGCATGAAGGTGCTGCTGGCTAGCCCTGCACTGAAGCACCCTCATGCCCCCGCCAGCCCCTCTGCAGCACAGTGAGCTGGATAAGAGTAGCCCTGCGCTGGCAGGCTAACCTCCCAGGTCCCTTGTCAGCTGGGGCTGCTCCAACCTAGCTCAACGTGCTGTGGTCCTAGGCCCACATTCAAATACGGTGCCTGGGGACAATAAGCTCCAGTGCAATCTGCACTGGAGTTTATTGCTGCATGCTAATAGCACATGTAGACGTGCCCACTAAGCACAGTTCCCAATCCTTATAACAGAGTGTTAGATGTGTCTGTAATAAAAGAAAAAAGAATTATGATGCTCCACCTTGAAAATGCAAAAAAAATTATATTTATACCAGTCTTCCTTACTATTGTTGTATTATGTTTGAAGAAGTATTCAAGCTATCACATCTTCAGGCTTCTGAAGACATTTTAATAGCAGACTGCTTTCTACCATTCCAGAGTATTCTCATCCAAGTGCAGATGAAACTTTCTGAAACTAATAGGAAAGCCATAGAAGAGCCTCTTACATCAAAAAGATCCAGAAAAAGAAGTGTTTGGATTGACTAAGATACACTGCTAAGAACTATAGCCAAGATTGTTCTTGATTAGTATTCTTCTGAGAGAACTGACTGGCCAAGAGAAGAATATGAAGTCCTGCCAGTAAGAAACAGTATTACCAAGCTTAGGCATTCTAAAATCACTGATCAGCACCCCCAAACACCATAAAATTGATTTAAAAGCAGAAATCTATTTGCCTTCTAATTTCTGAACTTCTGTTGGACCTTTGGGATGTGCCTTCAGGTTTTTCCACAAAAGCACAAGGGTAAAAGCTTAGGGCAGAATATTATTTCACTTTATATGCCCAAGTAACATGTCTATACCATGTAGCTCTGTTTTTTAGCACTTATGTACACTTTGACCAGCATGAAATAGAACTGCACTGTGTGTGTACCTGGTGAGAGGGAAGAGGGTCTTCCTATGTTTTAGCCCAGTGGTGCACAATAGGCCTGTGTGAAGCAGTGAGTATTCATTTGGGATTTGCATTCAGCCTTTTTAGGGACAGTGATTCAATTTGGTGATTCAAATCACTGTCCTGAATCAATTTGGCTACCACTGAATTGGCCGAATCTCTGAATCAAACAGGCCCAATCTCCTGCCTGCTCTCCCAGCCCCATCAATGGCTGCCCTGCCTGGCCCCAGTGTACTGGCAATTAAAAATCTGCACCCAACATCCCGGCTTTTTTAAAAAAAAAAAAAAAAAAAAAAAAGCAGCCTCACACTCACCAGCTCTTGCCAGGTGGGGGGATGATCCCTGCTGCCTCTCACTGCCCTGTGCTGCATGGGGGGCTCTGCCATGAGCCCCCAGAAGCCCTGACAGCCACTGCAGCAGCTGATGAGTGCAGAGCTTTTTTAAAGAACCAGGAGCTGGGGCCAGGTGGGCCAGCTATTGACAGAGCTGGGAGAGCAGGCGGGGGATGGGGGCTAGTGGCAGAGCCCCCCCCCCCCCACAGCATGGGGCAGTAGGGTGCAGTGGGGATCACCCCGCTGCCTAGCAGCAGTCAGTGACTGTTGGTTTTTTTTTTTAAAGAACTGGGAGCTGGGACTGGGCAGGGCAGCCATTGAGGGGGCTGGGAGAGTGCGCAGGGGTTGAGGGGCACTTAGGTGGCTGGGGGATCAGGCCGGGGATGGGGTCTGGTGGGGGTCCCCCCATGGTCCCCTCCCCCCCTACTTACCAGCATGGAGTCTTGGTCCAACTCCCTGCAGCAGCAAGCAGGGACTGCCCAAATCTCCAAAGCTCTCTGAATCTTTTCTGAATTGATTTGGAGAGCTTCAGATTGATTTGGACCTTTTTATTGGTCTCCTGATTCGATTTGGATTTGGAGATTTGGCCGCAGAATTGGGCCAAATCGCCTCCAAATTTAATCAGCACCTGAAGTTTTGCACAGCTCTAGTGCACAACCTTTTGGCCCTGTGAGCCAAACAAGTGGTGTGGGGCTGGTCTACAGGCCAGATCAAATCCTGTGCCGCAAGATTAGGCCCACATGCCTGGATTTGGATAATACAGATGTTACCTGACTCTGTGTGCTGTGATTTGGGCTCTGGGACCTCATGCCACCCCTGTCTGGCCCCACAAGATGGAATTGGGGCCCAAGACCCTACATTGCCCCTGTCCAACCCTGCATGTTAGGATTGGGGCTCCAGAACCCTGTGCTGTCTCCACTTCCCCCCTGTGCTAGCTTTGGGGCTGAGGTTTGCACTGCCTACATCAGGCTGCATTCACTGGTATTATGTCCCAGGTCCCCATGCCACCTCTGTCTGGCCCCACATGTTGAGATCAGACCCTGCACACCAGACCTAGTGCATAAATCCATGGCCCATGGAGCTCCCCATGGACCTATGGAGAGCTCCATGGGCAGGATGACAAGGGCCCAGGGGCTGGATATGCCCTATAGGCTAGGTGTTGAGTACCTCTTTTTTTATCCCAGTAGCATAGCAACATACTCTTACCACCAGGCCACGGGTTAGTTGTTAATGGAGACTTGAAGCCAGTTCATTGGGCAGCCAAGAGGGAGCTATGTGGAGCCAGAAGAAAGAGAACAAGATAGACAGTTGGCTGAGAGCGACTCAGTAAGAAAGCTATTGCAGTGGATGGGAGGGAGTCCCAGGCTCTTGCTCCTATTGGGGCAGAAACTTCTCCACTGCACTGTTCTGTATTTATTTTATCCAATAAATGCAAGGTGCAATGGGTCAGCTTCAGAAAGAGGGGCCTGGATTAGTTCTATCCTGTGCCATACTGGTTAGAGCCCTTTGCTGGGAAGCAGGAGATGCAGATACCCAACCCCCTCTTGATTAGTGGGAGGCCCAAAGCCTAAGTCTCCTGCTCCCTGGATCAGTACCTCAATTACTGGGCTAAAATAGTTTCTGCCTCAATAGGTGCAAGGGCCTGGGACTTCCTCCTATCCAAGGCAAGAGATTTCTCATGGAGCCACTCTCAGTCAACCCTCTACCTTGTTCTCTTTCTCTTGGCTCCATGTAGGTTCCTCTTGGCTGCCCAATGAGCTAGCTTCAAGTCTCCGGTAATGCCTAACCTGTCATTCATCCCCTGTCATGGAGAATTGTCTTGCTAGTTTCAGGACTTACCAGCCTTTTGCACCTACCTGGCCAAGTATATGTCACTGTGTACTACCCAGCCAAAGTGCATCCCCACTAAGCATGCTGACTGGCCACATGGACAATTGCAAGTCAGCTCTGGGAATACAAACTGCATACACACCAAAAACTGTGAAAAAGATTGAGAAAAAGGAGGTGAGATGGAGAGAGAGAGAGCATGCACTTTTGTAAACTAAATGACATTACAATCATATATGTCTCTATGAAAGGTAATAAGGCAGCTCAGACATGGTCACTCATGTGTCATTAAGGAGGAAAAAGGTACATATGGATGCTATCCATATATTCTTATTTGACCATGTGCAGTACAAACAGAGTTCCAGGGAACCTCGCATCAAAATCCATTTGATTCAGAAAGGCTGATGACACTTGGAATAAATGGACTTAGCATGACTGTTCTTTTTCCCTACCCTGTCTTTCTTGGCAGTTGATTGAAATTTCACCTCTCTGCTGCACTTGGCTTACAGAGAAAGGAACTCCTAAAGGAAGTAAAGGGGCTATATGAATCAGTATCCTTTATTAGGTGCTCCATTCAAGAGAAGGAAGGTTTGGGTTATGACTCAGGATTCATAGGACTCTCAGCAACTAACACTGGGCAGGACATTTTGTGTTTCAACCACAATTTGAGTGATCCCCCTAGAAGCTATCCAGTCAGGTAAGATGGGACAGCCTATGTTTGGGGCAACTTTTCTAGTTCCCTTCCAACGTGGGGTGGCCAGGGGGGATCCTAAAAAGGGCTGCTCAGTCACCATCACAACCGCCAAATCACTCTTCTGTCTCATTCCAAGGGTGAAGTGACCAACATGCAACCACCACCTGCATGTGGATCCATGACTATGGACTCCCAGCAATCACTTTATCTGTCCCTGTCACCACTTTTCCATTGCTGCAGGACTTTGTAGAGGTTATAGGTGTAGGTGATTGGTTACTGTGGTAGATGTTGGATCCAGTGGAGAAGACTGTGTGTGACTTGTTTTACGTGAGGAGGCTGTTGCACCCTGGCAACCACATGGATTGTGGTGGAGGAGAAACCTGTGTCCAGTGGCAAGGAGATCCAAGACTGAGGTTACTCTTCCAGTGTGGCCTTCATCTGCCTTCCCAGCCATTGAGAAGTATGCCATCCTCATCTGCCTGCTCCTTGAGGTCTTTATGTTATGTTGGACTACTCTTCATCTGATACCTCACCTTTGACCTTACCACCATGGGTGACCCTACTAGGCGTACATGACTCCTGATGGTGTTGCTCTTAGGGTCATCGGTGCACACAAGCCTCTCCACCCTGTCAAGGTGGTAAAGTACCTCTCATGCTAGCCCTTAGTCAACCCTGCTTGATTTGGGACTGTGTTGGCTGTCTATGGTCCTTAGAAGAGCTGAAGTTGGAACTGCCTTGCCTCATTAAATCTTTCTGAAACCTGACAGATTTTCTGTCAGGGGGGGGCAACTTCAAAGAGTAACTTGTTTAACTGATAGCTGAATTTAGTCCAGGACTTTTACTAGGTCAGACTACTACCTTCCCATTTAAAATGTCAACAGGTATAATCTGCAATACAATGTATACTGTTGGAAGCTCAATGACTGAGCACAATCTTTCAGTTATATTCAAAGTCTTTTGGACCAAATCCAAGGGGCATAGATTCCTACAAAGTAGGCACCATCATATTTAACTTTTCAGGCTTGGCCCCAGGGTGGAATTCAAAACCCAGAATTAAACACCCAGATTATCTGTGTAGATTGGCGACAGCCAGTACAAAATGCTATTGGCTATTATTTCCTAGGGATAGGCAATAGAAAATAGAAAGTAAAGATGTGTGCCTGAACTCTCACCCATCCTGGAGATTAGATATCTGAATCAAAACTGCAAGGGGGATATTTCTGTCCTCTGAGGATCCTGTGTATGGACTTCATTCCTGTGAGTGTGTACTAAGAGTATTCTTTGAAAGAAGTGAGCAAGTCTTATTGTTCAAAAGCCATCCAGAGAAGCTCCCTTTGCTCCTGATGGGGCTTTCAGCCATGGGAACTTACCATGTGCACCCGAGGCTGGGAACCATCAGCAGATCTGAGCTCCAAGTTGCAGGGGTGGACCAAATCAGCTGACAAGGCTCCCAGATATGGGGGTGCACTCCAGGGCTGAGACCCCCAGCTGGTCCACATGTCCAATTAATGGCATGATAGGAAGCAGTCATAAAGTTATTTCACTTTTTAAAATAATAAATCTGTGGCTTAATCTTTGCTTTTCATCATGCCATTAATGTGTAGCCCATGTCATTAATGGGTAACAACTGAAAGTATGATTAACTGGTTAATCACACCTGAAGTGTAATGTGTACCAGGGGCCTGGGGACTACCCCAGCACACCCAGAAGATGGAATTGTAGATATTCTGAGGGTTAGGTAGCCACCAATCAGAGACTTTATAGATGGCAATTTTAGATGTAGGCACTTAAAGTCTGCCCAAGTCCTATTTTAGGGACCTATGTAGCTCTTTGGCATTGTATACATTTTTAAAATCCTGTATATGCATCCCTACTGCAGTATCAGTGTTAGAAAATTATCGATGCCCTTTCTGGAATTTATGCTGTTTTATGGAAAAGATCCAGATTTCTTGTACACACCTACTATTTCATAATCCACACAACCTCACTGGCTAACAGTGAAAAAAGCCTGAGGCTGATTCGATTCAGTCTTCTCAGGTTAGTCTAAACTGCATAGATTGAACTGATAAGCTAGTGAACATTCATTCACTTTTGATTCTACATGTCTACAGTGGACCTGGCCAGAAGCCAGCAGGTACTAGAGCATGCCTCCCTGCTTGGCTGAAGCAGACAGCTTGGGCTGAGGCCAGCCCACCCACTCTGGAAGGGGGTGTGCACAGAGGTGCAAAGCATCCTGGTATGCTGGGGAACTGTGAATCTGGAGGGGAGCTGGGACAGAAGTTCCCTAAACCAATTTAACCTAAATCAGTTAATTCTGATATTCCATCTATCCAGGTTTATCTTAAACCAGTTTTGGCCATTTTGACAGTTTATGGCTGCCTGCAGACATTAAAAAAACCCAACGAATTGTGCTTTACCAGAAGCAGTGCGTTACTTCAAGCCGGCTCTGCAGTGTCTGTAAAGATCAGGCACTTCAGGGGGGCTTTTAGGCACTTTTAGCTAAAGCTGATTCAATCAGCTATTAGATAAAAGTATCAAAAAAGCCCCACTAAAGCTCCCAATCTTTACAGCCTTTGGGTGAGCTGGGATGAAATAACACGCTGCATCTTCTGGGCATGCGGAGGTTTTGGCGTAGGAACACACCGAGTTTAAAGTAAAGTGCTGGGGTTTTTTTTATGTCTGCAAGCACCCATTGTGCACTGAACTTCTGTTGTGTTACAGATTTGAACCAGTTTTGATTACTTATACCGGTGTATGTGTAATTTCTGTCCCTAGCTCCTATCTTTAACTCCTGTCCTGCATCGTGTTTTCAGTTTATCTTATTTTGGCTGCATTTTCTTTAGGCAGGAGAATTTACCTTATCTATATGTACAAATTATGATGTACATTGAAAGTTCTGAGACAGGATTTTGTAATTGAAGACCGTCTCCATCAGTCTTTAAAAAGTTATGAGCGAAAGTAGTTTTTAATGGTTTGCAGAATCAAACCATATAGGGATTTAAGTTCACAAATTAGTAGCAGCTTTTGTTGCTGATTAGCATCTTTACTGTAGTTTCTGGAAGAATGCAATCCTAGAATACAAATGACAGGAAGGAAAGGACTGAAATGAGTTTGGGCAGTAGGGCCTGGCCTAAGTCTACTGAACCTCCTTAATCCTGCTGCAATTAATCACAGTGGAATGAACACCAAATTAGTTATGTGCTAAGTTTGAGACATAGCTGAGCAGCCAGAGCATCCAACGACTGAATAGATTCAACTTTGTCCAAATAAAACTAATACAAGCAACACATCTGCTGAGAGTTAAGGAACCCTAAGTGTGGCTAAAAGACTTAATATTTTGTAAGTTACATGAACAAATTATTGTTGGCTATGTCTGTTTCTGTGACGCTAATGGTGTGTAAAAGACAAAGCTTTAGTCAACATCAAACCAGCAAATATCTCATTTAGGGAGATGTTAAGAGCTAACTTTCAGTGTTGTTCTGACTGAAGAAAGCAATATAGTAAAAGTGAATTTAAGTGCTGTACTTTATAGGACTCTGAGGGCACAACACAAAGACATGTCTACCCTGTGGTGTGGCTCCCAGCTTACTCAATCAGTTTATGCTAAGTAAGTATTTTTTATTGAGATGTATTCATATCTCCGTTACATATCACACATTAGCTCCCTTTTTTTTTTTTTTTACTGCTGTTAGAGGCTAGCTTTGGCTTGTGGTGACATGAGAGAACACATTCCATGACTGATAAACGGGAGCATATGCTACTAACTAATTACCTGACTTGTATTTGCTCAAACCCCCTGGGAGTGGGAGTGTCTAATGAGGCTCTTATGGTTTCTTGGCAGTAAGTGAGGCAGGTATCTAGGAAGAAAGGGAGTGTATTATCAAGGGAAATAGTTGTTGGGGTAGTTTATATAACAATGTTAGGTTGAAGGGTATCTTGGATTAATCTGTACGGAAAGGAAAGAAACAATTAAGCAGTAGGTATCCTACCTTAAGGAGCAATGGTAGTGAACCTGAAGTACAATTGTTCCATGAGAAGTATGTCTGGGACCCAGATTAAGGGAGTACTGATGATACGTTCTAAGAGAGAAAAACTTTTTTTTTTTAATTTACATGGTTTAGCATTATCAGATAACACACATTGGAAGTCCATATACCTGCAAAATCTGACTCTTCTTCTAGCCCTTGTTTACTCATTCATGTCTCATTTTAAATTAGAGTGTAAACTCTTTGAGGTATGTTTTGTACAGTGCTTACTGAGCTCACTGGAGCCTGAAATGGGGTATAAAAACATCTTTTATTGGGTTAGGTTTGGATGAGGCTAAAGGTATAGTGCCCCAGTGCATCTTCAGGAACATTTAAAGTGAGAGGGAAGGAACTTAGAGCTGTAGTAAATAATCAAGAAAATAAAAGGGCAGAGGCAGGTTTGAAGGAGTGGCTGACCTGGCAAGACAGAGGAAACCAGAGTCACAAGATCATAGAGACGTACTAGGTAACCATCAATCTTCTGGATCATAGTATACATGTAAGAGCTCTAGTCGGATGCCTGAAGAATCCGTTTGTGGCTGACAAGTCCAATTCGAGAGCGACACAGCTTGTTACAAGTTTCGTAGTTCCATATGTTGTCTGAGATGGAGTCCAAGTTTACAACATGCTGCTTTCTTTTTTCTTGCTTTGCTTCCATCCTCTAGATCAAAGCAATTTCATGTTGAGTTGCACCCATTGCCAGATGTTCACTCCAGATCAGATGGGATTCTGCTCACTCCACCCAGCTTTCTACATTGACGTTAAACAATTTCATATATTTTTTGCACACTTTGTGGTGACCCCACTTTCTAGAGCTGTCTCAAATCTTGCCACACAAAACATTCTTGGGGATACAGTCTTCTCATTCTCCTGAAATGGCTGATTCATTGCAACCTCCTCCTCTTGGTAGTGGTTTCTAAGTATGTGAGTCCTGTGCACTCTAGTACCTCTGTGTTTGGTATTCTGTCTTCCCACTTTGTTTTCAGGATCTTATGCAGACATCTCAGCCTACGGGCAAAAAGGGGGGCATATAAAAAGTGGAAATGGGGAGAGATTACTAAAGAGGAGTATACCTCCTCTGCTCGCGCTTGTAGGGAGGCAGTTAGGCCAAAGCTACCATGGAGCTGAGGATGGCATACCAAGTTAAGGATAACAAAAAAATGTTTTTTTAGATATATAGGGAGTAAAAGGAAGGCCCAGGGTGGAATAGGACCTCTACTAAATGGGCATAAGCAATTGGTGACGGACAGGGGGGACAAGGCTGAACTCCTCAATGAGTTCTTTGCCTCAGTGTTCCTAAGTGAGGGGCAAGACAAGTCTCTCACTGGGATTATAGAGAGGCAGCAGCAGGGCACAACTGGATGCGTTTAAGTTGGCAGGCCCGGAGGAGCTCCATTCGAGGGTACTGAAGGCACTGGCTAACGTCATTGCACACCCACTGGTGGGAATATTTGAACACTCATGGTGCACAGGCCAGGTCCTGGAGGACTGGAAAAGGGCCAATGTGGTCCCCATTTTCAAGAAGGGGAGGAAGGAGGACGCAGGCAACTATAGGCCAGTCAGTCTCACCTCCATCCTTGGCGAAGTCTTTGAAAAAATTATCAAGGCTCACATTTGCGAGAGCCCGGCAGGAAAAATTATGCTGAGGTGAAACCAGCACGGGTTCGTAGCAGGTAGATCATGCCTGACTAATCTAGTCTCTTT
>NW_005842224.1:1040790-1041015 GCF_000455745.1 Alligator sinensis
AAGCCAATGGCACTTTATCGTGCATCAGCAGATGCATGACGAACAGAACCAAGGAGGTGATACTTCCCCTCTATCGGGCACTGGTCAGACTGCAGTTGGAATACTGCATGCAATTTTGGGCGCCGTGCTTCAAGAGAGATGTGGATAACCTGGAGAGGGTCCAGAGAAGGGCCACTCATATGGTTAAGGGCTTGCAGGCCAAGCCCTATGAGGGTAGACTAGGGG
>NW_005842224.1:1041391-1047093 GCF_000455745.1 Alligator sinensis
TTTCCTGCCTATGCAGGGGGTTGGACTCAATGATCTATTGAGGTCCGTTCCAACCCTAACATCTATGAATCTATGAATCTCATGTGGAAGCCATTCAGATGTAAGCATAATTTAAGATAGAGATGTAAGCATAGATTAAATTAAGAAACATATTTCCTGTTGGCCAAGCATTGAAGAGGCCTTCCATGATTGCAGCACATAGATTCTTTCTTGTTTCTTCATTAAAGGGTAACTATTTGATATAAAATCGTAAGAGTGGAAAAAAAAAAAGACAAAGCATACTTAACCTGAAGACAGTAAGACAGCTCTAAGTGTAGCATGAACTGAACTAATGTAGTTGATGTTAACATAGAGTGTAATAATAGTAAAATATAACCATGTTAGTCTTGTCCTTTAAGCAACTTAAAAACTCCATTTTGTATCCTTCTGCTTGACATAAGTGAATGAAGTCTGCATAACCTTTATGTATGAGTATGTGTAAAAGGGTGAGTGGTGAGAGAATGGCATAGAGACGGGAGAAGAAGATTTAACTGTTTACGTAAGCAACAAGGCGCCAAATGTAAGTTACCAGTCAGTAAACTAATTAATGAATGGCTGAAGAATCCCTTTTAGGCTTAGGGCACAAAGAAGATAACGAGGAAAAGAAATGCACCCATTCTGCCAGATGGGCAGCAAAAACACTCCAAGGCTAAGATAAGCTGAAGACAAAAGAAGAACAACCACAAAAACAGAAGCTGGGTATGGAAAAACCCCAAAGCACTGAAACAAAGGATGCTAATCCCTATAAAAGAACACTTTGAAAATGCCAAGTTGGGTGAGTCTCTTTCTCTGCTGCTGTTTCATCAGAGCACAGATGCATCTGTTTACCCTGCTCCAGCTGTTATCTTCAAATCTGCTGTCTTCAAATCATCATTGTGTACTCAATGAGCCCGGGTTGACCACCCTGGGCTGATATTGAGCAACTATTGCTGGTAACTATATCCGGTATATGTGTGGATGAAATGGTTGTTTTGCGTATGTGTATGCCTGTGTGTAATGATGTGTATGATGATTTGTGTGTGTTTGTATGAATGGTGTGCGCGAACCTCTATGTCTAACTCATGTCTAAACGTGGCACCTTGCCTTATCCCCCTTTATAAAGTCTCGCTTGTGATTTGAACAATTGGCAATCTGAGTGACATAGGCACAGGGTTCATTAAGTGCTCAGCAGGTAAGTTAGGTAGTTACCTTCCTTGTGCTGTACTGGCCCAAATTCAATAGAACCACTGCTATCTATTTTTATGTATTCATTGATTAAATATATATATATATATATATCATTTTGTGTGTCTTTTGCAAACAGGCAGTTTTATATTTATATGGAATGTTTACAAGTGTAGTATGGAACTCTCATTGACTACTACATGTAGACGGGCTTGCTGCACATAGGAGTTTAACTGAATTACATGACTTACTGATGCTAAGAAATTTAACTAATTGCAGTTGTATGCAAAGGAAGCCAAGTCTATTGTGTTGGGCATGCTATGCGCACAATAAAAAGACAATCTCTACCCCCAAATAATGTGAAAAGTATACATATGTGAAAAGGTTAATAAATAGGAGAAGAACAAGGTAAGCTGTGAACCAGCTATGCACAGCATAATAAGTAACAGTTTTATCACCCCAACTGAGAACCATCAAGCATGTTTGACTTAGCCCACTCAGTAAATTATTGCCCTTGCCTTGGAAGACATGCATAGTTACTTTATTTCACTACTGTATCCTAGCATTTGCTTTAATTAATTGCCAGCTGTAAAGGTGGGTGAAAGTCCAAATAGCCAAATCTTGGAAATGAGCACTTGTATACATCTTCTGCAGGCAGGATTTCATTTTGAGAATATTATTTATGGAAATGTGGGAATATTTTGTGGGCCAAATTCATCCCTAGTGGAACTTTATGGAAGTCAGTGAAGTTAAACTAGGGATTAATTTGGCTATATGTATATGTAAGAGCTCTCATTTCAGGCTCTGGTTAGCTTCCTTCCTGTGAAAGGGGACAGAAATATATATAGAGCCATTAAATAACACTTCATTCCCTAGAGAAAGGAGTTACAGTTGTGATATTTGATTATAGTGAGCTTTTCTAGTTACCTTTGGTAGAAACTTAGTACTGGGCCCAGGGGCAATTGGCCAAAAGTAGCAACATTTGCAAAAGATGTTGAGGGCCTGCTGGATAAAAGCTTTTGAAGCTGATTGAATTATTCATTGCCAATAACATATCTGAATTTTAATATAAGGTTACTGGTTTAGACAGTCTATATCCAAAGCCAATCCCCCCTGCTGTCCTCATTTCTCTCATTTGTCTGCACTTATTCTAGCCTGAATTACTTCAGAGCCTGTTTTGTCAGCACTCAAAAATAACGCGTACTACTACTACAAGATCACATACTTTAAATGCTGCTATGGGGGAATCGCCAGTTGGCTGTCATATGTATTTTATAAGTATTCCTTTTTCTGGCTGTGTGGAGTTTTTGCTGAAATGATGCGTTGTTACTAGTCCTGTGACACACATTTTCCTGGGAGTTTGGGTGACAAACAGTTAATCTGTTTAACTATAATTGTTTTTTGAGTCTGACTGGCTCCCTGGGGAGGCAAATACCTATGCTTAAACTTAGATTTCTGAAAGATTGTATTGCCTTTCAAGCTGTTTGTGGCTGTCTAATCAAAGATTTGTATATGCAGTGTAAGCAAAAACAAGCTACTTCTAAAACTCCTCAGATTCCATTGAGAATATTTCCTTCAAAAGGAAACCAGCCTGTAGGGCCCCCAAACTTACTACTGGTTTGCATTTACCTATACATTTTCCTCCTTACTGTTTCCTACCCCTCTGTAGTCTATGCTCCCCCATAATCTTTCTCCTCTTCTTTGTACTCTCTTGCCCTCCTAAATTTCTGGTTAGTCTCCAAGTCAGAGACCAGGGAACAGGCATCATGATGGAGAGCAGCTTAGCTTCAGCCCTATGGAGGAAATTTTTAATGCTATTTTAAATAGCACTAGTTGAAAAATTTCCATCGCAGCTTTTTCGGAGGGTGTGGGGGTATTATTTGGATGAAAAGTCAAGAGTTTTTTAGAAAGTTTTTGCTGTGGCATTCCTCTTCATTTTTCTGACTAACTAATCCTAACTAAAGGCAAAAATTCATGTCAATAACAGGATTTTAAGACATGTTGAGAAGAGGCCTACAACTGTATCAGGAGAGATAACAAGAGTGCTACAGCATGGCAACAACCTAGGAAATAATATGATGGGGCTTATTGGCAACCTGAGTAGCACAAAGGGTTGGAGATTTTGCTCTTATTATGTAGCTTTTCTCCACCTACACAGTTCCCCTGTCTCCCCTCAAGATATGGTTTAAGCTTTCTTTTTTTCCCCCCAGTGCTTGCTTTCACCAGGATCTAGTTCACTGATTCTCAACCAAGGTGAGGAGAGATCCTTTTAAGGGTGCCATGAGGTGCCACACAATGCTAGCACTCTTAGATGTGCAAACACCTCTGCATGAGTCGCAAGATAAAAAAGACATTCCCAATGGGAATCTCCATAGAATGAAAAACATTCTGACCCTTTGTGCTCTTCTGGAGTTCTTTTCATAGTTTCATAGTAGGTAGGGTCGGAAGGGACCTGAGCAGATCATCAAGTCCGACCCCCTGCTATGGGCAGGAAAGAGATGACCCCGGCTAGGTGATTGTTTAGCCTCCTTTTGAAGACCCCCAGGGTAGGAGCGAGTAGCACTTCCCTTGGAAGTTGGTTCCAGATCCTAGCCACCCTGACTGTGAAGTGGTGCTTCCTGATGTCTAGCCTGAACCTGCTCTCAGTCAACTTGTGACCGTTATTCCTAGTTACTCCTGGTAGTGCTTGGGAGAACAGGGACTCCCCCGTTCCCTGTTGGTTCCCCCAGTAAGTTTATAGACGGCCACCAAATCCGTGCTCAGCCTTCTCTTGTGGAGGCTGAACAGGTTCAGGTCCCGTAGCCTCTCCTCATAGGGTCTGCCCTGCTGCCCCCTGACCATGTGAGTGGCCCTCCTCTGGACCCTCTCAATGCTGTCCACATCCCTCCTGAAGTGCGGCGCCCAGAACTGGACACAGTACTCCAGCTGCGGCCATACAAATTTCACATAGTGGGGGAGGATTACCTTCTGGGACCTGCTTGTGATGCATCTGTGGATGCATGACAAGGTGCGGTTAGCTTTACTGACCGCGTCCTCACATTGGAGGCCCATGTTCATCTTGGAATTAGTAGTGACTCCAAGATCATTTTCTGCCTCTGTGCTGATGAAAAGGGAGTTCCACAGCCTATAGGTATGCTGCTGGTTCTTTCTCCCTAGGTGCAGTACCTTGCACTTGTTGATATTGACTTTCATCCTATTCTCATCCACCCACCTCTGTAACCTCTCCAGAACTAGTTGTAGCCTGTCCCTCCCTTCTATCATGCCCACCTCTTCCCATATCTTAATGTCATCCATGAATTTGAACAAGGTGCTTTTCACCCCCTTGCCCAAGTCGCTGGTGAAGATGTTGAACAGTGCGGGCCCAAGGACTGAGCCCTGGGGGACCCCACTGCCCATATCCCTCTAGGTCAAAAATGACCCATCCACTACCACTCTCTGGGTGCAGCCTTCTAGCCAATTTGTGACCCATTTGACTGTGTAGGTATCGGCTCCACAGTTGCCTAATTTTTTAATGAGAATGGGGTGAGAGACAGTGTGGAAGGCCTTCCTAAAGTCCACAAAGATTATGTCCACCGCAACACCTGCATCTAAGGATTTTGTGACCTGGTTGTAGAAGACAACCAGGTTGGTCTGACAGGACCTGCCCCTAATGAACCCATGTTGGTTGCCCCAAAGCATAATCTCCCCTGCTGGTCCCTTGCAGATGTGCTCCTTTCTCAAAGAGCTTCCCCAGGACTAAGGTAAGACTAACAGGCCTATAGTTTCCTGGGTCCTCTTTCCTACCTTTTTTGAAAATGGGGACCACATTGGCCCTTTTCAGTCCTCTGGCACCTCGCCAGAGCACCACGAGTGCTTGTAAAGCTGTGCCAGGGGTCCTGCAATGACCTCTGCCAATTCCCTCAGCACCCTGGGGTGACCTTGGCCTGGCAGTGCCTCTCTCAAGTCTGTCCGGAATCCCAGTGTGGGGGATGTCCCAGTCCCTGCTTGGAAAAATGGAGGCAAAGAATTTGTTAGAGGTCAGCTTTAGCAACTGGTGCAACCACCAGATTGCCAAGCGTGTCCTGCAGGGGCCCCACGTTACCTGGTACCTTCTTTTTACTCCCTATTTATTTAAAAAAGGACTTCTTGTTATCTTTGATCCTGGTCACTAGTCCTAGTTCTGTCTCTGCCTTAGCCTTTCTAACAGTCCCCCTACAGTCTTGAGCAATGGAGGTATAATCCTCCTTGGTGATGGCCCCTCCCTTCCACTGGGAGTATGCCTCGATTTTAGATCTTTGCAATAGAACAATTGCTCTATTTTTCCATAGTTAAGGAACAAGCAAAAGCTGTGCACTAGCGGTTTTAAAAGGTGCCTTGAGTCTAACAGGGCCGAGAACCACTGACATAGAGCATCTTCTCTCTTATAGATTCATAGATGTTAGGGTCAGAAGGGACCTCAATAGATCATTGAGTCCGACCCCTTGCATAGGCAGGAAAGAGAGCCTGGTCTAGATGACCCC
>NW_005842224.1:1047130-1069792 GCF_000455745.1 Alligator sinensis
CACCACCTCCCTTGGGAGCCCGTTCCAGACCTTGGCCACTCGAACTGCGAAGAAGTTCTTTCTAATGTCCAATCTAAATCTGCTCTCTGCTAGCTTGTGGCCATTATTTCTTGTAACCCCCGGGGGCACCTTGGTGAATTCACCAATTCCCTTCTGTGCCCCTGTGATGAACTTATAGGCAGCCACAAGGTCGCCTCTCAACCTTCTCTTGCAGAGGCTGAAAATGTCCAGTTTCTCTAGTCTCTCCTCGTAGGGCTTGGTCTTCAGGCCCTTAACCATATGAGTGGCCCTTCTCTGGACCCTCTCCAGGTTATCCACATCCCTCTTGAATTGCGGTGCCCAGAATTGCACACAGTACTCCAACTGCGGTCTGACCAATGCCCGATAGAGGGGAAGTATCACCTCCTTGGACCTATTCGTTAGGACCTCTTCTCCTCATCTGTGTTGGGTCACTGGTGCCTCCTCTCAAAGAGGGGTGTCACTGTGCCAGAAGCAAAGAGTGTTGTTGTCTCCTGAGAAATCACATACTGTTACTACTAGCTGGCAAAAATATAAACTGTCTCTGGGGACAGTAAGGTGGTGCAAGTGGAGAAGACACCTAAGTGAAGGGATGATGCACCAAATATAACCGTACATCAGAGGAGAGACTCTACTGGGAACCGGAAGACAGGAGTCCGAGGTAACTAACATTGTAAGAAATGTTTATAAATAAGCCAATACCCTATCTCCTCTTACACTCAGAGGCCTCCCTGTAGTCCGTCCCCACCCCCGAGGGTAGACAGTATGGTTGCGGTGCCTTGTCCTGGGATGCAGTGATGAAGTATTGGCCACCCAACACAAAACATCTTGCTTTGCTCTTTTTACCTGGCTGGGGCAGGTCCACTCCTGATTCCAGACAGGTGTGGGGCCTTTTTCTGATCTGCAATCCCCCCGGGGTCTTAGCAGGCTCTTGGTAGCTGGTTCTGGGTTAGATCTCCCTGGTGCTGGTTCCCATAGCACTAGAGTCACTGAGTTGCCAATGTGACGAGGTAATAAGTAAGGCTAATCGCACTCTGTTTTGCATTAGCAGGTGCATCAAGAGCAGGTCTCGGGAAGTGATACTTCCCCTCTATGCAGCATTTATGAGGTCGCAGCTGGAGTACTGCGTCCAGTTTTGGGCACCGTATTTCCGGAGGGATGTGGATAATTGGAGGGCTACTTGTATGGTTGAGGGCCTGAAGTTAAGATCCTATGAAGACAGATTGAAGGACCTGAATCTCTTTAGCCTCTGCAAGAGATGGCTGAGAGGTG
This sequence comes from Alligator sinensis, assembly GCF_000455745.1. NCBI lineage: Eukaryota > Metazoa > Chordata > Crocodylia > Alligatoridae > Alligator > Alligator sinensis. Next base: position 1,048,421 of record NW_005842224.1, read on the forward strand.
ATCTTGTGGCTGTCTACCAGCTCATCGGGGGCAAGGTGGGTAGCAGGGAATAGAGGATACTCTGTTTACCAGGGCGCCCCTTGGGGCTACTCGAAACAATGGCCATAAACTGAAGGAGAGCAGATTTAGATTGGACATCAGGAAGAAATTCTTTATGGTGAATGTTGCCAAAATATGGAATGGGCTTCCAAGGGATGTGGTGTTTTCCCCTACCTTGGAGGCATTTAAAAGGAGATTAGACAAGCACCTGGCTGGGGTTATTTAACGCCAGCGCTCTTTCCTGCCCAGAGCAGGGGGTCTAACTCACGATCTAATAGGTCTCTTCTGATCCTAGAAATCTATGAAATCTATGACCTCCCCAGCCTCCAGAGAGTCTACCAACATCTTGCACATCCTAGGGGAGGGGAGGCACCCTCCACCTCTCCTTTTGAAGCTGGCCTGCTATGCAGCACAGAATTCAATATTCATTGGTCCAGAGAGAAAGAGAGTGTGAGCACAAGAAGGAGCCTGATTTTATGGGCTGCTGGTTAGGGTACTCAACTGGGAAGGGGAAGACATAGGTTCTGGTTCTTGATCCTAGGACTGTTTATATATTTTTATCTGATGCCTTTTAATAGAAAAAGCCCTGAGGCATTTTACCTGTCACTGCAGCATTTCCTATTGAATACCTTACATTACCTGTTCTCCTCTCACCCACAATGTGCTGCCTGCTGTGAATCCTATACAGTCCCTAACTCTGATCATGCATTGAATAAAGAATGTATGCTCCAAATTTAGGCCTGTGGATTCAGCTCTGGGGACCAGGTGCCAGAACTTAGGCACAGTGATCCACACTGCCATTAAGTATCATGGTGCTTAAGCCTTTTGTTGTTCTAGCCTGAAGACCCTTATTTAACTGTGGTCACTTACTCCATGAAAAGAGCAGCAGTCAAAGTGGGCAAGCAGTTCTTGCTACACTTGAAGAAGCTGGTTCCTGAAAATGATCCCAGCTTGTAATCTAGAATGAAATGCCTTTCCCCTCAAACTGTGCAGTTCTTGAAGAGACAATCTCCAGGCTGTCAGCGGCTCCCTCTTTTTGCTTGGACTCAAATATTCCCAGAAGCCAGTTGATTCTTCCCCCTCAGTAAGAAGCAGGAGTGTGCTTGAATTATAATGCATGCAAAAGTTGTTTTTGGTATATTGGATGAGTACATAAAGAAGTACTTACACAAAGGTTTATTTAAATGAAGTGAAATACAAGATAATGAATAAAATGCATTGATTTTTGCTTAAAAAAAACAATCTGGTAAGATTTATTTGAAAATTAGATTTTTGTCTGTGTTTATGTTTAAAAAGTGCATGGATTCCAGTTTCAGGTGGTTTTTTTTTTAGGATAAGTCCATGAATTTTTCAGATGCGACTTTGAAGCTTTTCCCAAGCCTTTGAAAGTATAAGTAATAAAATCGGGTGGGTTCAGTGCCTGAGATGGAATCTCCTATAAGTAAAATCCATCTACCAAGGTGTTTCATATTTTCTAAAAGCCAAAATCATGCAAGATGAAGCCCATACTATGAGGTGGTGTCAAATGTTCTTTATGCTGCCTTTCATAATCACTTGTTGGCCTTGCTCCTGAAGGACCTCCTTCAAGGAGGTCTTGGCCATACTCTGAAAAAAATACATTTATCCATAAGCAGCTAAGAGAACAGCTGCAGCCTACTGTTTGTGTGAGCTTCAAATGCTAATGGAAAAGACCCTTCAACTTCTTCCAACTTCATCATTAAGAACACTAGTGCAATGTTGTTCAGCCATCTAAAATCAGTGCAGAAAGACCGAGGAAGGAAGTACTGGAAGAATTTGGCATTGTAAGCTTTTTATAAATCTTTTCTCTCAAATGCCAGAAAGCCAGGAATAAAATGAAGTTCTGTTGCTGGGAGGGGGATAACTAAGGAAGATCAATCAATGCTTTAATCACTTCTAAAAGATTCTCCAGGAAGGATGTGGGGCTGGGAAGTAAAAGGAAGATTAAATATATTTTTCAGTAGCACAATGTGAGAAACTGAGCATCTTTGACGTTAGTGACTTACCATTATGAAAAGGCCAGATTTGTCATATTCTAGTATTTATTTCAAGTAATAAATCAATCTTTAGCTGAACTTCTTCCATGGTAACAGATTGCAGCTATTTTGCTATTAAATCTAAGCCCTTCTGCTCACTTTTGGGGTAGGGGGAAGATGTCAAGGCAGGCTTGTCAGGGCCAGTGTGCCTGTACATTTGCATATGCCTAATTCATACATACTGTAATTCACTGCATGTGTGAAAATGTGATTTGCATATATGTAGCAGATATTCGTGTATATACATTAGGAAAGTACCTATGATTATGCAGAAAAGGTGTGTCTGATTTTGAAAAGCTGGCTTTTCATGAAGTGGCTTGTTTGGTTCTTTTTGTTTGGTTTAGGTCTCTAGAGTTTCAAACTAAATGAAAAAAATCCATTCTTCTAAGTTTCTTGTCTATTTAGAAGACAAGAAACTTCTGTCCAAGGCTTGCTTATGCAGAAATCAGTTAGCAGTGAGGCTAGAGCTGAATGTGCTGGATAGACATAGAAAGGGAATAAAGGATAAAAATATAATTAATGCTAGTGAATCAGTTCTTACAGAAAATAGACGTCAAACAAACATGACTGCATTCTCTGAGACTACCAGTTTAGCTGTTAAAAGCAATTTCATAGATGCTTGACTTAATACAATGTGACATTCTGATTTAAAAAAAATAATATGCTTTATTGAGACAGTATGGGGCTAAATGGATTAAGAACTGGTTCACTAACATAAAAAAGTTTGGGAATGGAGAATTGTCATAATTGAATGGGGTACTGCTTCTGGGATTCCACACTGATTAGTAGTAGGCCCAATGCTGTTCAACATTTTCTGCATGATTTGGAAGCAAATATAAAATTACAGTTTATGATAAATTTGTGGATGACAGAAAATTGTCACAAAGGTAAGTAATTATGAGGACAAGATAGGTAAGCTGAGCCCATTCAAATAAAAGATGCATGCATATATCCAAATTAAGATCATGCCTCTAGGAGCAAGGAAAGTAGGTCATGTTTCTGGAATAGGGATGGTTTGCTACTGTCTGTCATTAGCACCATCAATCTAATTGGAGTCACTCGTTACCCCGCAAGCAGGTATTCCTTAGAAGTTTTACACCTAGACTGAACTTCCTTAGTTTGTGGAAACTGAAAGGATTACAATAAAATAAAATAAACCATATGGCTGCAATAGAAACATTTCCCCGTTTGAGCAAAATCTTAAATTTGAGTCAAGGTTAACTTTACCATTTTCACAGTGAAGGGCTAAGGGTTCCTGTTGGACATGGCTATTGGTGGGAGGAAAGCAAGCAAAGGCTGTGTTCCCTGCCCCATGGCAGCTGCTGCTTGCCCTGCTCCTACCACTGTAGCTGCTACTGGCCCTGACATCTCTGCTGGTTGCCCCACAAATCCAGCTAATGAGAGGCCCCGCAGTCCGGATCTGGCCTGGGACATGGGATGAGTTTGACACCTTTGCTCTAAACTAACTCAAAGTGGGCAAAATTACAGTGTTGTGGGTTTTTTTTGTTTTTTGTTTTTGTTTTTTGTTTGTTTTTTGCAAAGCTGCCTTGATCCAGAGAGCATAAATTTCCAGGGAGATCTAGACCATTGGTTTCCAAACTCTGAAAGATTGTGCATCACCAATTAAAAATGATACAACCTTAAGTACTACCAGCAAATTTTTGTCATATAAAGTAATTATAATAAATCTGTTAACACATGCCACCGACAGGTTATCTGTGTACCACTGGTGGTACCTGTACCACAGATTGGGAACTGCTGAGTTAGACCATCCAGTCTCTTCGCACTGGCTATTACATTTCACCCAGCTGCCCCAATGTTGCCCCAACTGCCCAATACCTTTTGCTTTAGCCAGACCCATTCTTTCCATATCCAGCATGATCAAGACAAGTATAAGAACACTATGTTCAGTTCTGGTGTCAACATCCAGTTTTATTTAAAGACATCAAGAGATGGAAAATCCCTTGGTATTTTCTTCCAGTGTTTAGTCACTCTCACTGTTTAATTCAAAGTGTGAAATAAAATATATATTTTACATGGCTTCAATTTCCAGCCATTGGTTATTGTTATGTCTTTCTTGGTACATCCCTTTAGTATCCAGTATTTTCTTCCCATAAAGATTATTGCACCCTTAGGATAGGTATAGACATTCAAAAAGCCCAAGGCAGAATTAATCCGATTTATGTAGTTTTCTTTAGGTAAGCCAGTGTTTCAGTATTTTATTAAGGATGTTGCTGCCTGAGGTGATGTAAAACAATGGTTTAACTAATCACAATTAAAGATCTAGATCTCACAGTTATTTTCATGAGATTAGAGTTTAACTTTGCTGTCCTAACAGGATTACATTTGTCTTCCCACTTAGCATCAGCTGGGTAAGGTGTTCTTCGCTTCCTGGTCTGAATTATTGTGTACTACTTTTTGTGTGCTCCTAACACTTGTTATAGATCATCCCTGAAGTGACTACATTACATTTCATTGGTGGATGAAGCAATCCCTGTATTTGTTGACTATATGTCATCTTAAGTGTGTAAAATACTTAATGCAATGTAAGGCCATTATCATGCTTGATGAAAAAAACTGCCTCTTGCTTCAAAAAATGATAACATCTCCTTCCAGTCTTTGAAAATATATAGCTCATAGCTGCATTAAAATAATGCAAGAACAAAGCAAAGTGGAACTTACTGGTAATTTTAATGTTTTCTTGGCACTGCCTGCTCCTGCTCAATGTTGAATCCTATTCCTTTTCACCTTCTTCCTCTGGGTTCTTCAAAGTCCATGGCTGTAATCATGGCGTGTACTTGGCAGCTGACTCTAGGACCTGGAATGTATTTTTTTCCAGCAGCTGTGTCTGGATTTGTGGCTGACTGCTTTGGCTGCCGCCACCGCTGGCTTTGCTGGCAGACAGATCATTGGGTCTGTCTTGGGTTCGTTCTGCTGTCGGCTTCCTCTGTGTACTGCCTTGGATGCTGTTTTTGAGTCATTCTTGTATTTTGTTTATGGACATATTTCCTACTAAGAAAACACACGATATGCTGAAGATCACATTTCTATGGCTTCTTGTACGCTTTTCCCTATGAACCATGAGTAAATGTGCATGTTTGCTTGGAAAAGTAACTCCTCTGTATGCATGCTTTTATCAGGCTCATTGCTGAATAATGAAGTTTGGCTGTGGATTTCTAAGGGAGTTTCTCCAATATAATTTGTATCACTGCAAATCCTGATTCCAGTGACAAAATTTGCTCTGTATTATATTGTTCACTGAAATAAGGCCTAGATCCTCAAAGGTTCTTGGATGCCTAAATACCATTCATACTTGTTTGGGCAGCTAAATACCTATTGGGATCTGGCAAAGTCTTTAGGATAAGGGCAAACCAAAAGTTATGAAGGAATGATGCTACTATTCCAGTCCAAGAGCAAAATGTAATGTCTACAGTGGCCTCATTTGCTGGCTCACAGCTCCCCCAAAGTAGATCAGATTTTGAAGCACTCGCTCATGAGGCAAGTTATATCAGCCCATAATACACTAACAAAGATATAAAGGTGCTCGATCCTGATGACAGCTATTCAAATAAGTTGCAAATTTGTAAAAAAAAAAAAACAACAAAAAAACCCCACAAACCCAAAAAATAAAAAAACCCCCAAAAAATATTCCACAAAAAAATCAGTTTTGAAAAAAGGCCACTTTTCTATGGAGAAAAAGTTCTGAAGACAAAATGATGCTTGACAAATCAATGTGGTAGAATCTGACTCTTTGTCAGTCCATGGGGGATAATTTTCTTTTGCTTCTACTAAAACTGCATCAAGGAGGTGAGTTTCCCTTTCACGTAGGACACCTATTAAACAATTGATACCTATTGTCCTTACCCAAGGGTTTGACAGACCAGTGAGTATCGGACCTGTGAGTGTCACTATGGAACATGTTATGAATACTGCTGAGCATTTACTGACTCACATAGTCTTATAAAAGTCTGTTGCTCTCTCTCTTCTGGCTAAGCATGAGTGTAGTTGATCCAGAGACACGCTTAGAATATTTTTAGTGGGGAGCTGGTTCCCCAGGGCTCATCTTCAGTTCGTCTTTTATCTTTTACACTTTCTAATCCATCTCTAAAACACAGGAACAAGAATAATAGGAAATTAGTAAATACTGCTATGGTTATGGGCAAAAGTAGCGGGAATATCAAGTTCCTTTAAAACCCCCCACAAATGGGGATTTCAGCTTTTAACATGGAACAAACTCTTCTTGCCTGAGGAGATATAATAACAGGAAAGCAAACTGGCAAACGAGAGGTGCAAGATAATTTATATTAAAGCTATAACACAGACTGAGACTCACTGACCTCTTGATTAAAAACACAGCGATTCATATTTTCAGCTAGTGAGAGACATGAGAATGACAAAACAGAGGATGGTAGGTTTTTTTCTGTTCGTTAATTCTGTGTCCTGAGAGTATTTCAATTTTGTATGCTTCCTAATACAATTTTTTAAAATATACCAGGTAACTTTATTCTACTCATGTTAAAAACATTTAAGAGAAAATGGCTACAGGAGAAATTTGAGGAGGGAAGTCTGTACTTTACATAAGGATGGTGGGGTGTTAGCTTTGACATTTTGGACAAATTAGTTCAAAAGGTATGAAGTGCTAACTCAGTTAAATGGGCCAGGACTATGGCTTGCATTTTTTTTTGTAGACATCTATATTAGAAATGATATGTTGGGTAATATTCTTTCATTGTTCTTGCTAATAACAGAGGACAGGTTCCTGTGGCTTATTTTCAAGTAACTGTTATCTTTTTTTTGCTTTGAAAGAGGTAGGGTGGTTAAGATGTCTTACTATAGCCCAGAGATATGAGTTCAAATTTTGTTTTGGGCTCACATGAAAAGCTGCCCCCTGTTGGCCCAGCTGTAAATGGGACTAGATACAGACAGTGAAAAGGCCTGAGGAGGAATTGATGCAAGTTGCACGGATTTACATTCACCCTTTGGTGATGGGGTCAAATCCTAGACTGGGTTCTGACATTTTTAAATCAGTCTGTGCATGCTGAACTTCTGTTCGGTTACAGGTATAGGCTGATTTCTGATCACTTACACTGGTAAAGGTGTAATGCCTGTACCTGGCTGGGTTGCTGGTCACTCAAACTGGGGTGTCAGAGGTGGATGGGTGGAATGCTGACAACGTTATTTCCATGAGTGCCTTAACCACACTACCCCAGTGGGCTGCTAGGCTCAGATGAAACTTGCAGTTCTGAAATTTAAAAGTAACCAGAAGCCTGGCTGTGCTTTCCTTTAGAGATGACTCTACAGGATAACACAGCTCAGTTTTCCTTGACATTCTCTTTATTAGGCTTCTTTCTCCTACGGTTTAGTAGGCTTGTGCAAAGCAGCTAGTATTCACTTCGGATCTGGATTTGGGCGATTTAGGGGACAGTGATTCAACTTGATGATCCAAATCCCTGTCCTGATTTGATTCAGTTGAATCTGATTCGGAGATTCAGCAGCAGCCAAATCTCTGAATCAGCCAGGCCAGGCCCATCCCCCGCTCCTCTCCCAGCCCAGCAATGGCCGTCCCGCCTGCTCCAGCTCCTAGCACTTGGGGGAAAAAAAGCCCTGGCTCAGCAGGGGCTGCTGGGTGGGGGGAGATCCCTGCTGCCCCCCACTGCCTCATGCTGCATGCGGGGTGCTGCACGAGCCCCCAGATTCCCCCCTACTCCCTCAGCCTCCCCCGCAAAGGTGCCCCGCACGGGCTAGCTCCGGCCCTTCAAGAAAAAAAAACCTGAAGAAACCCTGGGGCTCACTGCTCCTGCCAGTGGGGGCAATGTCCACTGCCCTGCACCATGTGGGGGCTCTGCAGGAGTCCCCCAAGCCCGAGGCTGTACCAGGAGCGGTGAGTCCCAGGGCTTTTCTCCACTTGTTTTTTTCTTAAAGAGCCAGAGCCCTGGGAGGTGGGGCAGCTGGGGGGGGAGCAAGGGGGGGTTGAGGGGGCTCATGCAGAGTCCCCCATGCAGCATGGGGCAGTGGGAATCACCCCCAACCTGGCAGCACCTGGTGAACACCGGGGCTTTTCTTTAAAGTAAGGAGCTGGGATGGGCAGGGGCAGCCATGGGGAGTAGGCAGGGGTCGGGGGCACTGGGGACCCCCGTGGTCCCTTCCCCCACCCCTAGTACTTACCAGCTCAGACTGGCTCCAGCTCCCTGCTGCAGCCACCAGGGACTGCCCAAATCATCAAAGCTCTCTCAATCTTTGCCAAAGCTTCGGAGAGCTTTGAATCAATTCAGACCTTTAAATTGGTCCCCTGATTCGATTCAGATTCAGAGATTCGGCCACCATATCGGGCCTAATCTTCTCTGAATCAAATCACCGCCCAAAGCTTCGCGCAGCCCTACTGTTCAGGATTTTTTCTCTTACTGCACTGCAAGTTCTCATCTAATAATTTGCTGTTCTTTACTGCCTCTCTTATATCAATTAGTTCCAAAGAAAATTTTGAATTATTTGAGACATTCATTTTAATACATTGGAAGGTTTTTACAAATCCTAGAAATAGTTGTTAGAAGTATAGATGTGCTGCTATTAAGAATTTGTGATCACTAAGGTTAATTTAAGGCTGGATGCCTCAGCTGGTATAAAATGATGAGTAAAATATTGCTCTACTAGTTTGCACCAGCTTAGGATCTGCCCTGCCCCTAGACTGCGTTTGGGTCTCAGTCAGAACTCAGTTTTTATGATTTTATATAAATGCTTTTCCAAAACTTCTGTGAGCTACATAAAGCTCTTTGGACTTTTTTCTCTGTTGCCCTGTGCCTCAAGTAAAGGACTACAAATTAGAAGAGTCACATTAGATATAAATAACTAACCAAGACACAAAACAGTGGAGACCTAAGGTACTTACATTTGTAAAACTGGGGTGGAAATTATGTATGAACAGTTCTTTCTGGGCCTTCTAATACTCCACGCTTCTTGTTTGGCCAGAAGGATTCTGCAAATAGACACTTGTGCCTTTCAGCACTTCCATCACCAGTTCTCACTAGAAACAGGGATGATGAGGAAAATATTGTCAAAACATTTTGGACCTTTTTGAAAAAGTTTTTAGTTCTGGGCAGTGTCTCAGCTTGGTTAAAAAATCATGCATTTTAACTGTCTGAGAAGCACTGAAACCATAAACTCCCATAGTGAAAACTTAAAAAACATGCATAGGTCACATTTATTTAACAGACAAACCACATTACACAGTCCTGCTAAGCATTAAATGCAACTTTTAATACAGTTCCATCATTGCCTAATTGTAATGTAGCTCTAGAAGAAAGCAATGCCAAATGTCTGTATGCTACCCTTAACAGCTCTATGCTGCTCTGAAATGCATGCAACTGGTTTGTAGTGTATACCGTGTGTATGTGTGAACTCAATAGCATTTCCATAATGTTCCAAAATATAATCATGAGCCAATAAACTTGTTTGGGATCTCAAGTCAATGATATCATAGGAAGCAGGAGTTCTTTCAAATGCTATGATACCTTGCTGAAGCAGATTCATATTACTTTAGTAATATGAATGTTATTTTAGTATACCAAGTTTTCTATTAGGGTAGGGTTGTGGCCATGCTGGTCTAAGAACCTAGGCAGACAAGGTTCTTTGTGTAGATGTAATATCTTTTATTAGACCAACTAAATAGTTGGAAAAAATTGTTCTTCGCAAGCTTTCAGGTACAAACACCTTTCTTCAGGCAGAGGGAGAGTACAGTTGTATTGTGGGTAGGATAGAAGCCGGTAGATAGATACAAATAGATAGATACTGGCTTCTCTGCTACCCAGGAGAGCATAATACAACTGTGGACTCTCCCTCTGAAGTGAAGAGGGGTGTTTGTACCTGAGAGTTTGCAAAGAACAATATTTCCAACTATTTAGTTGGTGTAAGAAAAGATATCACATTTACCCAAAGAGCCGTGTCTGTCCAAGTTTTCTATGGTATTTCATTTAAAAATAATTGCAAAACAAGTATAGTAAATGGATTTGGACAACTTATGTAACAGGTTGAGGTATTAGAATGATAATGAATTATTTAAGAAATACTTCTCTTTGGGAAGCATATTCTTCTTAGCACAATGCATTCATTTGGAGTCCAACTCATTATATATTTGGTATACTCTCTTAGTTCTGACACACACTTTTTAAAGCTGAATTTAGTTTACAAACCTATGAAAGCCTCTTAAACTATAAAATGCTGTGTTTGAAGTGTCAATACAAAATAAAACAACTAACCAACAAAAATCAAGCCTGAACAAACATTTTTACTGGGTGATTCACATGGATTTTTTAGGTGGACCAAACCCCAAACCTTAATATCCTACCTAAACCTCACAAAATAAAAACTCTGCCACAACCTATTCCCAATCGCTCAGCTTTACCACACTAATGCACAGGATAACAGACTTTGATTTGCAGCATAACCTCAAAATCAACAGATTCAGACTTGGATGGAAACCTGTTTCAGAGTGGAGGTGTCCTCAGTAAAAATGTCTCACCCTCCTGGGGCTGTCCCTTCCTGCTTTAATCTGGGGGAACTGTTAGCGTGTGCATCTCATCCAATCTGAACTGTTATGACATCCTGTGAACAGTTTCTTATGGAAACAGAGGACTGAAGCCATAAACAACACAACCTGGTTAGTTGAAGGAGTTTGTTTCTGAAAAACACTTGCCAAAAAACATTATGGGGAAAAATAAGTTTCAAATGTCACAAAATAAGTGAGGGGTGGGAGGGAGGCAGGAAGGGAACTGGGGATATTGAGTACAGCAAGCATTCTATAGTAAGAAAAAGGTGTTAAAACACCCAGTCCTAATTAATATAGAGCTTGATCTTTTTTTTGAAATGCAAATACCAAAACTCATGCCACTATACCATGTCAAATAATTACATTCTGTAGGCATTAAACCAATACAATAATCAATATGGCTCTATTGTTACTGGGTATCTTTTGCTTCACTTCAACCAATAAACACAGTTCTGTCTTTAGCAACAATTCTGTCAGTATGCAACTACATTGAGCCCTGTATGTCTGGATGGACATGGACATAACACCATGCAGAGTTTTGTCTTTTTTCCTACCTGCATTGGTTGTATAACTTTTTAAATAATGCAGCAGGTTAGTGCCACTACATTCCAGAGTGAGCGAAGGCACTAATAAGTAAGCCTGTTTTCCAAGCATTCATTCTTGTCATGTTCTGACTTGTATTCCGCTTTTAATTACTGAGCAGTGATTCATTACAGACTATTAAAGTTCTGTGAACAGACCAGGCACAAACAGTAATTTAGTCTGTGATGTGGATTTCTGGTACCTTTTTGTTTCTTTGAAAATTCTCACAGGTGCAGAAAACAACGTGTGTTTTTTCTATATGTCAAGTACTTGGGCAGTTTGGAGCCTTAATTTTAACAGAAAATAGAATTAAATTGAATGTTGCTATAAATATTACTCCTAGCTTATATGCTAACAAAACCAGAGGGAAAAGTGGCAACAACACTGGCAGAGAAAGCTGGGAATATATCCTAAGGAAGTATATTCCCTACCTATTGCATGAAAACTGTTTCTGTGATTCTCTCGCAGGGGTTTTCTGCCAGCAGAAGTTCCACTTGCAGAAGATGCTCTAGACAGACAAAGACTGCACCAGCAGCTTCAGGTCATCATTTCTAAATATTGATTATTTATGTGCTTTACTTTAAGTATTTAATTTTTAATTACAATAAAATCAAAATAAATGCTTTGATCTGAATGTAACAAAAGCTAAACCAAAAACACCTCCCCAAACTCTTGCCACTCGAAAGCCTAAAATCTCAAAGATAACTGAACCCTAAAATCTCAAAGATAAATCCTAAAGTGAATCAAATATTTGGAGATTTGTGTGAAGAAAAAAGATCACAGAAGACAATGATTGAAAAGAATGAATAGGTTATCTTGTGAATCCTTTTATCCTGTAGAATTGTTCCTCATGACATATGGTCTAATAACTCAGCAAGTTTGTTGTATTGTTGTATGTCTGGATGAATGGAACTTCTAATTGGATTATTGTTTGTAATTTAATAGATCAAGGGCCTGATTCATCTAATGATTCCAGTTGACTTTTTTGTCTGTTTGATCAGGCCCCGAAGTACAGATTCCTGTTTAAAATGAACCCGGTTAATTATACAGGTTCCTGTAAATAATCAAGTGTTTCCATATCACAAGCCTTAGCAAGATACTACAGACTGCATGCAGCAGCTCACTTATTCTCAGCCAGCTCAGTGGCTCTTTAGTCAAAAGTTACAGGCCCACTAGGAGCTGTGAGAGGGTTAACACTGGACTCTGTCCCTGCTCTTTGTACCTGCAAGGAGCAGTGGCAGCCATCTTGCCAGTCATGAGTCACAAAGTCCAGTGGCCCCCTGATAGGCCACGCTTAGGCGATGAGGAGTGGGGGCTGGCAGGAGCACCGGTGCCCCCACTGCGAGTGCTGGCCAGGGAGTGGGAGCACTGGAAGTAGAGCTGAGGCCACTAAGTGGGAGTGCTGTGATCGCCTGCAGGCAGACCCCCCCCGCCTCGGTCAGTGAGATTGGCCATGGGGGGATCCTCCTGGTCACTGACTGGTTGCTGGTGGGGAATGTGCTCCCCACCCCCGACTAAGGTGGCACCAGTCACCCATGACAAAGTCTGTTTTGCTTCATGCTGCTTCTATGTCAGGGAAGAAAAATCAGCTTCCCCACTTAAGACATGGACTCCAATTTCAGAGAGCTAATTTTTGAGAGCAAAGTACATATGGTATATGATTAAATCTTGTACTTAAAATGCCCAGAGACTGCGGTTTAATTATTGTACTTGGTGCAGAGTTAGAAAGGTAAAGGTGGATCTATCCCACCTTCAAAATCCCATCATTCCAGAAACCTTCACACTGTTGTAAATGAATCCTGGACTATTCAGAAACCCTAAAATGCATTTGGCTCACCTGAGAGCATCACAGGATGGAGTGACACCCCTTTAAATCAGAGAAAGAGGGTGGCATACAGCCATTATGGTTTCTTTAATTTACATAGGATTCCTTCTACTAGATGGGATACTGTCAAGGAAGCCAGAATTTCTGGTTTTCCAGCTGCTTTGCACTGCTGAAGTTGCAAAACAACAGCTTTTGCAGACCTAGGAACCAAGCTTCAGATCATATTTCATTGATCCCCATAATATATTTTTCTGTTTTTGCCTATTTCATAATCTCTTAGTCAAAACTTTCAATATGCTAATATATAACAAAAGTTATAATGCATTAATTACCAACAGATTTTTAAAGACATTTATTGGTGCTGAACAACTACATATGAGATTTATTTCTTATAAAACAGTTTATTCTCAATAAGTATTTCTTGAAATCATTTTGTACTAATTTTACACTAACTATATTTAGAGTAAGTGGCATAAATCTGAAAATGTCAAATGATTATTTAAAACAATATTTTAAAAGTTTAAACGATGTGAGTTAATCCTCTGGAAATATGTCTTCAATAATCAACTGATATTTTTAAAAAACAATTAGACTCTTATTAAATCTAAATTAAAAGCTTACATGAAAAACAATTTAAAAATAGATATTGAAACCTAAGAATTCACACTCTTCAGTGTCTGCTCCTATTACAATGCACACCTAAGAATTTGATAATTTCTTCCAGGTGGATGAAAACAAAAGGTTTCAAATTTGTAACCAGTTTCATATTTTAAAGCAAGCAGGCTATTTAACTGCAAGAACGTGGTTTGCCCCATTATATACATCTGGGAACGTTTAATTTTAACCACATCCATAAAATCACCCAGATTAATATTTTAAGCAAATTCATGCCATTAAAAGGGAGATATCCTTTTAGTTTAAGACACTGGGCTCCGGTTTTCAAAGGTACAAAACTCTTGAGTCAAAGACAGACACAATGTCAATGTGGATTCTGTGAGTGGGCATTGGTTTTCACAACAAAAAAAGAAAGGGGAAAAAATCTCATGTAACCTCAAAGTGTGAAAACAAATAGAGGGAAAGTGCTCAGTTAAGCATCCTTGGAATGATAGCAAGGTCAGTGCAATTGATCTGAAGATTACTGTAACGACTTTTATTTACACTGCTGCTTACACGCAGAGACCAAAAAAAAAAAAAAGGCCTAGCTCATTTCATTTACAGGCTGTTTTTTCCACTGGAACTTGCAATTGGTGTTTCCCTCAGTCACATCCACATGGCAGGCTGCCAGAACAAGAGAGAGGGGCAAAAAACATCCTGGCTGGCTTGTGGCAGCACTATGAATTCTATCCGAGAGCTCATTACGATTTACAAGAGTGTCTTTCAAAGTGGCCACAAGTATATTTCTAAAGGAGACTGTCCACAGTCCTGTGTTTCTCGATACAAATCACTGTATAAAATTGTCACATGCCTGGTGCAACAGCTGATATTTTTCAGCCTTCTCTTATGCAATTTCTAGCCCTTCCTATTATTTAAAATGAATGTGGAACCCTTTAAGCGTTTACAGGGATCTCTATTAGGATTTTTGTCATTGGCTGGTAGCAGAAATATGAAGCAGGAATTGCATGGTGTGCTACAAGTGACAGAGCTTTACAAACCTGCAGTGCTACTGGACTACTTCTCTGTGTATGTGGGGGAATGATGTTGAGTTTCCTAAACAAACATTTCTTTGAATTTTTCTCATTCCGAAAATCTGAATGGCTAAGTTCTGCTCCCTGATATTTCTAGTGATGGGCAGAGCCAATTTTAGGGCCAAATCACCAGGACAATTGCAATCTTCCACTGTGCAGTTGGGAGAGGAGCATTCTTCCCCTTAGTTTTTTGCTCAATAACCCTTTGTGAGTGTGATGCAAGCTTTGGAGATGGGTGCTCTAGAACAGGGCTGGCCAACCTGCGGCTTCGGAGCCACATGCAGCTTTTCAGAAGTGAATATGCATCTCCTTGAATCTTTTCACGAGCACACGATGTGATGTAACGGCTATGGAAGCTGGTCACCGTGTGCTTGCACAAAGGTTCAAGGAGACGCATATTAACTTCTGAAAAGTCACATGTGGCTCTGGAGCCGCAGGTTGGCCACTCCTTCTCTAGAAGTACCTAAGCTAGGAGGTGGGTTAGTGGGAGCAGGAGAAAGTATTTGGAGCTCTGCAATTAAAAAGGTCTGGCAAAGGCTTTCAGAAAACAGAAATTCCCTTCACAGTTACAGGGTCAGACCAAACCTTCCATTTTTTTCCAATGAAGGAGATGAAGTAGCACTTTTCTCTCTCAAAAATGCTGTCAATAATGCTGTCATAACAAGAATCGTTGAACCAACACAGTTATCATGGCACTTTCTGCACCCTTCTTTTCTTGTTACTAAATATGGATGTCTAAAAGAATTCCCATGTTTTCCCATCAGAATGACTGAAAAGCAGCTGATAAGGGCTGTGAGTGCGTGTCAGATCTCCCTGCTGCTTTTCCAAACCTTGGAGGCAGGAGAGCTAAGGCATAAAAAAGTAACAGCCCTAGTCAATGGAAACTTTTGTTTGCTATCTTCACAGGCTACCAATTTGTAGACACTCAGTCTGACATACAGAGGAGCAGGCACACTGCAGGCACATGGGGTTGGGGAGAGGTTAGCTATGTTTTGGAGAACTCGGGTAAGGAACCATGCAGCTGGCCATCTCCTCACCTCTACTGCTGCCACAGAGGTATGGAATTACTACCGCTGTAAGGATATGGCCACTTCAGCTGGTCCAAAAGTGAACAGTCAAGGTTCTTGCTACCTTTAAAACTGTAACAACCAACTGTATCTTGCTGTGTATAGAAAGTCCCACTGCATTTTTTGTATGTCAGGATTGTTAATATCTTGAGTGGCTGCAGGCAAGGTGGAGTCCTCAAGCAGAAAGGACTGCTAGAAAGGCAGGAGGACTGGGTGGCCATGAAAGATGGGCATAGCCCACCTCCAACTAGGGCCTGAATAATGCATGACCAGGACTCCAGTGTATCAACATCTTCCTGATGATCTACACCATGACCTCATTTATGCCCATAGTTGGAGCCAAACACAAGTACATATATAAGATAAATCACTTATTCAGGTCACCACACCACAGCTTGACATAGCATCTCTTCATGCAGTGCATGTCCCAAAATGGTCATCAGAGTTAAACAGATGTTGAGGGAGGCAAAGGGAATTTATAAAATACTGACTACAGGAATTTAACTCTCGGGAATGAGAGAAGCAATGAGTGTTTATAGATTTGAACCTTCTCTGCATATTTGCTTAAGTGATGCTGTGCAAAGGACTGTTTATAATCCAGAATGGAGGGCAGTATTTAATCTAGAACTGAGCCTCAGAGAGAAAGTATAAACATTGATCTTTTACTTTAAAAATTAGTCTTGTATTATTAATTAGTTTGGGATTTCTTAAACCTTTCATATAGCCCTGTGTTGGGGGCCTTATCCTGAGGTCAGCTAAGTCAAAGGGAGTTTTGCCACTCACTTCCATGGACTTTGGATCAGACCCTGTATCATCAATATCCTGCCTATAGCCAGCAAGCAAACTGCTTCTTTCTTTTTTCGCATCCTCTTGCTGGCATACACAGCCAGCAAATATGAGCAGCCTTCTTCCTTTTTGTGGCCTTCTGATTTTCAGAGTTTATTGTTCATAAGCAGTAATGTGAGAGGCCTGCAGGGGGTGGGTTGGTCATCTTAATTTCTCTTTGCCACTTTCCACAGGAGGGATGTCTTGGTTTTGAAAGGCTATCTAATGTCAGAACTTCTGAATTATTCAGGGATTGTTCAGAGGCTAAATAGAAATTCCTTTACAACTAAATTATTAATCATAGTGTATTTGTATATTTTAAGGGACAGCATGATTAGACATACAATATAAAAGCAACAGCATTTTTTATTTTTCATATACTTTCAATGGTAGCCTGAATCTGCTTGAAGGCTCTTTCTGGCTGACTGTGTATTTATAACCTTAACTCCAGAGTTTTCTGTGATTTCTGCTTAGGTGAAAACAGTTGTGGCTTAAAACCAGAACAGTCTTGACATGGGCAAATTTCAAAGCAGTTAAAACAGTGATTCTCAGACAGTGGCTCCTGGGAGCCAATTCACTTTTCATTTTTTTGCCTGGCTTTTTGCAGAAAAAGGTATCCAAATAATTTTGGTTTTTATTGCCTGCATTGGGCATGGGTTTCCTGAAATAATGAACAATACAACACCTACCATGCAAATATTAACTAATGTACCTTTATGGTTTAGGTGTATGGGTTTTTTCTTTCCTTTTGAGCAGCAGTGCATGGGTTTATGTGGCGTTGTGGTTCTTTGGTTAATACTGACTGCTGATGTGGCTGTTGTGCTAGTCATGACTGCGGGTCAGTGGGTTAAAATAACTTTTGTGGTTTCAGTGACGGTTTGGAATTAATTGTTGCCATTTCTTGTACAGAAACTGGGAATTTTCAATAAATGAAAATACTACAATGGCAGGACAGGAAATCTGTGATTTCAGTGGCAGTCCCTGTAAATACCAGGACCTCTTTTCATGGGTCATGTTGCAGGACCTGGGCTGCTGAATGTCTGAATAAGCTGCCTTTGCTTGAGAGCAACGTGGGAGTTGCGGGGTAGGATCAAATGCTGCATCAGAAGGAGAGTCCTTGGGAGACAGCTTTTAAATTTTTGCCACCAGGTTCAAGGAGGGTGGGTGGGAGTTCCTTTCTTCCTGGGTTCAGCTCCCTATGGACATTGTTAGAGCTGATTCTTCTCAACAGAGAGTCATCTGAAGATTCTGCTAAGTGTTAGGTGTTTTCAGTATCTTTTCCCAAGGAAAGATGCACTTCAACCCCTGTGAACTGCTGTTCTACACAGTTCAGTATGCTTCTGGCCAAGTGTACCTTAATATCATTGTTTGGCAAAGAAATTTATATCCCCTTGGTTATGTGAATATTTGTCTTTTAAGCTAGAAATAAATGGATGGATTCCAAAGTCCCTCAATTCTTTTCTTTCTGCACACACCATATCCTAATGCATACATTTATCACCTGCTGAAGGGGAATATTTTTGTGGGGCCTTGTTAAAATATTGGCAACATATTACTGCCCTGGCCACCCAGACAGTTGGGCTAACTGAAGGTGTTTCTATAGTCCTGAACTATGTCATCAACTACAGCACACAACACTTTCTGCTCTTCCCCCATTCCACACATGGGGCCAACACTGATGACACTGAAATACTAATCATGCTCCTCCGTATTCCCCTTCAGGGATGATGTGGCTTGTTCTTTTGTAAGTGTTAATGCATAACATCAATGCAGTTCCTTTATAAAAGTGATTATGGACGCCCTAATGTCTGCTCGCTGGAACTTATATTATTCAGTTAAAGTGGAACAAATGATGAAGTGCAAGGTTGAGGCTGGCTCTTATCCACATGTGCAGAGAGAGGAAGTGTAAGGATCTTTCCCTTTCATCTTCCATGGCCCATGTAATCTTAGATGTAGTTTCTCACTGAGAGGATCACAGGCATTCAGGACTGTGCAGAAACCAGGGGCCAGGAGGATACAGAGACAGGGCCTTTGACTTCCTCCCCAGCAAACCAGTCCCAGGAATAGGACAAGGGTGCCAGGGGAGTACGCTGTGCAAATGAAGAAGGATATATATTGAGGAACTCCAGGTTACTTTTTGTTTACACAAATGAAGGCGAGTCTTCTGTCTCCTGAACTCCTCAAGAAACAGTTGGTCTCTTCTTTGCAAGCAGTTCGGGGACTCTACCTAACCAGCACCAGCTGGCCCCAGTTGTGCTTATGGAATTAGGTGAGAAGGTCAGAAATTAGAATCTTGCATACCTGGTTCTTTAAGTGTAGTATATTACCACTTTCTGTATTCACCAGTGTGGCTTATGAAGCCATTACAGTTCTGTACCAAGCCTTCTGAGTGTTCATTTTCCAGGAAGCACTGCTGTAGAAATTGTGTATTAATTTGAAGGATTGGAGGGGAAAAAGAATGGCTTAAACTAGTCACCTCTTCACAAACATCTGAGAGGGTTAAGATACAATGTTGGGCCAGGAAAATGTCTGTGAATGCATGAAGTACTATGGCTGGCAGTAGCATAACTAGGGATCAGGAAAGGGTGCACAGCCCGGGGCACTGATTAAGGGAGGCACTGGAACTGAGGCTGAGAACAGAGCTGACTTTAGGGAAAATAGCACCCTAGGCAAATTTATATCTTAGTGTCCCCCGAGCCTTCCCATCTGGTGCCTCCTCTAGCATCTCACCCCCATGGGCCTCCCACAGCCCCCAAGTTAGAGGTGCAACTGCAGGAAGAGGTTGGAAGGGGTGTGGGGCAAAGTTCAGTGGGGATGCAGAGCCACCTGCAGTGTCTAGCAAGGCTGCTCCTGAACAGCTGCTGGAGGTGACTGGGGCAGGGAAGGGGGGCCTCAGTAGTGTGGGCAGATCTACCTCCCTGCTGGAGTGTGCCCTGCACTGATGCCTACCTGCCTCTGCCTGCAGCAGCACCTCTGACTTGGAGGGGCTGGGTGCTGCTGCTGCTGTGTGTGTGTGTGTGTGTGTGTGTGTGTGTGTGTGTGTGTGTGTGTGTGTGTGTGCGTGTGTGTGTGTTAGGCCTGTGCGAGTAGGCAGCTATTGATCCGGCTTTGGATCCAGCCACTTTGGATACCAGCGATCTGATCTGGAGCTCCGGACCAGGTTCCCGCTTTGGTCCAGCCGAAGCAGCTCCGAAGCTTTGGAGCCGTCTCGGTGATCCGTCCATAGGGTATAATGGGAAATCAATGAAATATCTATAACTTTGTTGTTTTTTGTATGATTTGGATGAAACTTTCATGGATGGTAGCCTATGCTGAGAGTGAAGTCTGCCAAGTTTCAAGAAGATCAGTGGAGGGGTTTCTGGGAAACTGCACCCCAAATTCTTGAAAGCAAAACTCATGTCACGTGTATGTGTTAAGCCATAGTGGGGTAAAAACTGCAGCGGTAGTAGCCCCTGGTGAGGCCACAAAGCCTGACAAGTTTCAAGGTAAAAGGTGTAGGGGTTTGGGGGGGACTGCACTTCAAGCTGCTGACAGGCAAAATTCGTGACATGGGTGACACTGTGCATGTTAAGGTGCAGAAGGCTGAAAACTTCAGGAATGGTAGCCCCTGATCAGGCCACAAAGACTGCCACGTTTCAAGGTGATAGGTGCAGGGATTTGGGGGGAGCTGCACCTTAAGCTGCAGACAAGCAAAACTCGTGACATGGGTGACACTGTGCGTGTTAAAGCACAGCAGGGTGAAAGCTGCAGGGATGGTAGCCCCTGCTGCAGCCACGAAACCTGCCAGCTGTTGAGGAGATAGGTGCAGGGGTTCTGGGGCCCTGCACCTCTGGCTGCTGACAGGTGAAACTCATGACATGGGTGCACCTTAACACACATGGAGGATCACCTTAACACACAAGGATCCCAGGGAAAAGCTGAGTGGGGGGTGGGGGGAAGCGGCCCCTCCCCTGTCCCGTTGCCAGCATTCCCTGCTGCAGCTGCTCGCAGCCCACGTGGGGCTGTCCTGAGCAGGACCAGGCAGCCCCACACAGGGAGCTGCCCACAAGGTGGGTGAGGGGTTGTTTCCCTCCCGCCCCAGCTTTTCCCCAGGCCATTTTTCCCTGGGCTCCTTCCCTGCCCGGGGTTCCCCCCTTACCTGAGGTTCCAGCGCAGTGCAGCCACGTGGTCCCAGGTCAGAAGCCACTGCTGGGGCTTCCAGCTGAGGGGGTGGGGCTGAGCAGGCTCTGCTGCTGTGGGAGCTCCCTGGGATTCCCCTGGGTCCTACTGCCCTTGGTTCCTGTCATTTTTTACAGGAACCAAGGGCAGATGAATATTAATTTTCTAAATTTTTTAGGAGCCCCACGGGCCAGATAGAATGGTCTTGCTGACCGGATCCAGCCCATGGGCCGTATTTTGCCTACCCTTGAATTAAGGTATCATGATCAATGCACAGGGCACTTTAATCCGAAGCCCAGTCAAATGCAGAATTCCACCATGGTAAAAAAACAGGGCGTACAGCTTGAGATTAATCTATTCAGAAGATCAGGAGATGCAGCTAAGTAGGTAGGTGACACTATCCTCAGTCATTAAGTGGAAGAAGAAAAGAATGAGAGGTACTGAGAGGTATTGGGAGAGTGTTTTATCTGCACATATATGTACAGTTCATAGATTTGAGCAGGTTATGCTAAAATAATATGTAGCATAGACCCCAGCAGGCTGTTTAGAAAATAAAATTTCCATTCTGTGAGAAATCACAATATCTTAACATTTGGTT
>NW_005842224.1:1069803-1074470 GCF_000455745.1 Alligator sinensis
GAAAGAGTCAAAATATCCCCTAATTTCATGTAATGAACTCCATTTAAATTTTGCTGTAGAAAACTCAAAGTGAAAAAGTTGAGATGGTTTTAGTCAAGGGGAACCATTTCACCATTTCAGGATGTCAGTTGAAATGAAACCAAAACATTGGTTGAACCGAAGCATTTTGAAATGTTGATTCAAACTGAAATGCTTGGGCTTGACTCCAAAATTAGATGTTTCTGTTCAAAATAGCGTCTCCTCTATTTGTGCAGGGTATTGGACTAGATCACCCTGGTGGTCTCTTCCAACCCTATGATTCTGTGATTAAATGCTGCTTAAGAAAAATTGAAAAAAAATTGAAAATCATCATTAGCAGATCCTGGGCAAAGGGGGTGCGGCTCCTCCTATTTTCTCTATGCTACACATGTGCAGTGCACTCTGAGCTCACTGCCCGGGCATCCCGGGTTCCTGGTGGATCTCTGCATGAGCAGTGAGCTCTGAGTTCATCAGTTGATCAGGGCAGGGTCTATCTGGAGCTGCTGCCTTTATGGCACCCCAGAACCCAAGGGGCAAATGCTGCTGTTTGCCCTTCCCCTCTCTGCCTGTCCCTGCTGAATTCAGCAGCAGGGGAAAGGAGGAGTGAGTTGTGACAGCAATGCTTACTCCCTGGGCTCTGGAGCTGTTTAAAAGTAGGGACTCCAGCTAGACCCTGCTCTGAGAGCTCACATGAGGCATAGCCAAAGAGGGGCTACCACTGCATCCCCTCTGGATCTGCCCTTGAATATTATATTTTTCTAAAGGCATTTTAAATTTGGAGAAGGTGGTGCTTTCTGGTGAGACGTCTTTGTCAGAAAACTGTCCTCTGGCTTCTAGTTCCTGGCTTTCCTAGGATCACGAATTCTGTTGTGTGTATGGCAAATGGTTTCAGAGCTCTTTATCAGCCCTTAACAAGAACATCTACTATTTCTGTGTGTCCTAACTGATTAAGCTCGTTCATTTTTGCTTCATTTCCCCCCCTCCCCCCTTTGTCCTCTGTGGTGGCTGTTTTGCTTTTAATTCTCCCTTGTATGTTTGCCCTGCTTTCTGGATACATAATGTTATAAGAATTAATGTGAGAATGTAAAAAATTGTCTTTTGGGAACTCATGGTGCACTGAATGGGATTTTCCCATTGTTTCTTTCCCTTCATTGACTGACTTAATTTGAAGGATTGTATTTCAAATCTAAAGAGAATTTTGTGCATTGGAAGAAGAGGTGAGGGAAAGAACTTTCATTTTGAAGAGATGGGTTTTAACTCAGGGGATACAATTAGAAATGTATAGAGTCCAGGACTGTATATGCCACATGGTTTGACATACAACCTGTGCAAAAGAAAGAAAATTCTTTTTTGTTCTTTTTGTAGCATGCGTGTTCTGTGTCTTGAAGTTCCCCAAATGATTCTCAGGAAATTGTATAGGCCCTTTGGCAATAAGTTTGAGTGGAGTATAGCACATGTAAGATCAAGACATCTTTGTTGGCCACCCCCATTTCACTTGGGCTATGAGTCAAAAGATACAATTTTTAAAGAAGTAGATTCCAAGCAATTGATAAGAACAGTTCTTTGCAGTTTTATTTAAAAGGAGAGAAACAACATCACATGAGTAGAAGTTTTCCCCCTGTACCTTGAGAGGGAATCTTGAGAGACTGCAGCCAGCAAGGTCAGCCATACCTTGTCATGCATCCAAAGATGCATCTCAAGCCGGTCCAGAGAGGTGATACTCCCCCTCTGTGTGACTTTGGTCAGGCTGCAGTTGGAGTACTGCGTCCAGTACTGGGCGCCGCACTTCAAAAGGGATGTGGGCAGCCTGGAGAGGGTTCAGAGGAGGGACACCCACTTGGTGAGAGGGCAGCAGGACAGGCCCTACGAGGAGAGACTGAGGGACCTGAACCTGTTCAACCTTGGCAAGAGGAGGCTGAGGGGGGACCTGGTGGCTGGTACAAACTCATCAGGGGAGATCAACAGCAAATAGGTAGAGCCCTTTTCTCCCCAGCACCACCTGGGGTGACGAGGAACAATGGTAATAAGCTGATGGAGAATAGGTTTAGGTTAGAGATCAGAAGGCAATATTTTATGGTTAGGGTGGCCAAAATCTGGAACCAACTTCCCAGGGAAATGGTCCTCGCCCCTACCTTGGGCAAATTCAAGAGGAGGTTGGACGATCTCCTGTTTGGGGTCTTGTGAACCCAGCGTTCATTCCTGCCTGTGGCAGGGGGGGGGGGGGGGGGGTCAGGCTAGATGATCTGTTCAGGTCCCTCCTGACCCTAGCTACTATGATACTATGAAATTATGAAACATTTGGACTTTTTAATGGTATTTTTGAGAAAAAGCAAAAGATTGTTTACTGGGACAACTCTTGGTTTACAGTAGGAATTCGTGGCCCTTATTAGCTTAAGTGAAAATTTCAAACAAATGTCTGAGGCAAGGATTTTGTGGGCAATATCTTATATTGGACCAATTGCATGGATGGAACAAAATTAGACAAGCTTTTTTGAATGCAAGTCATTCTTCCTCAGGTTTGAAGGAAGAAGCTGGCAAAGCATCATTTGAGTCTCAGTTTTGGTGCATTTTATAAGGGAAGAACAGTGACACTTTCTCTACTGCAGACACCGCCTGACACCTTCCACACTACCAGTGTTGTGATGGTTGATGGTTGTCATCAGGCATATCTGTGATACCTATAGATCCAAGACCTTGTGTTTGCTACTCTTCATTTAGTCTTGCCTGAACAAGTGCTTTAAGCTCTTCTACATAAAATAACTAGAGACACCGCCTAAGATATTAAGCCAGTTGCAGGGCCAATCAGCAACAAAATTAAGCAGGTTAAAGTGGCTGACTGTAAACTCAGGGGCTGTGGGAGATTAATTGCAGCCATGTGAGTCAAAAGTACAAACTATCCAGAAAGTCAACAAGAAAGCTAGATGTATGAGTGGCAGTGTGGCCCTGAGAGGGAGCTTGTTCCCCAGGGCATAAGACTGCATGGAAAAGCAGGCTTGGAAACTGTGGGCTAGGAAACTGCCTTTAGGTCCTACTTCATTTAGGAAAACAGGATTTTGTATAGTTTTTGTAAATAAATTGGACAGCAACAAAGAAATACTGGTCTCATGTCAGCAATTCCTCCTAATAGAAATAACCTTGTAAAGACCTAACTTAGTGATTTTCATACTTGTTAGACTCCGGGCAGATTCCAGCTCTTTGTTTACATTTCTTCTTTGACAACAGAAATATAATAGAGAAATTCCTCCATTGCAAAAAACTCTGAAAGAACACAACAGAGCACATGGTTTTGAACACTATGGGCACATTTGCACATTATCCCCAGGGAATGCCCCTGCATGCATGCTCTGGCACATGGCCGGTTGCCCCAGGTAGGTAGGGGAGGCTGAGGCCAGCACCTGGGTTGGCCCCAGCAGCCTTACCCAGGGTCCTGGGGCCTCCCAGGGCTCCAGTGGTGGCGATCTAGGCACATGGTGCCTGACTGACAGCCGGGCTGTAGCTCTGACTGGCCAGGCTCCAGTTTCAGGTGACGCATGCTGCTGCCACATGCACTGCCCCACTTTTTTTTGGCATGGGTTTTTTTTGACAGTGGGATCTGCCTGTGTCAAAAACCCCCACTGTGCTGCAAATTAGCAGCATGGAAAATGCATGCATGTGTGGTGCTCATCTGGATGCACCTCCTAGGTTTATCTTGTGAATCATGTTTGTACCTATAAGAGTGTTAACATTGCATGGCACCCCAGGCCACCCATTGAAAGATCTCAAGGCACCACAGGGTGCCACGACACCCTGGCTGAGAATCACTGCCATGAACACTGGTAAACTTCTTGGGCCGAGGGGCAGATTCTCTAGTTTAGAGGATATTGTTTCAATGTGTGTAGCCCAATTGAGATCTATGGGCATGCTGGGAGTGTTATGTGACACTCATCTGCCAGAAGGCATAATTCCTTTTGCTTTTTGCTCTTGGAGGAGATGCAGATTATTGCTTTATTCTTTTGTGGGTTATAGTGTGCTTCTGCTATGTACACATCCAGCTGCTATGGCCTTTTAGAGAGGGAAGGGAATCAAAATCACTTCTCACTCCCTCGTTCCTACTTACGTGCTGACAAGAAGGGAAGGCATCCAGGACTCCTGCTGACTGTAGCTGCAGGTGCTGGGGGGAGGGAGGGTAATTTATTTTAGCCACTCTTACTCAAATGAGCAGGGTAGGTGAGATATTACACCTTGTGCAGTCAAGTAAAAGCCAAGCATTAGCTGATTATCTGGCTCGTAAACAGCGCATGTATTTGCTACCTCCTGTTCTTGTAGCAAAACCCACAGTTTTTCTTTTTTAAATTTATTTTAAAATACATTCCCTCCCCTTCCCCAAACATTTCTGACTTTTTCTCTCCATCTCTATTCCCTAGACAAGTATAAGTAAGCTAAGATGTAGGATAAGCTTTAACACTTTATTTTATAGATTCATAGATTCATAGATGTTAGGGTCGGAAGGGACCTCAATAGATCATCGAGTCCGACCCCCTACATAGGCAGGAAAGAGTTCTGGGTTTAGATGACCCCAGCTAGATGCTTATCTAACCTCCTCTTGAAGACCCCCAGGGTAGGGGAGAGCACCACCTCCCTTGGGAGCCCATTCCAGACCTTGGCCACTC
>NW_005842224.1:1078023-1078724 GCF_000455745.1 Alligator sinensis
GGGCCCCCAATCTCTGCCCCCCCTGGCCCTGCTGGGGATCCCCCACAGGCCAGGAGGTAGGGGGACATCAGCTCCCCCATGGGCTCAGTCTGGGTGGAGGCCTCAGACCAGCCCCGGTTAGCCTTGTCCCCCTGGGCAGAGGCCCTAGCAGCACTCCTCGTAGACACCATTCTAAGCTGCTGTTTGTAGACCTGTGTGGTGTCTACTCCCTACCCATACAGGAATCTCACTCCTGGCCCTCCCGGCCCACCCGCCGGCGCGAACTCCTGTGCAAACGCCTGTTTGCGCGCTCTGTTCACGCTGCGTGGCTTGGGAGCGCGGCTCCCTACCGGCTCAGCTATATGGGACCCGGGGGGCTCCCACTCCGGATCCGTCTCAGCTGCGCCGGGTCCCTCTGCCCCACTTACCTTCGGGGGATCAGCTGTTGCTGCCCCCTTTGCCTCTGCCTCTGCCTCTGCTGCTGCTGCTGTTGCCGCCACCTCCTCTGGTCAGTCAGTTGGTTAAGGGGACACACGTGCGTGCGGGACACACGTGTGCCTGACTCCTCTCCTTCCTGCTGCTGGTTCCAGAGTGCTGGGAACTACGTCACCCTGCGGCTTTAAAGCCCGAGGTTTGAATTACCCGCCCCTGCTCCAACGGCCAATCAGGTGCCCCGGTCTACCCGGAAGTGCCTGCCGGCAGTTCCGCCCCCTACGCCCCCC
>NW_005842224.1:1078981-1086285 GCF_000455745.1 Alligator sinensis
TTCGCGCCCCCCGCTGCCGTTTCCGCTGCCTCTGCCTCTGCTGCTGCTGCTGCCGCCGCCTCCTTCAGTCAGTCAGTTGGTTAAGGGGACACACGTGCGTGCGGGACACGCGTGTGCCTGACTCCTCTCCTTCCCGCTGCTGGTTCCCGAGTGCTGGGAACTACGTCACCCCGCGGCTTTAAAGCCCGTGGTTTGAATTACCCGCCCCTGTTCCAACAGCCAATCAGGCGCCCCGGTCTACCCAGAAGTCCCTGCCGGCAGTTCCGCCCCCTACGCTCCCCCACGGGGGGGATCCGCTGCCTCTGGAGCCTGCGCCCCAAGGGTCAGCCCCGGGGGTGCTCCCTGGCCTGGGGGGACAGTCCCCTCCCTAGCCCTCCCTGTTTGCGTGCTCTGTTTGCACTGAGCGAACTTAGGTAGTAAGTTTTATTTTTCTCTTCCCTCTTTGCAAATAAGTGCCCTGCTATTTTGACATAGATATCCACTGTTTTATAAGTGATAATTATTATGTTTTGTATTGATTGTTTTTTACTGCTTTTATATTGTGTGATTACTGTTTTAGGCCTATATATGTAAGTTAGCATAAGTCATGTCAAGGTTCCATCTTGTAATGTCAAGCCTCCATCCTGTCCCCAGGCCTGGTTGTGTAACCCATGACTAACACCTACCTCTCCTATGTAACTTGGTTCCTGAATGAATGGGGAGGAATGAGGGTGCTTGAGAGACAATGGCAGTAGGTCTAAAAATAGCTCCCTCTGAATGACTGAACCATCAAAACCAATACCTGGGCCAACGACCCAGCCCTTGGAACTGCCCTCAGCATTCAAGAAGCAAAAGATGAGACAACCCACCATTGTGTCAAGGCTGTGCATGCTCAGTAAAAACACCTGGAGCCCTCTGGAACAGGACTGACCTTGCCTGGACAGACCCTCTCCATAGGAGAGCAGAGGTAGTCTGCCCCATAAAAGGGATAGTGAAGACTGACTCCTTGGGATGCCCTCTCCATCTGGACCAGCACCATGCCACACCACCTATCCACCCAGAGGCCCTGCCGGCGATCCCCCTCTGGACAACACCTACTGGACAAAGACCTCTTTCCAGCCTGGATAGGTGGCTATCACCCCCCACCCCCTCTTCATCCAAGGGTTTGGACTCTGCTTCTCTTCTCTACCTGGATTCCGACCCTTACAATGAGTCTCTTTCTCCTGCTGCCATTGTGAGTGCTTGTGTGTGAACCAATAACTTCATGGGGCTGTGTAGCGTGTTGTCTGTTTAATAAACCTGATATTTGGACCCCTAAGTTGGGTTTTTCTTTACTGTGGTTCAGCCCTGCTCCCATCTGCTCCTCACCCCTCTAACTTCTGTCTCATTTCTCCCTCTCCTGCTTCTGGCTCACTGCCAACTCCAACAACTGTCCTGAGCTCCTCTCTGCCTCCAAACCCCCTGTTTCTTTGCCACTGTCTTATCCCCACTGCCTTTTACCCTGAGCAACCAGGTTTCTGCCTCAGTTTCTTTCCGGGCTGTCTCCTCCTGCCACCACTTATCTGCCTACCCCCCCATCTCTCAGCTGTCTGCCTCAGTTTCCAGCCCCAAGCTCCCAGGTTTCTCTCTCTCTCTCTTTCCTGGCTGTCTCCTCCTTGCCACCAGGCTTCTTTTTTTCCCCCCCTCCCATGCACCAGTGACCTTGAGTAACCTGGGGCCACTTGACCTTAAGTAAACCCAAGCCTCAGTTCCTCAGTCAGCTTCTCTCTAGTCCACTGGTTCTAATCCTGGTTCTGGCAACTTTCACTCCCTACACTTTAACTCTCTCTCCCTCAACTTAACCTTCCCCCAAGTATCCCAGGTACCCCAAGCACACACATACATACCATACCATCCAAATTAGGAACTTACCTATGTGTAGGTGGGTTGCATGTGTGTGAACTGGTGATTGTGTGTGCGTGTGTGTATACATATATAGCTATATCTATATCATTGTGTGCATGATATACGAATTAGTGATCTATGTATGTGTACTGAGTGTGCGGGTATTGACAATTGATTTTTGTCTAGTTTTTAGTGTGTAGTGTGTATATGCTTGAATTGGTGATAGGTATGCATGTGCCTAGGCTGGTTTGGATGTGTATGTGCTTGAGCTGGTAGTGTATGTGTGTGTATGTGTGTATATGCACCTAATTGATTTGTGTGTTTGTATATGTACAATTGTGTCATGCCCTCCTGTCTAACAGTGCAATATTGAGATCCTGAGAGTTGGCCTGACCCCACAGGGCAACATTCTTATCAAAGACACTTCTGTAGAGGTTGCCTCTGTTAAAAGAAACCAAACTCTTTTGGAAATGGATTTCAATCCCGTAGATGCATTTTCTATATATCAAACAAAAGTCCTCTAAAATTGGATTGGTTTCAAATAAGGCTGAGTAAAATGTACGTCCATCTTTGTTGCAAATACTCTTTAAATCAGGGGTTCCCAAATTTTCACCTCTGAAGGACCATTTCAAGGGGCAGTCCTGGGTGTCATGCCGCAGATTGACAATTTCTTAAAATATTATATTTTAATTTAGGTAATAACTGGAAGCACAGAATAACATTATTTATTTTTTAACTTATTTTTTCTTTTACTGTTACACAAGTGTATAGATTTACCAGATAATAATAAATGAAGCTTTAATTTCAATAACTGTAATTTGTTTACCAAGTATTAATATTAAATCTAATTAAAAATTGTAGAAATACAAGTACATGATACTGAAAATAACAGAAACAGACCCATCCTTGTTTTTTTGTTCAGTTAGATGTATGCCATTGATATTTCTGAGATACTGTGCATTGCAATTTTGATTCAATGCTTGACGTTGCAATTTGGAGGACCTCATGAAGGTGATCATCTATCAGCCTGGCTCTTAACTTTGACTTCTTTATATTCATTGTTGACAAGGCTTTCTTGCATATGTACTTGCTGTTGAGTAGAGAAGCCATGCATTGTCCAAGGTTACATATTGCAATGCAAAGTATGTTTTGGAGGAAGGGTCCCTTGTAAAACTCAAGAAGACTAAGTACATGGTAAGATACTTTTGTTTGTGCACTACCTTGCAAGTAGGTAAATTCCAAATGCATGCCTAGGTCACATGTAAATAGATTTAAAAAATCCTTCCAAGAAATGCTGAATGATTTGGAAATAATTTTCAGAACTCAGAACTTCCAATGCACTTGGTTCTTCATCTGTGCATAATTGCTTTGTATGATGCAAGACGATCAACATAATTTTTCTTCAGTTGCTTCTAAAGTAGTTTGTATTTTTGTTCAGAGATCTTAACACCATCAAAAGAGTTCAAGTGAACTTGAAGCTCTGAATTCAATTTGTAGAGAAGACCAGTGATATTAACTAAGAGTGCTAAATTGCACAGTCACTCAGGATTAGATTTTCCTCAGACGACTGTCACTTTTTCATTCAATAAAATATTATCACCCTAAGAAATCCTTGCTTCTCATGTAACTATGCTGTGCTTGGCTTGTTCTGGTCAGACCTGAAGAAGAATGTCTTGCATTTGAAAGCGTGTCTAACTCTACCCCAACTATGCAGCTGGTTCAATAAAAGTTATTACCATAAGAAATCCTTGCCTTTCACCTTTTTTATTCAGAAAATAAAAGATTACTTTCCTCAACTGTGGTTCAGTGTGACACCTGTGCTTAGCCATCAAACTGTTGTGAAATATACATCTCCAAATTCAGCTTTCGAATCCTTTAAGAAGACTTAAAACAGATGATGACTGAAGTCTCGAGATTTGATAAAGTTCACAAACTTCATAATGATACTCATGATATATGGTCCATCCTGAGAACTTGAACAACAATAGTTTCTTGATGGATAATGTAGTGGTAATTAATTATGTCCACACCATGTTCACCAAAAACTTTTTTGTTTTAGTAGAGCCACTGCTTTGGTTATGGCTCCAACCATGGATGGGGTGCCACCTGTAGTGACACCAACCAGTGATGCTCACTTTGTGTCGTTTGTCTCAAATGCATTAAACATTCTCTGGCTCAGTTCTTTAGACTTCCAAGTCAAAAGAGCTCTTCATGTATTTGAAAGTCTGTTGGAACTCTACAAATGAAAAAAAAATACTTGAGCACTATCTATGATGTTGGTATTCTCATCTAAAGCAATTTAATGTGCCAGAAACATCAGCAATATCCTGAAGTTGTAGTTTAAGACCATCACCAATGCCCTCAACTTTGCATAACACTTATATTTTAGATATGTTAAATACAGATGTTCTTTTAAGAAACTGATCAATATGATTACAAGTTTTCTTTTATCTAGAATCTTCCAACTTTACCTTGAATGATAGCCAACTCCTGCAATAATACTATTAAAGTAAATGGAGAGATATTTACTACATCAGCCCATCAAATTGTACCTCTGTATTAAAAATGATCTTTGGAGCTTGCCAAAAATGATGAAAGAAACAGGAATGCATTGCTCATGAAACAAACCATTTTCCTATTTTTCTGCCAATTAGAGGAATGTTATGAATATTGGAGAGTTAACTCGTGATTCGTGGTTTTGTATATTCTTACCCTGAAGAGTATGGTGGTTCCGTTGAAGCAAGTTGTGGAGAAGGGTTATTGGAATGTTGCTCTGAGGCAGTTTGACATTGGTGAATGTTGTGAGTACTTCAGTATGTCATAAATAAGTATGTAAGACTTTTTATCAGAGTATTTGTAAAATAAAGTGTACTTTCAGAAGTAAAAAAAAAATCCTTCACTGCCTTTTCATCTACAGCAATTTCTGGCTACCACACTTTGTACTGAAATGGCCATGAGGAGGCACAATTATTCACTCCATTATGCAGATCTGAATGCATGTGCAACAACTTACACATTTTACACTGAATTGCTAGGATAAAAAATGAAGAGAGAATGGATCAAATTAGATGCTAATCTGTGCCTCTAAATATAATGGGGTTGTACAAGGTTATACTCAGAGATGGCAAAGAATTGGGCCAGTATATGAAAACATATTCTGCTCTTGGTTACACTGAGCGACTCTCTCTGAATTGACAAGGTTGCATGAGTATCTGAGAGAAGAACTTAACTTTTTCATGGCTTAATGTTTCCATTTGTTTAACCTTCTGACAGGTCCTTTGTCTAGTGAAAGGAACTTTGAGGTGTAAAATTTGTAAAAGGTCAAGCATTCACATTAATTTTCATGCCTAAAACAATATTTGAAATACTAAGGGTCCAGCCCTTCCAATTAGCATGTGGGTAACTTTGGAAGAGTCCCGTTGAGAAGTTATACATGGGAATGTTTTCAGGATCAGGCGTTAGACAGGCTTTGTTTCAGCAAGACACTTGCATACATGCCTAAGTTTAAGCACTTGAGCAGTGCAGTTGAAGCCAAAATGTCAATATTGTGACATTTAGAACTGCTTTGTTTGACATTAAGCAGTCACTAAAATAAGATTGTTGAATGAGGGTTAAGTCAGTATAACTAAGGAAGCCATGATGTGCAATTTAACATTACAGTTAGAGTCACTGGAAAACCACGAGTGGAAGAAAACTGAGGCTCTTACTATATTTACCCTTTCCATATATGGTGCTGCATGTATCGCTCAGGGGACACCATTGCTTGTTTTTTCTCATGCCGCTGAACTGCATATTAACATCTCAGCATCATCCCTCAGCTTATTTTCACCCCAAATTGTAACTGAATCCTGTATACTTTTACTTCAAAAAATTCTAAAACTCCAGGCAGCTGATTCCAAGATCTTCAAACTCAGAATGAAAGGGCAAAATGTTGTAAACTACAGGCAGGGAGGGAAATGTTCACAACTATAAGGTGCGGGGTAGGGGACACAGGAACAGGGGGGATAGATCAATCTACTTTTAATAATGATCAAAAGTGCTATATTCACTAATGACTCAAATCTAGGAATTGAACTTAGAATGCTATGGTCCTAGGCTACCTCTTGAGCCTGTGCTTGTGTGCCCATGGCTTCCTTGAGACTTGAGAATGAGCTGGAATTGTTACTCTGAATAGACATGCCTTCCTTAACCAGGGCCCTTGGGAAGCAGAATTTTTCCTGAAGCATTCAGTGAAATTACTATGGAATCCACTCTTTATGTCACTTTAAATATTTTTGGAGGTTAAATTCTCCCCAGAATTCACAATGGGTGATTCAGTCTTTCTGACTGCTGGATCTTACTCATTTATACTGGTGATTTGAACTTCCTTCTTTCCTTCCTACTGCTTTGGACGCTTCGGACCAGGCTCTCTTGGAGCTGCGTGGGGTGATCCTGAGCATAAGACTCGCTGGCTTCCTATCTCTTTGTTTTTCTGACTCCCACCTGTCTAAAGGTCTCTTGTCTCTGTTTATCTCCCTTTCTGATTCTTTTCTTGCATTTTTGCAGTGGTTTTTTTTCTTCTTTTACTCTGCTCTCTGTCTCCTCCCCCTTTCCTTCCTGTTTCTTTGTCTGCGAATTGCTACTTTACAGCTTTTTTTGGTACCTGCCATGCCTGGGCGCTTCGTAGGTCGAGGCCCTGAAGCGTGAACTCTCCCTGGCGGAGCTGGAGGCTGCGGTGGGGGGGCTTGCCTCGGGCAGGGCCCCGGGCCTTGACGGCCTACCCATGGAATTTTACAGAGCCTTCTGGCCCCTCCTCAGGTCCAGCCTCCTCCGCGTCTTCCGCGAGAGCCTCGCCGACGAGACCCTGCCGACCAGCTGCTGCTGGGCAGTGCTCACCTTGCTGCCCAAGAAGGGGGACCTCGGCTGCCTGAAGAACTGGCGGCCCGTCTCCCTCCTGTGCTCCGGCTACAAGATCCTGGCCAAGGCGCTGGCGAACTGTCTCCACACCGTTATGGCCTCCATCATCGGGCCCTAGCAGAGCTACTGTGTGCTGGGCAGGACCATCTAGGACAACTTGTTTCTGCTGCGTGACCTGCTCACGGCCGCGGACCTTTTTGGTCTGGATGTCGGCGTGGTCTCCCTGGACCAGGAGAAGGCCTTCGACCACGTCGACCACCGGTACCTGCTCGGCACCCTCAAGGCCTTTGGCTTCGGGCCGCTCTTCACAGCGGTGCTCCGGGTCCTGTACCACGACACCTCCAGCCTGCTCAAGGTGAACGGTGTGCTGTGCTCCACGTTCCCTGTGCATCACGGCATATGCCAGGGCTGCCCCCTGTCGGGCATGCTGTACGCCCTGGCCGTTGAACCACTGCTACAAGCTTTGTGATGTCACCTGACCGGCCTAGCCCTGCCACCAGCACCGGGACCCACCACCAGCTCCCCGATCCAGCTGAAGGCGTACA
>NW_005842224.1:1086927-1087137 GCF_000455745.1 Alligator sinensis
GGTGAGGGGGCCCAAGCCCTGATTGACCTGGCCAGCAGGGTGTCCGCCTACCAGCTGCAGGCCCTCCAACAGTTCCTGTATGTCAAAATCCACCTCCCGTGGTGGCAGCTGGTGTGCCGATTCCTGCGGCGAGTGGGGGGCCTCGGCTTTGACCGGGAGCTGTTTCTGCTGGACCTCACCTTCCTGAACGGCGCGGGCCTTCCCCCCTTC
>NW_005842224.1:1088009-1091811 GCF_000455745.1 Alligator sinensis
GCGGGGCCGGGCCAAGATGGCCACCCTGAAGAGCCGGCGAAACCGGCTCGCCGGGACCGGGATGGTCGACGCCCTGCAGCTCTTCCGCCTGCTGGTGCGAGCCCGCCTCTCGCTCGAGTTTGAGCACGTGGTCCTCCGGTGGACGGTGCCCACCTTCGAGGAACGCTGGGCCCTCGAGGGGGTGCTCTGCTGAGTTGAGGCGGGGCGCCTGCTCCTCGCCCTGTAACACCCCCGGCTGCTCAAGCTGCGGCGATGCATCCAGTGGGCCGAGGCCTTGGACTTTGCTTCATGCGGGTCGAGCCCTGAGGCCCCCCATGGGTGTCCCCGCTGGCAGAAATATAAATATGTAAATAGACCTTTGGCTCGCTATGGTTTTTTAGTCTAGAGTGTACGGGCAGGCCTTGCAGGCCGTGAGCCCAGGACCATGTCCGTGAGGCCCAGGTGTTTGGGCCAACCTGTACATACTCTTTACTGGCCCCGATTTGTCACCCTCCCTGGAATAAATGCCTCTTAAAAGTCAAAAGTCTTAACAGCCTTCTTTCTTACTGTCTCTTTTCCTTTCTTTCTTTCTTTTCTGTTTGCTTGTTGCGGGGAGTTATCTTTTCCAATAGCTTGCCTTCCAAGGGGTGCTCTTAATTACCTCCTCTTCCCCCGCTTTTTTTTCTTTTTTTTTGCTGTTTCAACCCCGCCCCCACTAGTTTTTTTTTTCCTCTGCCCCTTTCCCCTTCCCATCTAGAGTTTTATGGCCACATTCCCAGACACGTATCTTTTTAGTTAGTATAAACTTTCTTTGTTTTCTTTTTCTCAGTTATAGCTTGAAATTAACCCTATCCTAGCAGGAATGGCTGTTCCTCCCCACAGCAGCTTGCCTCGCGAACATGCTCTCTCAGAACCTCCCCATTACCCATGGCTTGAGGGTTCACACTATTCCCTACAACGGGGTCAAGGTCTGTGTAGATGCCCTTGCTAGTCTCCTGGGACAGCATAACATATGTTATGCAGGTCGTGTTAACATGGTCCAAATGATTTACCTGAGCAATTCCACCCTAGTTAACAGGGTGCATGCAGAGGGCCTGAAAATTATCATGGCCCTAGACACCCCGGCAATGAGGGTGGTGATTTCTAATGTTCCCCCACATGTGACCAATTGGGAGCTGGAAAAGGAGCTCAAGCCCTATGGGGTTCTTATGAGTCCCTTTCGTTGACTGACAATAGGAAGTAAGAACCCAAAACTGAGGCATGTCCTCTCTTTTTGAAGACAGATTTTCTTGCTTCTCAGGAAGAGCCTATGGTCTCTGCCTCAGTCCTTGAGCCTCATGTTCAATGGGTGGAGGTTTTTGATCTAGTTTGCCTTTGGGGAGACCACATGTTTTCAGTGTGGTAGCTCTTCCCACCTAGCAGCCTGTGCCTGTGGGGGAGATCGGCCAGAACATTGGCGACTACAGTGGTGCTGATGGATGGCACATCCACTTCTGGGACACAGGCCCCATTCAGTGAGGCCAGGAGCTTTTCCCAACCTCCTTCTACCCCTGTTCCATCTGAGGGGGCTGGAATCTCTGGCGTGAGAGTGCCATCCAGTGGAGGGGCTGGGACTAGGCCCCAACCCTGCCCCCAACTTATTCCAAATACAGTGCCCACCCCCACCAGTACAGAGATGCCACCAGGTGGAGAGGCTGATGTCTCCACTTCCCCCCTGCCTGCCCTGACCACTTCAATTGAGGTGGCTGGGGTGGTCAGCGATTGTGGCACCAAGGTCCTGTTGGATGATGGGGCTCAGGCCTCCTCCCAGTTGCCCTCTACTGTGGCCTTGTCTGAGGTGGATGGCCCTGGGGAGGTAGGCCAGAAGCAGTCTGGCCCATCCTCTATGAAGAGTGAGCCACCTGCCACAAAGAAGAAGAACAAAGAGAAGAAAATGAAAGGGACCACTCAGGACTCCCCATCCCCACTGAGACCTTTCTTAGCTGGTGCTGGGGGGGGCTCTTGCTGGAGATCCTGGCTCAATTCCAGCTGTCATGTCAATGACTCTGTTGACCAGGGATGATGACAGCTTGAAAATGGGGGAAGCAATGGTGGGGGTCACTAACCCCTCACCTGTCTCCCAGCTTCCGGAGGCGGGTGGCAGTAAGAGCTATGCACAATGTCTCTCTTCTGGAGATCTGACCCAGGGGGTGGCAGAGGAGTCTGCTGACCTCTTGGTCACATCCCAGGCTACTGAATTAGATGAGGAGGCTAATGAGTTGGAGATCCAGCTTTCTGAGTGTCGCAAGTGACTTTGAGAGCAGGATGGCCTCTCTCCCCCCAAGAAGGTGGGGATTGCTCTTCAAGAGCCAGACCTTGATCTGGATGATCAGAGGAGGTTGATGGGTTTAGATATTGAGGGTGTAGATGCTGAGCTCCCAACTAGGGTGCAGCCTCGCCATGCACCTGTTGGAAATGTGGAGCCCATTTTGGCAGACCTGCCCTCGGTTGGTCCTGACTATGGTGGGCTCCTGATCTTTTTGAAACAGACTAAAGGACAGAAGAACATAGCGGGGTGCATCACCCAATGGTGCACAGATCCTAAAGTTTTTATCAAGGGAGGAAGAGCTGCAGCCAAACTTATGCAACAAGATCTAGGCACTTGGCAGATGGCTTATCGTCTGGAGAAGCTCGCACAGTGGGTGAGAGATGAGTGCTGCCTGGCGGGGTCCCTGGAGTAGAGTAGGGCATGATAGGCCTTTTTTGACCTGTCTCTGCTTTTTAATTTTTTTTTTCTCTGCTCTTGGGGGCTCGCTTTTCTATCTACACCTTACCTGACTCTTCCTCTCCCACACCCATACCCATGGCAGCCACAACCATTGGAACTTTTAACATCAATGGCTGTCAAGATCTGGTGAAACGGGAGGTCATCCTGGAGCCCCTGCACCAGAAGTGGCTGGCTGTCACCTTCCCCCAGGAGACACATTCTGACAGGCTCAACCAGTTGGCTTGGCACGCTGCCTGGCAAGGCCAGTTGTTCTTGAGTCATGGCACAAACCTTAGTGCAGGGGTTGTGACTCTCCTATTGTCACAACTACAACATGACACGGCCGTGGCACGGGAGATTGTCCCCAGCCACCTGATGACTGTCTATGTCACTCTAGCACAACACCACCTGCTATGCATTAACATTTATGCACCTACTGATGGCCAGGAGAGGGTCACTTTCTTTGAGACCTTGGCTGCCCTTTTGCGCAATGTTAGTGAGAATGATGACCTGCTTCTTGTACCACTGACACCCCGCTCAACCGTATGGGGCCTGAGCCTCACTTGCCCTCAGCCCACAAGCTGCAGTCCATCTTGGAGACCGCAGGCCTCACTGACATCTGGCGAGCCCTGCACCCCAACACGCGCCAGTACACCTGGGCCAGGATGAGTGCTGGAGGTCTCACTATGGCCTGCCTCAACCGCATTTATGTCACCAGGCACCATCTACCACTCCTACGCAGTGGCCGCATCATTCAGCGATGATCTGGTAAGGGGGCTCCAGGTCCTTGACCACCTGGGTGATAGCGATCATCACTTGCTGGAATTCACCATCCAGCGCAGGGTGTCATGGGCCTGCAGCAAGGCGGTAACCCTAGTCTTCAAGAGGGCCAACTACAATGAGTTCAGGAGATTAGTGGGAGAGGTGCTGGGGTTCTCCAGGGCAGGGGAACTCAGTGCCCAAGATGAGTGGTCGTTTCTTAAGGAGACGATACTCAGGGCCCAAGGGGTGACGATCCCAACAAGAAGCAAGGGGGGCAAGAGTGCCCAAAAGCCCCCCTGGCTCACCAAGGACGTC
>NW_005842224.1:1092488-1093055 GCF_000455745.1 Alligator sinensis
GGGCAACCAGCATGGTTTCATTAGGGGCAGGTCATGTCAAACCAACCTGATTGCCTTTTACTATCAGGTCACAAAAGTATTGGATGCAGGTGTTGCTGTGGATGTAGTCTTTCTGGACCTCAGCAAGGCCTTTGACACTGTCGACCACCCCATCCTCATTAAAATACTAGGCAACTGTGGCATTGATGCCGGCATGGTCAAATGGATTTCAAATTGGCTGAAGGGTCATACTCAGAGGGTGGTGGTGGACGGGTCATATTCAACGTGGGGGGATGTGGGCAGCAGAGTCCCCCAAGGCTCGGTCCTTGGGCCTGCACTGTTCAATTTCATTATCAGCGATTTGGACGATGGGGGTGGAAAGCAACCTGTTTAAATTTGCTGATGATACCAAAATTAGGGGTGAAGTGGGCACGCTAGGAGGGAGGGAAAGACTGCAGCAAGACCTGGATAGGTTGCAAGGGGGGGCTGACAAAAACAGGATGTGTTTCAATACAGACAAGTGCAGGGTGCTGCACTTGGGCAGTAGTAACCGGCAACACACTTATAAGATGGGAAACTCCCTTCTTG
>NW_005842224.1:1093374-1097031 GCF_000455745.1 Alligator sinensis
GGTCTTTAAGAAGTGGCTTGATGCCTACCTGACTGGGGTCATTTGAGCCCAGTTTTCCTCCTGCCCAGGCAGGGGGGCAGACTTGAAGATCTACAAGGGCCCTTCCGACCCTACTTCTATAAGTCTATGATTCTATGATTCCCTCAGGCCTGTCAGATCATGGCCTGGCTTGCTGTGAATTGAGCCTGCTGGGGAGAACCTGCTCACGAGCACCCTATTGGTGGTTCAACGTCAGCCTGCTTCAAGACTCTTACTTCCGGGACTGCTTTGCCAACTTTTGGCGGGGCTGGGAGGCCACAAGACTGAATTACTCCTCCTGGAAGTCTATGATTCTATGATTCCCTCAGGCCTGTCAGATCATGGCCTGGCTTGCTGTGAATTGAGCCTGCTGGGGAGAACCTGCTCACGAGCACCCTATTGGTGGTTCAACGTCAGCCTGCTTCAAGACTCTTACTTCCGGGACTGCTTTGCCAACTTTTGGCGGGGCTGGGAGGCCACAAGACTGAATTACTCCTCCTGGAAGCTATGGTGGGATGTGGGCATGGTACAGATCCAGGCTTTTTGCCAGCAGTACACTCAGCTGGCCACAAATGGCTGCGCTGCCGTATCAGAGAGCTGGAGGAAGCTGTGGTAGAGCTCGAGGCTTCCCTGCTGGCTGCCAGTAGTGATGCAGTGCGTCATGAGAGCCTCCGGTTCCGTAGGAAGTGCCTGCATGACTTGGCGGAGAGTGCGACCTCTGGAGCAAGGATCTGCACCTGCTGCCAAGAGCTGGCTGAAACAGATACCTCACCCCGCTTCTTCTTCAACCTGGAGCGACGGCGGGCAGCAAGCAAAGTCTTAGATCACCTCAAGACCCCTGAGGGCCAGGTAATCACTAACCCGGGTGAAGTATGTAAGCACGCCGTTCCCTTATATTGTGACCTGTTTGTCATTGAGCCATCCTGCCCTGAGGCCACATGCGAACTCCATGCGGGTCTGCCATGCCTTTGTGCCCTGGAGGCCAGCGAGCTCGAGCAGGAATTGTCTCTGGCGGAGCTGGCAGCTGCTGCAGCTGGCCCCCACTTTGTGAAAGACCCCCGGAAGGGTTACCTGAGTTCTACAAGACTTTCTGGCCTCTTCTCAGCCCCTGTCTCCTGCGTGTTTTCCAGGAGAGTCTTGCTGACAAGGTCTTGCCAATCATTTGCCGCCATGCAGTGCTCACGCTGCTGCCCAAGAAAGGAGACCTTGGCTGCATTAAGAACTGGCGTCTGGTCTCCCAGCTGTGCATGGACTACAAGATTTTTGCCAAAGTGCTGGCCACCCACCTCCGCACTGTCATGGCCTCTGTCACTGGGCCTGAGCAGAGCTACTGCATGCTGGGCAGAACCATTCAAGACAACCTGTTTCTGCTGCGCGACCTACGTACAGCCAGTGAACTCTTTGGCCTAGACATTGGCCTCACCTCTCTGGATCAGGAGAAAGCCTTTGACCGGGTGGACCATGCCTACCTCTTTCAGACCCTAGAGGATTTTGGCTTTGGGCCCCTTTTCACCAGGGCCCTCCAGGTCGTGTATCAAGACACTTCCAGTTTGCTCAAGGTGAATGGGGTGCTCTGTGCCCCATTCCCTGCACGCAGAGGCATCCATCAGGGCTGCCCGCTATTGAGCATGCTCTGTGCCCTGGCCATTGAACCACTGCTGCCTGCACTGTGGCACTGCCTCAGTGGTGCAGCCTTGCCATCGGCCATGGGCCTGTCCATTGCCCCTCTGCTCCGGCTATCAGCATATGCAGACAACGTTACCATCTTCCTTAACACCCAGGAAGATGTGGAGGCCCTGACAGACTGCCAGTGAGCCTATGAATGCGCCTCCTTGGCCCGTATTAACTGGGCCAAGAGTGATACCCTGCTGTTTGGTGCGTGGATTACCACGACCCGCCCCCCCAGATTTACCAGGGCACCTCACCTGGCACTGTGAAGGCCTTAAGGTCCTGGGCATGTTGCTAGGGTTATTGACCTTCATAGTGAGCAACTGGGACGGCCTCAAGGAAGGGGTGGAGGCCTGCCTACAATGGTGGCACTGGTGCCTACCCAGCCTCTCCTACCATGGATGTGTCGTCATCATGAATAACCTGGTGGCAGCGACCTTGTGGCACCGGTGCACCGTACTCGATCTGCCACAGGATCTACTCAAGAGACTTCAGTGCTTCCTGGTTGATTTTTTCTGGGTTGGACCCCACTGGCTCCCACGAGCTGTCCTTTACCTACCTGTAGCTGAGGGGGGCCAGAGTTTGGTTGATCTTGCGAGCAAGGTGGCCACCTTCTGCCTGCAGGCCCTTCAACAACTCCTGTACAGCGAGGAGTGCCTACCTTGGCAACAACTGGTGTGCCAGTTTCTGCAGAGGGTGGGGGCCCTCAGCTTTGACCAGGAGCTCTTCCTGTCTGACCTCACGCTTTTGAACTAGGTGGTGCTTCCGGCTTTCTACAGCGGCATGGGACGAGCCTGGCAAGCCACTTTCCACCTCCAGCCCCAGGCCCATTCACCTGTAGTTCCTGCAGCTGCTGAGGGAACCCCTGGTGCACAACCCAGCTCTTAGGTGCCCCTGCCAGTCTCATGGCCATTCTCCTCTGCCTGAGTCATCTCCTTGAGCCCGCTCAGTCACCCTGGCTCTCGCCCAAGTCCTTGACCACCCGGCTGGGCATGCGCTCCATATGCAGCATGGCCCGTCTCCTGTGTGGCATCCAGGCTGACCTCCCATTGGAGGCAGCAGCCACCCTGGACAACCATCTCCAGGCAGGCCAGGTCCCCTGTGCTGCAGATGTCCCAAGTGAGTTTTTTACTGCATTACCAGTCACCCTGGCAATGGCTGGTGAGCTGGCCAGTGGCCCTGGCATCCTGCTGATGCTCCCTCTGCCTCCTGACAGTGACACGGGTTGCCCCTTTGCTTTTCTGTCATGTAGAAGCCTATATGCCTGAGTGTTTCATGTCCACCATGCCCAAGTGCTGGTGGGTTGCCCCCATACACCATGGTGACGGTGCCTGGGGCTGCCAGATTCCCCACCCACCCACCCACCCAGCATGGCAACATTGTATAGTTTGTGGATGATACAAAACTGTGGGGAGAAGTGGACAAACCAGAGGGCAGGGAACAACTACAGGCAGACCAGGACAGGTTAGACATATGGATAGAAAACAACAGAATGCAATTCAACAAGGAGAAATGCAAAGTGTTGTACCTAGGGAGGAAAAATGTCCAGCATACCTACTGCCTAGGAAATGACCTGCTTGGTGGCATGGAAGCGGAAAGGGATCTTGGAGTCCTAGTGGACTCCAAGATGAACATGAGTCATCAGTGCGACGAAGTCATCAGAAAAGCTAATGGCACTTTGCCGTGCATCAGCAGATGCATGACGAACAGATCCAAGGAGGTGATACTTCCCCTCTATCGGGCGCTGGTCAGACCGCAGTTGGAATACTTCGTGCAATTTTGGGCGCTGCACTTCAGGAGGGATGTGGATAACCTGGAGAGGGTCCAGAGAAGGGCCACTCCTATGGGTAAGGGCTT
Organism: Alligator sinensis; assembly: GCF_000455745.1. Taxonomy (NCBI): domain Eukaryota; kingdom Metazoa; phylum Chordata; order Crocodylia; family Alligatoridae; genus Alligator; species Alligator sinensis. The sequence goes on from NW_005842224.1 coordinate 1,096,918, forward strand.
GCAGGCCAAGCCCTATGAGGAGAGGCTAGGGCACCTGGACCTCTTCAGCCTCCGCAAGAGAAGGTTGAGGCGCGACCTTGTGGCTGCCCATAAAATCATCATGGGGGCGCAGAA
>NW_005842224.1:1097053-1114416 GCF_000455745.1 Alligator sinensis
TTACAAGAAATAATGGCCACAAGCTAGCAGAGAGCAGATTTAGACTGGACATTAGGAAGAACTTCTTCACAGTTCGAGTGGCCAAGGTCTGGAATGGGCTCCCAAGGGAGGTGGTGCTCTCCCCTACCCTGGGGGTCTTCAAGAGGAGGTTAGATAGGCATCTGGCTGGGGTCATCTGAACCCAGCACACTTTCCTGCCTATGTAGGGGATTGGACTTGATGATCTATTGAGGTCCCTTCCGACCCTAACATCTATGAATCTATGAGCTGCCATCTGCGAAGAAGACTGGTGACCTGCTGTGGTAGTTGCTGCACGGCATCCTAACTACTGGCACCTTTGCGTCCCCCTTTGACCCAGCCACCTTGACAGCCTGTCCCTTCTGCCTGGGGAGTGTTGAGGAGACCCTCTTTCATGCCTTCCTCAACTGTGCCTGCCTGTGGCCGCTCTTTGTCACCCTCAAGCCACTGCTACGAGAGCTGGGCAGGAGCTTCTTGGAGAGCACTTACGTGTGCTCCTACCCATACCAGGCAGCTGAGAAGGGCCCCATATGCCTGGCCAACTTTTTACTGGGTCAGGCCGAGATGGCCGTCCTCAGGAGCTGCAGAAACTGGCTTGCTGGGACTGGCTCAGATGATGCCCTGCACCTTTTCTGCCTCCTGGTACAGGCATGCCTCTCGCTGGAGTTTGAGTACGCTGTGCTCTGGCGGGCAGTGCCCGCCTTCGAGACACGCTGGGTCTTTGAGGGAGTGCTGTGCCATGTGGAGGGGGGCCGTCTCAAATATGTGCTCTGATGTCATGACCGGTCTGGGCGACTGGGGTGGCTCGGTGTTGGACTACGACTTCCAGCTTGTGCTGCGTCCTGGGCCCTCACCAGGCTGCTTTTTTTGCTTTCTTTTTGTGTGGGAAGTTGAAGGTGTTGTCACATGTATGATTGGATAAAGCAGGGTAGGAATTGTTTATTTATAGTTATGACCATGTGGCCGGCAATCCGACTGCATAACTAGCATGTAAGACACGACGTGGAATGTAGCGAAGGTGTCTGTCATGGTGTGATGTGATGAATGCAGTGACATGGTGTTCTTGGTTTGATAAAAATTTGTTTGTTTCTTGCTTTGTAAGCGGCCAACCTTTTTGTATCCCTGAACCCCTGAATAAAGTAGTTAAAAGTCAAAGTCCTTCTTTTTCATTGTCTGCTGCCCAAGACTTACAGGTTTTTTTTCTGTATGGCCATCAACACTGGCCACCATAAATTTGTTCATAGAAATAGGGGATAGTAAATCTCAATAAGATGGCACCCAGTTCATTCCAAATACAAATTTATAAGTCTGTTGTCATCTTCTACTTATCCATGTGAGAGGTATTAACATTGATTTCAAAGCTAGAAATAGGAAGGGACTGATTTTCCTCTCACTTACATGTGTCAATCAAAATTAAATCCACTCAACTGCAAGGAGGTAGCTGTTATAAAACTGGCATGAGAGCAAATGCGGGCTCAAAGTCTGATAAAAAGAAAAAAATATAGTAAATCTAAACAAATGAATGTTTTCAATATTTAGGGACAAATTTTATCTTCTGTCTTCCAGTGTGCAGTCATAACATGAATTATAAATGCAAAAACCTTGGCTTTCTGTCAGATCCAGGGGACAGTGAAATTAAAAGATTAATGACTAAATATTCCATAGATAAAAGCAAAAAATTCCTTGCCTGGTTTAGCAATCTCTTTAGTCTGTTAAGGCAGATGTTTTTTTAAATCTTCCATCACTTTAGCTGTCCATTTACATTTGCATTGTAGTCAAGTAGGAGAAAGAAATGGACTCAACAGTTCTTTTTTTCTGCATGTCACGCATTAACAAAATCATCCACAGCTTGGATCAAAGTATGTACGTCAATAGCAAAATTCAAGATAATATATTTTGCCCACATTCTCAATTTTTGGGCCTGAATTTATCAGATAGGTGTTCTTCATGGCAGCATCCCATTTTCTACACCTTGGATGCTTTCTGCAAATCTTGCAAAGAGCCTTATGATATTGCACTTAAAAGCTTTATATCTTATGGAAAGTTTATAGCTCTTGCTATTTTTAAGATTTGGCTCCACTTTCTCTTAATTATAGCACTCCCTTTCATTTTCTAATGCTGCTGTGCATGTGTTTTATTTATGCAAGATCTAACCTAAAAATCTCTGACTTTTTTTCTGATCTAGTTTGATAAGGTGGAGATAATACTGGAAGATTTAGATCTGTAGTTTTATGCGTATTCTTGAGTTGGACTAAGTTTCTCTTATTCGTGTTAAGCAAGTTGCTTGGGTTTTCTTTTGATTGCTTCAAACTTCTTACCATAAATGTTTGTTGTTGGGGCATAGGGAAAATTGGAGGTTTGGAAGCGTTGATCAGAAAAGGAGGGGGACCACTTGTTTGTTGTGATGATCTCATCCAGGAAAACTTTTTAACTATGGTGTCTTGCAGGGCAGCTTGTCTCAGCCTGGGTAAAGGGGAAAGCTGTGGAGATTTAATCATTAATCGATTAGGACTTTCTTTTCCTGGGTGTCGCCATGTCGGGGTTGGAATGTTGTCATCCACTGCTTTCAGAAGGTCTTTAAATCTTGTGTCCTGATGGGGCACAGTGCTCCAGCCTACTATTCTATTTTCTGTTAGGGATCGTGGTGTGACTTTACTTGTGAATGAGGTTGTAGACCTTTGAACCTGGTGGTTTGCAGAATGTGCTTGATTCTGTACTAATGCAGGGGGTAGTTTCTCAGGAAGACTGGCTTTCCCAACTTCAGCTAACTCTTCAGAATCATCCATATTCTCTTGCAGAGACACAGGTGGCTGCTTTATTGGCTCACATAAACCAGTTTTATTTGGTGACTTAGGAGGCTCAAGGTAAACCAGTTCTCTGTCTGCAAACTTGGAAACTAAATGGAAGGTAAAATAAATTAGATTAGTTCATGCTGAAATGGTAGTTTCAATAAAGTAACAAATTATTTCTAAAAGAGCCTCATCTTGTGACTGAAAAATCAGTTTGACCTGAGGTTGAGCACTTTCAAAATTATAAACATATACATATCAAAAACAACTGGTAATTTGGTGCCCAACTTCAGATACCTTGAAAGGGCCTGTTTTCAGAGGGCAAATGGACAGCATTGCTTAAAAACTTATCCCCTTTCAAGTGTTTCAAGTTGGCCATACAAAATCAGAGGCATTCAAAATCATTAGAAAATGTATGCCTATGTATAAAGTGAATTATTACATATGAGTAGCTCCAGTATCAGTGACGGCATTACATAACTTTTATCCAAATGATCAGGAAGCTATGGTTGCAGTGGTGGAAAATAAAAGTGAGCATCTTGGCATAAGGCTGCCTAGGTGTCTTTTTATTGTGTTAGGTCATCTGAATTATTACACAACACGTATTACAGACAGTATAAATATAAAAAGTTTTAGGTGTGGCATGGCTAGATCAGAATTTGACTTTTTATATACCAGATTATTCCTTTCCCTGAACTTTGAGAAATGTTTTACATCGATGTGCAGGGAATATAAAATATTAACTGTCTGACTTGGGGCATGGCAATGGAAATCAGTTGAATTGTGACTAGCACCATCCCTGTATTCATCCTTAAAATCCAGTGTCATTTTTGTCTTATTTTTCCTGTAGAATAGTCAACGTTTGGAATGTTGCAGGCTATGAAGGCACCAGTACAATCCGTCTTACTAAGATTCATCAGGCAAGTAAAGGAAATGACTTGGATAATGGCATATCACTGACAATTATATGTATTCAGTATCTCCAGTGTAAATTGGGTTAAATCAGGGCGTCAGACTCACCCAGCTCCCTAGGCCAGATCTGGACTGTGGGGCTCCATGTGTGCTGGATCTGGACTCAGCAGCAGCAGTAGGGTGAGTGGCATCAGGAAGCCACAGGGGTAATGCAGCATTGCTCATCCCCTGCTCTGAAACACATCTTTGTGCCCTGGATTTCAGCAGTGGGCCCTATTCCCAAATCCCTGGCCCCTCATGGGCCAGATGACACAGCACTGTAGGCTGGATCCAGCCTGCGGGCCATTGTGTTTGACATGCCTGGGTTAGATGCTCAGGTGCAGCTTTTTTTTTCCTTGTGCAAAGGTCAATTGATCAGCAATACTGAAAAGGATTTTCATAAGGTGTGAAGGCAAGAAGTTTGTAGTTTCACCTTCTCTTTGGTTTATCAGTCTTCATCTATTGCCTTCTATTTGACAGTTCGCATAATTAATTTCCTGTTTATCACAGAGGAGGTTTCGTATTGGAAAACCTTGTTTTCCCATCTCATTCTACATTTCTGAGTCCCATGTTGCTCCAATGGATGTGCTTCCCTTGATCTTGGTGAATGCAGCAATAGCACCTAATCTCCTATTCACTGACTTAAATTTTGGAACACATACTTTTACACCCCCCAGTGACAACAAAAATATTTTTTGATGAAACAGATAGGACATGGACATAATGAAATGCTGAAGGTCTTTCTAGTGAAAGCTGTACTGGAAGGCTAGGAGCATTACATTTGTCCCTGGACAAGTTGTGCTGGCATTTGTCCTAGAACAGAAATATCCCAGGATTGGCTTGTATGCAGATTGTCCTTCTAACCAGGATTTGGCAAGCAGCTGAATGCACTGAGACTTTTCGGCCATTGATTCAATGATGCAGTTCCAAGAGAGCCATTCAGAAGTGATTTGTGATGTCCCAGGATAAGCTGTCAGTACTTCTTGTCCTATGACACTTTTTAGGATTTATCATAGGAAAGTGGACATGGACATCTGAACAACTGCACTTCATTGTGGGATAAAGTGTTTTAACCCAGGACAATGTGACATTTGTCTGTAGCCTTATCAGCTTCAGTGGGGAGGGGAGGGGACACACAGGACTATAAAATAAGCAACTAAAGCTGATATAAACTTTTTGAATTGTAAAAGAGGTGGGGTACTGTTACAGAATTTCCCAAGAATATGCATACTGACCTGCTTTAAGGCATCACTTTTAGATTTATAAGTCATTACTATATTTTTTAATGGTACCTTCTAAGATGTTTTCTTGGTTTTCCAGTGTAATTGCAATTTCATCTTCTTTAATGGCATCTGGCATTGCTGGGGTTAATGCAGAAGGAAATGTCTTATCGTCACAGTTCTTTGGACTTTCTGTTGTAGCCACTTTTGCCTTTTGGAAAATCTGAATATCTGACTCTTGAGTCATATGTTTAGGAGGCTTACCATTGCATTTTTCTACTATGTTTTCCCACTGCAAAAATTTTGGATATCATATTAAAATGTTTAAATTGGAAAAAGAAAGTGGACCGTAAGATGCACGGACAAGTGGATGTGCACAATATGCATTTTTTTCCCTTACCGGTTATACTGACACATCCTCCCCCCATATCCAAAATGCAATACAAGCAGAACCAGTACATCTAGAATCTTCTCACTGGTCTCCTGTCAATCCCAAGGTCGAGAGGGTTTGCGGGATGGCAAACCCTGAAGCCTCACAATCTCATTAGAATCTCTTTACACATTGCTTCCTTACATCTCCACACATTAGAGATGTGTAGGGAGTGCACGTGCACCCCCTGAGATTGGTCGCCGCCAGTACTGCTGGTGGCGTCTGTGGGCAGTTGCTGCTCGCTACCCCGCTCCTGCTACCGACACCACCACTGGCGTCTGTGGGTGGTCACCAATCACCGATCGCTGCTGGCCGTTGCCGATGCTACTGGCGGTGTCTGCGGGTAGTCACCAGTTTCTGGTCGGCTCCCCCCCCCCCCACCACTGACACCGCCATGGCTACCTGCAGGAGCTCACCACTGCCACACCCCCACCGCCGACACTGCTGCTGCTGCCTGCGCCATGCCCCCCAGCCTCAGGAGGCATGCAACGTTCATGTCTGTACACATACAACTACTCAGCTCACTTACCATGCCTGGAAGCAGCACCCTCAGGCATGCTGAGTGGCTCTGCTTGATCCCTATTGTCATGATCTGGCCTTCAGACCCATCCCCATGAACCTCATCCAGCACACAGGGCTAGGAGGTTGTATACCACTGTTGTAGAACATTAAATGCATGGTATGTCTGAATATGTATTAGCTGAGACCTACTGAAATGCACCTACTCCTATTTAAGTACAGGATCACTGTCACTTGTGCCTCATTTACCAGATCTACCTTGCCACAGTTCAGCTAGTTTCAAGGATTTGCATACTCTGGGTTAACCACATTTCTGTTACATCAGCCTCTTTAGAAAGAATCACAATGAAAAATATCTTGTTTTAAAAGTAAGAAGAATGACTATTTTACTATTCTCTCATGGATTTCGTTTATTGTTTGTTTCCCTTGTAGAAATATATTTTAAATATAGCATGTCAGGTAAAAAGTTGGGTTGACTTGTGGAAAAACAGTGCTCTGAAAGCTTGAATGTATTTTGTGTACTGTCAAAATACTTGAAAAAGTTTGAAGGTCCCCAAAGCCCAAACTCTTGGGTTAGCTCCTCCCAGCTACATATTTGCAACACACAAATCATAAATAAATTATCCTTAGAGTATTTATAGAAACAAAATACAACATATTTAAGTTGACAACATTGTTAAAACCACATTAGATCAACTGGGAATATGAGATGTCATAAGCATTTTAGGCAATGCAATCAAATAGTCTCCCAGGATTTTACACACTGCTAGTTAAGAAAACAAATTTTCATTTTACATTTTGCAAGCTGTCACCTTATATACAGTACATCAGAAAACTTGCCATGACTGGTTTTACTACCAGACCTCTTAAGAACTAATTGGTTAAGCACCTGGGCAGGAAGCTTTTTGGCAGAAACCTTATTTTCTGCAAGGACTAGCTATAAAATTCTGGATGGCAAATTGTAATCGTTAAGGCTCCATCTTCTACAACAGAACACATGAAATGTAAATACATTGTATGGAGGAATTACAGTGCATAAAAAGACGGGCCATTTTTTTATGTTTATCCACTGACTTATGGCTCAAATTTGAACATGGAAAGAATCTTTTACTTTTTAAGGGTCAGCCTTTCATCAGGTTTTTCTAATTGCACCTAGAGAATTAGTATCACATCTGTTTGCCTGTACCCAGACCAGTTTTGCATGTCCATATATCAATTTGCAGATATGATCGACATTTGCAGACACAATTTCTCAGTCTATTTATGTAAGTGTAGTTGCATGTGTACACACAAAGGAATGCAGTTTTTTGCATTTGTAAATTAGAACAGCCACTAAAGGTTTTTTTTTTCTTTTCCTGTGAGTTTACATTATTTAGTTTTTGGTTTTGTGTAGTATTTTTGTGTGTGCGCATGCATGTGTGTGTGTGTGTGTGTGTGTGTATCAAATTGAGTGGATTTAAATACTACAAAAGTAGAGTTCGTGAGTATTTGTTTGAATCCCAAATGAAGATAGGCTTGATCATGTTAGAAGTACCTTTTATATATTGTCCATGAACATGGTTGATAACAGGTTTTTGTTTACATACATTTTTATAATTTTTTGGCCCTTTTTTGGCCTAAAGAAGTTAGTTGCTCAGTTATCATTGAGATGCAGTGAGGAGTTGTGTTCCTAATTTCTGCAGGTTTCTTTGAAAAATCTTACCTTTGGTGAATATTTATATTTACACTGAAGCACAAGTATATGCCATGCATTATGGCCAGAACCAAAGGCTAATAAACTTTATGATAATTTATCCTCAATGAGATTTGAATCTGATCTAATTTTCTATTTTGTTTGCTATTTATTTGTTACTGTTTGTTTTCAGAATGTTTAAGGCATTGGTTTGGAAAATGCTGCGTTCTTAAATTTTATATACATGAATGGTTGAGCTTAGTAGAATGACTCCTATGCTAGAAGTGAAGCATGCACACACATTTACAGGGAGACTTGTTACTCATTTTGGGGTGTAAAAATAATATGTGATAATGGGCATCTATACACATGCTCTGGAGTGGAGTGGGGGAGGGGATGCTTTAATTAGAGCAACTCTCAGAGCCACTCTAATTAAAGCTCCCACAGCATCAGATGTATTCAGCATCGTGTGCTTCCAAATGGCAGTGGGGGCATTTTAACTAAAGCTCATTTGACGAGCTTTAGTTAAAGTGCCCCTTCCACTATTTTGAAATGTGGGGCTGCTGAATACATGTGACATGGAGGCTGCTGGAGCATTAATTAGCATGCTCCAGCAGACTCGCAGCTTAATTGAGTCTGCTCCGACATGTGCTAATTAGCACGTCACAGCAGAGGTCCATCACATGTATAGGTGCACAGTCATTCATAATTTGCTAGTAGGAACTAGCAAATCTTTTATTTTATAGAGAATAAAGCCAGCATCTCCCCATCCACTCCAAGTACCTTTGTCATAATTCAAATATGGAATTATAATTAAGCGGTGAAAATGTTATCTTGTGTACATACTTTTCCTGCCATAAAATGAGGCAATTTAATGGCTGTAAACATTAAAGCCATTAATAACTCTCATGCTCCTACTTCCAGTTTAAAAAACAGTGTCTTGAAGGTGATGATTGGGTAGGGGGTGGGCAGGGATTGGAGTCTGTTCTATCCGTAATAGAGGTCATAGAGGCAGGGCTTCTTTGGACTGAGGCAGAGAAGTCCCAAAAAGACTGCCTTGCCAGCTGTCCCTTCGCACTTTATATATATGAGATACATATGCAGATCAGGAGCCTCTGCTGACTTTGGCAGCTTCAACATGGCTTGAGTAGAGAGGTCTCTCTCAAAGTCAAGATGGCAGAGGCTGGGGTAGGACTCTGGAGACGTGAGTTCTATTTCTGGTTCTGGTCTGTTTGTGTGACCACATAGAAGTCACAAACCTATACTATGGTTCCCTCCCACTCTTTGTTTGACTGATGTGTCAGTTGGTATATGATGTCAGCTTTTTTTTCCTATATACCTCTCATATTTTTAGAGCTAAGTTTTGCCTTTTGTAAATATGAATTTAACAAATCTGCTGTTAAAGAACACATTGGGGAATACTGTGTAAACATTGACATCTAGTAAAAACAGCAACAATAATCCAGTCTGGATTATATGTTTTAGGATATTTAAGGAAGGGAGAAGAAGAGCCAATGCAGGCTGCTTCCTCCATGTTGGCAGAGTAACCACTATAGAGTAGTTCTGAATCCATTCTCAAGGCCTGTGGGCAATATTCCACTACCATGTAGCACTGGGTCTTATTATTCAGGTTGTGCTGTCGGCTCACTATTTCATACCAAGAGCTGGCATGTACCAAATTTAATCTGTGTGCGATTGCCTTTTTGTGGGCATTGTAATATGCAAAATTTAAATGGCAACTTTCTATAAATCTTGCCATCACATTGGCATGGTGCACAGGTATCCACCTAACCCCCACGACACTACTAAGCCCTGATCTCCCACAGCTACATGAGGTGTCAAACCTTCCATTGACTTGGGCCAAGTCCATACCAGAAAGGCTGGCCAGCAGAGCTATGCCTGTTAGGACTGTGAAAAATATCACAGCCCAGACTGATGTACATTTGCCAGCAAACTCAGCTCCCTTCTTTGGTAGGTATCACTTCATTCTGCCAGAAGAGTCCTTTGCCAGTTAAGTTCTGCTAGCAAAACATTTGTAATATAGACCAGTTTGTGATCAGAACTCCAGTTTTAATGACTAATGGGAAGAAGGAAAAGTTGCAGGACAAACCTAGCTGCGGCTAGGGCCAACAGTCTTTTAATTCTATCTTGGAGGCAAAACTCTGCTGCATAGTGTATGTGTTTGCCGCATTTTTTATTTGCTCCCCCATTTGAGAAGAAGATGTAGATATGCATGCTGGGATACCAGGGGTGAGTAGGACACAGAGTAGTGTTCTCAGATGCATCTCTTTTGCCAGTGCACATAACTGCATTCTTATTACACCTCAGGCCCCACAATCTTGCCTAAGATTTAAAGGCACATAATATATTACAAATTGACACTATTGGGCCAGATTCTCAGCTGGGGTATGAACAAACATACACTTTACAGAGAGTTGCAAGAGAACCAGGACTTACCATGCCTCAGTGGTATGTAAACTGTCTGCTTGCTTTTATCCTGCAGTAAGGGAAGGATGAGGCAGGACTCAGTTATTGCAGTTTAGCTTTTACTTACTGTAGGACAAAATATGGGACCAGCGGCCAGTTACCAGTTTAACTCGCTAATTTGCTTATTTTTTCATGCTTCTAGTATAAACTGTCCTAATTCTGACTTCAGTAGAAACACAACAGCTTACACCGTCTGGGAATCTAGCTGTTATTTACAAAACTGCTCATTTTCAATTATAAATAATTCACTGAATACGATTTGAATCTTAATTGTACTATCTAAAGTGACATGTGTACCTATGTTAAAGAAAATTAAAGCCCGGAGTTTTTTGAGTAATGACTTTGTGGGACACATACTATTGTAAAACTGGGGAAGTGTGCCTGTGTAGATCTGGGTCTACTTATACAGTTTTAAATGATTTCTAGAGTCAGCTGGAACTTTGGAAAATTTAACATCTCCAGGCTAAGGCTTTGAGTGGTTCTAATCTCTGACGTGCATTGTTTTGTGACTAAAACATTTCCCACTGCACTTGTGTGTTAGAAGCTGAAATCTGGCTTCCTGTCTGCCTAGTTTCTGCCTGAAGCAAAATTTTTATGACTGAACTGTGAACCCTTTACTAGGGTTGGTTATAAAAGAAAAGCTTACAGGCTTTTTAACTAATTGTGGCCATGGCAACGTCTGTTTTAACACTTCTTTTCTGTTTTAATTTCTGGGTTTTTTAATCTTATCTTCCATCTCTGCATAGACCAGGACTGAAACTTGAACCTAAAATACAGCGGTAGAAATTCTAAAATGAACATAATATGCAAAGATGAAGTCTGAAAAGTCTTCAGTGGACTTTGGATCATACTTTTACTGACTGGCCACCAAAGCAAGGGAGGGTGAGATCAGTCAGCAGCTAATTTTTCTTTGCCTATTTTCAGAAGAAAAAAAATTGACAAACACATTTTGACTCACTTTACAGTATTATGGTTTCAGTGGTCAAGGAGAAAAACACACTGAATTTTTCTCTGGGAGAAGTCTAGTTAGGGTGGCTAGGATCTGGAACCAACTTCCAAGGGAAGTGGTGATGACTCCTACCCCGGGGGTCTTTAGGAGGAGGCTTGACATCTACCTGGCTGGGGTCATATGAGCTCGGTTTTCTCTCCTGCTCAGAGCAGGGGGTTGGATTTGATGATCTACAAGGTCCCTTCTGACCCTACTTTGACGAATCTATGAATCTATGAATCTTTTCTATTAATCACCCCTGATTAAAGCCACAATCAAGTCTTCTCAACCAATAGTCATATCTGTATTTTTGTTTCTGTAGCATTCATGCTGTACATATCCTATGTAGGGCCACCTTGTTCTTACAAGCTTTGCACTGTCTTCATTGACACTGCTCACATATGAACAGTGATTCAAGCAAGGTTTAGTCCTAACATGCTGTTCACAAACTGAGAGCTCACCTTCATTGTCTTTTGTTCTTTTTGATAACTCATCAACTTCCTGAGCAATAAGCAATATGAAGCCATGACAGAAGATGGTCTGTTGTTTATTAAAATGTTGATGACTTCTGAAAGACTGAGCTCCATTGTTTTTGTCATGTAATTTAGAACCACAGGGTTCAGTTCCTCAGGGTGAAGTCTGAAAAATTAGGAACAATCTTTAGACAAAAATCTTTTCCTAGTCTAGTGACATGGATTTATAATTGATTATAAGCATGACATACAGATACTGCTCTGTTATAAATAATATAATATTTGGGGTATTTTGACTACTCTGCATATATAAAACTATGGCAGCCACTTACAAATACATTGGGGGGGGGGGGGGGGGGGCGAGGGCAGCAAGGAATAGGAGATGATCTGTTTACCAGGGCACCCCTTGGAGTGACTAGGGACAACAGCCGCAAACTGATGGAGAGCTGATTTAGGTTAGACATCAGAAAGAACTTATTCACAGTAAGGGTTGCCAGAATCTGGAATGGGCTTCCAAGACAGGCGGTGCTCTCCCCTACCTTGGGGGTCTTTAAGAGGAGGCTAGACATGCACCTGGCTGGGGTCATCTAACCCCACCGCTCTTTCCTGCCCATGGCAGGGGGTTGGACTCGGTGACTACCGAGGTCCCTTCCAACCCAAACATCTATGAATCTATGGTATACAGAATTTTGTGAGCTGACAGACAGAACCAAGATCAGCTTTGGTTTAAAGACCAACTTTGGTAAATATCCCTCTGCTGATACAGAGCAGGTTGATTGAATTGAAAGGACAATCTCCAGTATTAACAAAGTCACAAAGTTTAAAGAAGCAAATAGTTAAATTCTTCTTTGAATGAAATACATTTTTTAGTCTTGAATACAGGAACAATAGGAAGATTTCTGCATGGAAGGGGATGTGAAGAAGTGAGGAGACTGGCAAACTTCACAGGGTAAAAGAAAGGTCTTTAGAGAAGTGGGAGAGAATTTTTTAATATACAACACTGTGAAATAAATTGGTTGCATTTAAAATTATTAAATGAAGTTAAATTATAGATATCTTACCAAGAGACTTATTAGTATTTTCATAAGCTGTTTGAGTGAGTTTGTTAGTAGCAATACCTAGGTATTTGATTTTAAAAATCCCAGAGATTTTTTTTCTAAACACTTTTACAGTCTTTGGAAGGTCCGGTGGGCTAAAATAGGAGAGATGAGTCCCTTCAGAATTTGGCAAATTCCATAGAGATTTCCAATAGTCTTTGCCATAACAGGCAATGACAACTGGATAGTGTACTGTGAGGATGCAAGTCAATTCCCATTGAAGTTAATACAGGTTGATCAGATGCTACAGGCCAGACTTTTCTCTGTGCTTCACTGGTGCAAACCCACAGGTTTGTAGGCATTCTGCAGTTCTACCAGATTACATTGGTGTAATTGAGGGCAGAATCTGGTTTGTTCATTTTCTCCAAATCAAATTATTCCTAATTGTTAGAAAAACTAAAGGCTCCATCACTGAAACTAGATATTTTAGAAGAGCAATAAAGTCAGTTTTGCAGTCAACTAGCACAAATGAGTAATGAAATTCTGAATGTGGAAAATTTTTACTTAAAGTGTCATGTTCCCTCTTCTGAAACAGATCATTAAGGAATAAAAAACAGTGGATACATCTTCTCTACAGAATAGATTTTCTCTACAAATTAAATGTAATAATAGCTATGTGTTCAGATATCTTAGACAAAATGTGGTTCATCACACTAAAGAGCTTGATGGTGCTTTTGCATCTGTTTGAATACTGGCATGTTGTTCAAGAGAGAGCAATGACTTGATTGGGAGGTAGAAGGCAGCATAGTCTTTTGTAAACAATAAGCTGCTTGGTCAGATGCCTCTGGTGAAGTAGGCTGTTGCCTATGAAAGCTTATGCATTTCTGAATGAGTTAGTCTCTGAGGTGCCAGCTTGCCCTGCCTTCTCCCTGATTTCAGACTATCATGACCAACTACCTTTCTCAAGAAAGGACAGTAGATGCTAATTTCAGAAGTATAGAGGAATAAAATCTTTATATTAGAGTTGTAATTCAAAATAAATATCTCAAATAGAAATACAATACATGATTGTATAGTGAAGAAATAATTAGAATCAAAGAGTCTAGAAATGTAATGGCACTGGTAAAACACATCCAGAAAAAGAAGTTAATGCAAAATATTCGTACAGTATTCTCAAAACATTTGGTATCCTTTCATCTAATGCAGGTCTACATTCAGAGATGTTAAAGTGGATTTGTAGTAAGTATTGGTGTTGCTGGGATTTGCTAAAGCCTTTGGAACATCACTTAGCAGATAAATCTGAATGGAAAATAATTAAATAATATCAGAAAATAATTACCTATTTTTATATGTAATGGAATTCAGTGGTTTCCTAATGAATCCTTCATTCAGCCATTTGTCTTTCATTGCTTCTTTAACTGAAGGCCGTCTTGCTGGATCAGGTTCAAGTAAGGAATGAATGAAATGTACAGCTCCTGTATGGAAATTTAGGCAAAATGGCTTGGCATAGAATAGTTTCTGCTTATTCTATCAGCATAAAATTTCTCATGGGCAGAGGACCCACATCTGGCCTACTACCCGCCAACCATTTTGAGGATGTGGGCATGTGCCTCTGTTTCAATTTTTCCATTGCCTTCACAGAATGTTCAGTAAGAGTTGTAAGTTGTATATACTTATCCTGATCCTCTACCTAGGGGTAACTTCATTCACTCAGAGAAGCTAACATCACTGATTAGACTTCAACAGTATTTATTTCAGCTGTGACTTACCTTAGAAGAGCACAGGTTCCCAACTGTGAAAGGTTAGTGCATTAATTCCTCATCCATCTAAACTCCAACCAAGAAGGAGACAACTGGGACTCTTTCATTGTCACACTAACATTGTGGGGGAAAAAACTACCTACAAAAATGTAGGATGAAACAACATATGTTCTGTTAACCAGACTAGCTATTATAATGAAATGACATAAAAAGTTAAAATGCTAAACATTTCTGGTAGTATCCCATTAACATTGTTTGGGGAAAAAATCTTCCTCATCATGTTGCCTTAACACTGTTGCTCTGTAGCAGAACTAGTTGGAACAATGTGCTGGAATTCTCCCCTGCCTCTAGACAGAACTTGAGTGCAATCTGTGTAACGGCAGGCCATACCATATGGATTGGTTTTGGTATGGGAGGCCCCAAGGAGGGATAGCAGGCCACCGGAGGAATTCAGCCAGTTGCCTGGTAAGGGTGGGAAATGGCCAATCCTTACCTGCAGGGGTGGAGCTGATGGAAGCAGCACAATGAGTGGTGCTGCAACAGTGATTTAAAAGCACCTGTTTCTTGTGGTTGGGCGGGCATTTGGACCATGACATCACAGGTCCATGCCCAGAGCCAGAGAGCAGAGAGTGAGTTGAGCCATCCAGCGGCAGAGCACAGAGCCCAGAAACTGCTTCACGTCCTGTAGTGCTGAAGACAGTAAGGGAGCGATCCAGTTCCCCAGTCTGGAATCGCGGAAGGGTATCCAGCCAGTTGGTGACCCCACATTGCTCAGAACAAGTTTTCTCATGGACCCCAGTCCCCAGGCACTGAAGAAGGAGCACGTGAGTGGAGCAGCTGGCATGGCCTAAGACCCATGGCATGGCGAAGATGCTGCTATTTCTTTTGTTTCTGTTTGCTTACAGAGACGATCAATATTGAGTGAGAAAGCCGCTCACCCCTTAAGGAGGCCATTGGACTTAATCCCCTGAATTGACCAAGGGCTAACTCTTTGATTTGAGTAGGGGGATTGAGCTGAGCATAGGTTATTATAGCCTGAAAATTAACTGGGGCTGGACTTGATTGTGGTTGATTAGAGAGTAGTTATGGATCTAATTAATTTGAAAAGACCCGATAATTAATCTATCATTGCTGACCATCAGTTAACTTATTGTGGCCAATTATGAATCAGTTGTGGACCTTGATTATTTAAGGACAAAACACACAAGCTAATTGATTTTGGAAACCTGACTGGACCCCTAATGAGTTAAGCTAGGCCTGGTCTGAGATCTGAGGCCCAAAATGATTAGGGACTAGGCATCGCTGGAGTGTAGGTGCAGGCTTTAGACAACAGGCCTTGGAAGCTTGAGAACAGGATTGCTGACACCGTCATGATCTTGGTTGATGTGTGGATGGGGTATAGGGGAGGAGAAGCCCCAGGAACCTGCACAGTGCATACATGCTCACAAGGGTGCTGATAACATCCCAGGAATCTCCTTTTTTCAAGATCAAGGCATGGCAGGTAAGTTGAGGAAGGTGCCCTGGGTGCAAACCATGCTGCCACCCTCCTGTAAGGGTGATGGTTCCACAGTCTGACAGAGAGCTGATCTTAGCTCCCTCATTCTGTTCATCCTGACTTTGTATCAAATTGAAACTGTTCAGGGAGAGGGGGAAATTAGATCAGCTTAAGAGTTTGGTTATAGTGGAGTCTTGCTCTGTTCTGGCCTCTGCCTTTGACATACATTGAAGGCAATGGTATTACATGGATTAAAACTGCTGTGAAAAGAAACCCCAGCCTGTGATGGGTAAAGCAGATTATGCTGAAATGGTACCTGTCCAGTTGAAATGAAATTGTAGACTAAACCCAGAAGTACTTCAGCAATTAGCAGTCTAATGCCCGTGAAAGCAATTTTTGGACTATTAGACCAAACTTATATTCACCAATACCACTTTCGGCTTGTAAAACTAAATTTAGAGCTGAGACTAATCCTTACATTGAATGCCTTTGGAAATTAACTGAAAAAGTTTCCATTGACTTTGCCACTCTAATGAGGATTATGCCATGAGTACAGTTGGTTTTGAAATTCAATGAATAATTCTCACAAAAAATTCTTCCATTTTCAACCAACTATAATTAAAAAAATTATATTTTATGGTCTCTGCTTTTATGATGACCCTCAAGTGGGGGGGGGGGTATTTTGTTTTATTCAGTGGCCTGTCAAATCCCTAGGTGGCCCATCCAATCTGAGATAGAAGTTTAGTAACAGCTGTCATGATTCTATTATCAGTCATTTACCAACTGCATAACCATTACAACATTGCCCAGCTGTAGAGAAAAAAAAGTGCAGTGGAGGGGAGCAAGTTGGATTGGAAATGACAGGAAAGAGGAAACACAGTACAGTCGATCTGAAACCTGTCACAAAAGGAGACAAGGCAAGATGCTTAATAATACAGCAAGCTAGTTAGAACCACTTCTAGCTCCACCTTAACAGGAGAATGATGGTCTAGGCAGGCCATGAATCCCTCAAATGGCCATGGTGCCAAGCCTGTTTAGTGAACTGAGGCAGCACCAATCTCAGTTTAGGCATCCTTCAGATCCTAGTTTCAGATTGAAGGCCTTAAGGGACAGCAGGGGCCTTGACTGTTGCCTGCCCCAAATGGTCACCAGTGCTTAACTTCCCATAGGAACTGGACAGTACTACCCCCCAGCTCAGGCCTTCCTGATGGTCTTAAGAGAAGGCTGCAGAAGCTCCTCGGCCCTGATGCACAGCCAACCCAAATGACCATTGATGCTTAACAGCCTATGTGGGTCATCAGCAACACCTCCGGCTTGGGGGGGTGGGCAGGGCTTAACAGACATTGCTGCCAGTCAGTCCCAGCTCTGACACAGGTTATCCAACACTATACCATGTGGCCGATGGTCATTAGTTGCCTGGAGAGAAGACGGTACCTGTGGGTGGCGCCCTTATTCAGAATGCAAAGAGGGTGCTGAAGGCACTGGCCGACATCATTGCACAGCCACTGGCAGGAATATTTGAAC
>NW_005842224.1:1115650-1117652 GCF_000455745.1 Alligator sinensis
ACTCTTTCCTGCCTATGCAGGGGGTTGGACTCGATGATCTATTGAGGTCCCTTCTGACCCTAACATCTATGAATCTATGAAAGACTTACACTGTTTTCCCTGAGCATATGCCACTCCTATACAATGTGGCAGTGGTTATGGCTGAAAGCTGAGGCTGCCAGAAAAAAGGGTTTGGCCTATGGATACTCTCAGATGTTGGTGAGGTGCCTGGGGGGGAACCACTCCCCAGCCAACTGCGCTGAGCATCAGATTTGGAGACCACCCCTCACGTTGGCCCATGGTGGGAACCATGGGCAGATACTGGGCTCTGACCTGCTGTGACCATGTAACCAGAACATCACCTCTTAAGAAACTGCCTCCTTCTCAAGAGGGTCATAGTTACTGAGCAGCTCTTTGAGACAGCCAGGTAAGGTTTTCACAACTCAAACTTTACAGGCATTAATCAAATGTATTCTTAATGTTGGCATGTAGTACACTCAACAAAACTCTGAAGGCCTGTTTCAGTTACACTACCAAAGCAGCACAAAGTGTAAAAGGAAGTATAGCATTTATCCCTACTTAAGACCTTTTACTGTAAATGAGAATCAAGCCATATCTTTAGAGGGCAAACAGCATTATCTCTTAATGACCTGTGAGACAAGATTAAGAAACCTAGACAGTGTGAGAACTTGCCTGTATAACAAAAGCTATTTGTGGCTCCTTTGCCACTTAAAAATGATCACATTATAGTATCTCCTCATAACAAGGATGCTAAAGGGTTATCACTATCTTCCTTCCAACAGTGAGATTATTAGAAAATGTTATATTATCTATATATTATACATAAAAATCTGAGTTAATTACCTGGGGAGATATCTGGTGGAATGGGGCTGATTTCACCAGTGACCATCTTTTGATGTAGATGCTTGATATTAAATGGTTCCACTGTGAAGGGCAATGTGCCAGTTAACATAGCAAACATGCTAACACCACTGTCAAGGGAAAAAGACAAATGCATCAAAACTGTATACAGTTACAATAAATACAGATTAAATACTATGATTCAGCTTGCATAGTTTTGCCTTTGCTATTGAGAGCAGCCTGCAAATAATTGCTTAGCATCTCTAGTCAGCTAAAAATCTTTTCTTTATGTAAAAGCTGTTTAACCTGAGAAGGAAGGCTAGATTTGCACCTAATATACTACGGTGCGTAGCATAAGGTGCAAATCTACCCTGTCTTCTTCCTTACTTCCGGCTAACTTGGCTAACTACATCTCTCTAATCTTAGAATAGCATTGTTCAGTACAGGCAGTATGGTTTGTGTAAAAAGAATAGTGGGGAAATGTAATCTGAGTGAATGGCATTGGATGTATATGATATGACAGTGACCTGCCCTGCAGAGGTGGCTGCACCCTGGTTCCCAGCCCCTCCCCGCCCCATCAGGGTGGGCAGACGGCACCACAGAAGCAGCATCAAGGGACTTTTTAAAAGTCCCTCAAGCAGATAGAGGATCTTCCATGCCTCCTCCCTGCGCTCAGTGACATTTTCCCTCCCCTCTCCCATTCTCCCCCTCCTGCTGTGGCAACCAGATTACCTGGGAGAAAGGGAGGGCTCCAGAGCTGCTCCTGCCCTGCTGCAGCCAAGCTGTATATGGAGCTAAGCTGGCTAGAAACCAGAACTAGGGCTAGGCTGGCTGGCCCCCCTCACCTGCTTCTGGGCTGAAAGGGAACACTGTATGGACAGGGCAAGGAGGAAGGACCTGCCCACTACTGCTGCTGACCCTGGCTGAGCCCAGTTGGAGGGCTCTGGAGCTCCCCACCCCTGCCCCCGGGGCAGGCAGAAATAGTCGCAGTAGGGGGTGGGGAAGGGGAAGAGAGGGGAGGGAAGGGATGAACCTTTAAGCATGGAAGGGAAAGAAGTGGGGAATTCTTATTTGTTTCTGGGATTTAAGAAAAAGTCCCCATTTGTTGCTCCCGTAATGTATTAATTAATACTAGCTTATCTTTTGCTTTTGGACCATTCCT
>NW_005842224.1:1117683-1142219 GCF_000455745.1 Alligator sinensis
TCCAAGTGGACTACATAGCTAGAAAGACTGAAAAATAAAAATCAGCATTACTGAAAAATTGGTTAAACTTGATTGACCACAGGTAGGTTCAGTTTAGTTGCTGTATACCATATCTACTTGAATCCAGGATGATTTTGAATTTAAGATGACCCTCAATAATTAGATTCTAGGCATGAAAAATGTATAAAGTTGTTATAATTTTCCATGTGTAGAAACTAATTATTAGAAGCTTGTCTTAAATTTGTCTACACCACCAGTGCAGATGGGCAGGTAGTGGGAACACAGGCAGCAGGTAGGGAGCCAGGTGGTTTTGAGGAGAGGTGGTAGGAGAGTCAAGTAGCCTGAGGTCTACCCCAGAGCCCCAGAGCTGAGGCCAGAGCTATGGCCACAACTGCCACATGGTTGGGCTGGGGCTCCAGAGTTGGAGCTGCAGCAGCCACCTGCCCCCACAGCTTGAACTCAAATCCAAAGGGGGTGGGGGGAGTAAGATATTAAATGAGGAAAAAACCCTCATTGTGAATTTGAGTTACTATAGTAATTTTTCTGAGTAGATGCAGTTATTGCTGCAGATAATTTTGATGCTGCTTTTTTGTGTGGGCACCTATTCTCAAAGGCAGTCTCTTTCTCTCATTTGGGCAAAAGAAAGTCATAGGATGGTGGCATCTTTCCCAGATTCATATTAGGTTCTAGTCAACAAGCAATATTCCAGACATGAAAGCTACTATGAAAGCAAACCAACAAACAAGAAAAAAAGCTTCATTATCTTCATTATTAAATCCTATGACACATCCAATCCCTGAATAGAAAGGTGCTTAATTAGGCAGAAGATAGAGGATAGGGTGGCACCTTAGAGACTAACTGGTTCAGAGGTGCATGATTTTTTCTTCAAAGTAATGTTTTCCTAGTTTCTTGTTGGAGCTCTCAACCAAAAGGATATCTGGGTGTGGAGAGATCATGTTGTACTGAAGAAGCATCCATGCTTTTGTTGCTTTGATTAGTGACGTGCCAAATTCTACATAAAGTTCTGAAGGTAAAAAATGGTATCTGGGTAATCTTTGATGGGTCAAAATAATATATGCTGCATACATGGACGTCTAATGCCATATAATATTAAAGGCAGACAAGGTTCCTTGGGTGAATTTGATATCTTTTATTAGACCAACCCAAATGGTTGGAGAATAGTTATTAAGCAAGCTTTCGGGTTCAAAAACCCTTCGTCAGGCTAAGGAAGCTGCAGCAGTTGGTGTGTGCTCTTCCTGGATGGAATGAAAAGTAAACAAGCCAGGGGCTGGGCTGGGCTGGGGAGTCAGTTGCCAGGCAGATTATAATGTATCAAAAATCCAATGTCTATGTTTAGTCCCTGATCTCTAGTATCCAGCAGGTTGATGAAATGGAGCTCATAGGCTCGTCTCTGGGATGTGTTGTGTAAATTTCCCTTGAGGATCAGGACTGAGAGATTGGAGAGAGAGTGGCCCTCCTGTGAGAAATGTGCCCCCACCGGTAATTGGGTGTTTCTGTCTTTGATGGATTTCCGGTCACTTAACTCTACAACAGAAGACATTCATTAACCCTCCTACATATCTTCCATCAGGGCATTTGGTGCATTGGATGAGGTATACTACATTCCTGGAGGTGCAGCTGTATGATCCTGGGATGCTGATGGCTCTGTTGTGGGGTGTAGTAATAGTGGGGGTGGTGGAGATGTGGGGGCAGGTTTTGCATTTCTTGTCATGGCACGGTCTGGATCCTTTTGGTGTGTTCTGGGGTTGAGGAAGTTTGCTTCTGGTGATGAGGTTGGCGAGGTTCGGTGCTTGTCTGAAGGCTAGGATGGGTGGCTCTGGGAAGATCTTTTTAAGAATAGGGTCTTTTTCTAATATGGGTTGCAATTTTTTGAGGATTTTCAGATACCACCGCATCTGTACTGAAGAGAACACCCGGGATTGCCACCTCACCAATCTTAAAAAGGCTTTCACCCAGCAAGGACACTCCTCCAGAGAGGTAGATCGCACGTTTGAAAGAGCCACCTGGATACCACGTGAAGAACTGCTGCAGCACAGAAGAAAAACACCCACAAATCGCACACCGCTGCTTATGACATATCACCCCTCCCTTGAACCTGTACTGAGGCTACAGTTTTTGTGTTTAAATAGAACATTAAACAACACAGAGCAGGTTCCTTCCTCTGGCTTGCTAGAAGCACCACCTTAATGATTCCTTTAAGTTCCATCTGCTTGCAGCCTTGAATTGTGTATCAATGGAAAGTCAAATGACACACACTAAAAATTCATTTATTCTTGGAGCAGGAGTTCCTGTTATTGGCACTATATGAGTTCACACAGAGTCAGGATTTGACCTAAAGTCTTGAAGAGAAGATCAATCTGTCTGAGAAAAACTAGAAATGTAGTGCATAAAAGCCTTGAAAGCCTTTTCAAATCTAATTTACAATTGTGCTTTAGGTACTGTAGGTGGTTTGTTGAGTCAGAACATCCTGCATTCTTTCCCACCCTGTGTTATTGTAGAAACTGAGGTTTGTGCTGCTTGCAATCCAGGCAGATAATTTATAGATTTTTCCAATATCAAGCCTAAATAAAGTTCAGGAGTTTTTCTCCAGAATGTCCATTAAGCAAACTTACACTAGCTACATTAAAACTATTTCACAGTGCAACACACACATTTATACAAGTTAAACAAAAGTCAAAGGGATTTGGAAGCTGCAGGCTGAAAGAAGCAGAGGAGAGAAAAAGGGAAAATGTGAGTATTGATGCTCAGAAGGTGTTTGGATGATTTGCTTTAACAGCCCCTTCCTCCAGTCACTTTGAGAGAAAATATATTGGATTTTGCAGGCCAAAAAGAGAAAAGTAGAAGACATTTATAAAAACAAATGCTTAGAGTGGAAATGATTTTCAACCTTATGCCTTTCAGAACACTGACTCCACAATTATTTGCTAAATGGCAATTTTAGGGCATTTATTGTATTTATTTCAATATGAGTAATGCATTATAGTATGATCAGGCACAATGATGACTAACGTGAAAATAAGGACTATGCATATTATAATCATCACTGGCATAAAAACTGCATACTGTATATTTTAGCACAGACCCTTTGCAAACTTAAATTTCTACCAGTACTGCCAAGCTATACAGTATGCCAGATCCATTCAGACATATTCAGATCCCTGAAGGACATTGAAAGAAACACTACATACTCTGACCTCTGACTCATAACAACCTCTCTCTACCAGAGAAAAAGGCCATAGAATCTCTAAGATCTAACCACCAAATAGTAATAAAACCAGCAGATAAAGGAGGAGCCATAGTCATCCTAAACCGTGAGGATTACATAAAGGAAGCCAACAGACAGCTCTCTGACACCACCTACTACAAAGAACTACAAGAAGATCCTACTCCCCTTTTCACCAAAAAACTCAACAATACCATCAAATCATTTCCACCAAGATTACAAGAAAAACTACAGACCTTGATCCCCCCGCTACCTAACCCAGGGACTTTTTACATGCTCCCTAAAATCCACAAACAAGGGAACCCTGGCAGACCTATCATATCCAACCATGGGACCCTAACTGAGGAAATATCAGGTTTTGTTGAATCCATCCTAAAACCGCTTGTCACCCACAGAGCAAGTTTTGTCCAAGACACCACAGACTTGCTACGGAAACTTAAAAACATAGACCACCTTCCCAGGAACACACTCCTAGCCACCATGGACGTTACCAGCCTATACACCAACATCCCACACCAGGATGGCATCCATGCCTGCCTTACATATCTACAGGAACAAGATTACAACCCAGAATACAGACCCAAAGATATCACTGAGCTTATACACTTCATCCTCACACACAACAATTTCACTTTTAATAATCAACACTTCCTCCAGATGATGGGAACAGCTATGGGCACTAAAATGGCCCCACAGTATGCCAACCTTTTTATGAGCCACCTGGAAGAAGACTTCCTCAAGAACTGCACCATCAAACCCTTGCTGTACTTACGATATATCGATGACATCTTCATCATTTGGAGTGAGAACCTGGAATCTCTACTTGAGTTCCACCAGAAATTCAACAGTCACCATCCCTCCATCCGACTTTCTTTAGAATACTCCAACACCAACATCCCCTTTTTAGACACAAGGATCAGTATCCAGAAGGGTAAAATACAGACCACAGTATACAAGAAACCCACAGACCAACATACATATCTGCACAGAACCAGCAATCACCCGAAACACACCAAAAAAGCAGTGATATACAGCCAAGCCCTCAGATACCACCGCATCTGTACTGAAGAGAACACCCGGGATTGCCACCTCACCAATCTTAAAAAGGCTTTCACCCAGCAAGGACACTCCTCCAGAGAGGTAGATCGCACGTTTGAAAGAGCCACCTGGATACCACGTGAAGAACTGCTGCAGTACAGAAGAAAAACACCCACAAATCGCACACCGCTGGTTATGACCTATCACCCATCCCTTGAACCTGTACGGAAAATCCTCAAAAAATTGCAACCCATATTAGAAAAAGACCCTATTCTTAAAAAGATCTTCCCAGAGCCACCCATCCTAGCCTTCAGACAAGCACCGAACCTCGCCAACCTCATCACCAGAAGCAAACTTCCTCAACCCCAGAACACACCAAAAGGATCCAGACCGTGCCATGACAAGAAATGCAAAACCTGCCCCCACATCTCCACCACCCCCACTATTACTACACCCCACAACAGAGCCATCAGCATCCCAGGATCTTACAGCTGCACCTCCAGGAATGTAGTATACCTCATCCAATGCACCAAATGCCCCCAACCCAAATGGTTGGAGAAGACCAGACAACAACTGCGCACCAGAATGAATGCACACCGGAAATCCATCAAAGACAGAAACACCCAATTACCGGTGGGGGCACATTTCTCACAGGAGGGCCACTCTCTCTCCAATCTCTCAGTCCTGATCCTCAAGGGAAATTTACACAACACATCCCAGAGATGAGCCTATGAGCTCCATTTCATCAACCTGCTGGATACTAGAGATCAGGGACTAAACATAGACATTGGATTTTTGATACATTATAATCTGCCTGGCAACTGACTCCCCCGCCCAGCCCAGCCCCTGGCTTCTTTACTTTTCATTCCATCCAGGAAGAGCACACACCAACTGCTGCAGCTTCCTTAGC
This sequence comes from Alligator sinensis, assembly GCF_000455745.1. NCBI lineage: Eukaryota > Metazoa > Chordata > Crocodylia > Alligatoridae > Alligator > Alligator sinensis. Next base: position 1,122,876 of record NW_005842224.1, read on the forward strand.
CTGACGAAGGGTTTTTGAACCCGAAAGCTTGCTTAATAACTATTCTCCAACCATTTGGGTTGGTCTAATAAAAGATATCAAATTCACCCAAGGAACCTTGTCTGCCTATATCCTTAGACCAACACGGCTACAACCTAAACCCCTGCATATAATGTTAAATACATTTTTCTTTTCAACGTTGTGAACACTGCCATTGTCACACACTTTAAATTGCTATTGACAATGTACGATTGGGGGGTAACATGGAGTTTTAGCCATAATAGCTTTAACAAGGTAATGCACAAGATGTAATAGTTAACAGCAATGCGTTAAATATTTAATTACAGCTGGAAACTGATGATAACTTAAGCTTGAAAATTTATTGGCTGTAACAAACTGCTGCTCTTCCATCCCACTGAAATGCCTGGCTCTGTTTGAATAACACAGCAGCTGTTTTCTTAATCCAGCTGATGTATGAAAGCTAATCGTTTTCCAGTCCTCCAAAGAATCTTAAAATCTCACACACAAAAATCATTAATAAGCCAAGGAAGCAGTGGTGTTTCTTTCACAGAACCCTAATTGTATTGCTGTTGAATCTGATTGGTTGTTGGAACATGATTTTGGATCACTGTAACATTGTTTCTGGTGATTACCATTACCCAGCAACCTTTCTCTGTGAAGTCAGCACTTCTACACTGAACTGGTTGATTTAGAATCACATACTTATTTCACTATAGTTGAGCTGAAAAAGAAATAACTTATTGCTCAGGTTACAATTTCTCTCTGTCAAAACTTACTTTTCCATGATGAAGGTATAAGCAATAAAAAGCCAAACTGTAAATCCTTTTCTTTATTTTTCCTCATGTTTAAAACAAACATTTTCTGAATTAAATGCCAAGGGCTGTATATAAGTTTTACACAACCCTTGATCTGGTGTGTGACTCTTATTAACAGATTGAGATCAATAATTGGTTCTCAGGCTGCTTTTTTTTTCATCCATTCTGCAGACATCTGAAGTATTAAGTAAGTTTAATTCTGGATATAAAATTGTAAAAGTGTTAACACATTTTTGAGTTTCACAGATTGTAAAAACTGATCCATTTTTCCAATTTTTGTGATTTTTTTTCTTACTTAAAATTATTTTAGTAAACAAGATTGAAAAATATTTTGAGAAAAAAATATTGAAAAAATGTTGGAAAAATTGTAAAAAGAACCCCCCAAACCAACAAGTTTCCAAAAAGCCATTTCATTCTGAAAACTGTTGATCATTGGTAGCTGCCAGCAATTGAAGATTCTGTGTTTTAGCAAGCAGTTCGAAATATTGTAGCAGTATAATGGAAGCTGCTTGCGTAAATCATTGTGTAGTATATCAAATGTAATGTGTTTGTCATGCAGTATCTTTGAGATCCATGTGTGTATCCTGAGTGGACTTCTGGTAGGACATTTAGGGGTTTTTTTCCCCAAATAATTTGAGAGAGAGATTTTCATGAAACTGATGGCATTATCTTGATCCAAAATGTTAGGTGTTATAGCAGTTACCCATGTTTTGGGACATCTGGGTTCAGTTTCCTACTCTGTCTCATCATATATGAATCCACATCTCTCACCTCCCAAGGAATCCACTACATGTGAGGAGGCTCTCAGTCTCTCCAGTCGACACTATTTTACTTTGAATAAACAAAAAGTCAATGCAGTGGCAACTGTAGCTCACAAAGAGCTTCAGCTTGGGCCTCTGGCTTGCCTGGTAAGAATCCCAACTACTTGGTTAGAGTACTTTAGGTTAGGCTTTCCTTTAGTTCTTTTGCTGGAGCTATTCCAGTTTGTATAAAGTACTTAAATAGCCATTGAATTTGTATACTAGAAAGAATAAATCTCTGGCAGGGTTGCCAACTGTCTATACATTTATGGTCCATAAAAAATTAAATAAAAAGGATAAGAACATTTGTCTGTGAAGTCTATTAATAAAAAGTGATCTGCCTGTAAAAAAAAGCTATGAATCTACCGTGTATTAGTGCACTAGCATGGTTTTTGCCGTGATGTGCTAATGCACAGTAGAACAGTCTATCTGCGCATTAAGACGTCTCATATAGACACACCCAGTGAGACCAGGATTTCTACCCTATCTTTTTCCTGTAGAAATGAAGTGAGGTAATAGTCTTCCTAAGAATGCAGAATTGGGATGAATATTTATACTGTAGTATTTGAGAAGGCATTTAGTTGTTGTTTTTTAAATCTCAAAGCTGCGCAGAGTTCTATTTTCTGTTTGATACTACTGTCCATCTCTAGTTTGGTCAGTCATGCCTGTTGATCTCACTTGTTAATGCTGTCCTAGTCTGAGGAATGAGTATAAGTAGGGACCTACCAAGTTTGCGATTTTGCAACTTTCACCAAAACTGCAAATTTGGTAGGTCCCCTGTGAAAAGGTCCAATCACTGCAAAAAAGTGCAGGAACTGTGAAAAAGAAGGAAAATGACCGGCAAGTGGGGAGGAGGGAAGGGAACTGCAAACAGAGGCAAAAAGCCCTGGCATCATGAAGCATAGGAGGAGGAGAATGGGGATAAGGAAGGGGAAGGAGAGATTTTTGCGGCAGAGTGCTGTGACCTCCCCTGCCCATGCCTCGGGTTGGCCAAGGGGCCTTGGATATTCTATCCCTTGCCAGGGGTTGGCAGATCTGTCTATCTCCAGTGAGGGGCAGGATGTCCATGAGGCCCCAGTGCACCCTGCTGTGAAAATAGAGCCTGATGCCATGCTGGGACTATGAAATCTGGAGGCAGCCACTGTGAATGAGGTAGGTCCCTAAGTATAAATCATATTGTATTTACCAAACCATTTAAGTAGAGATTGGTATATGGGTAAATGTACAAATTAAATATGAGCTAAGTTTGGTAAAATTATGGATGTGGAATATCTCTTTCCTAACCAGATCCATAAAAATCAAAGGGCTGGGGAAAAAAACCCAGTTTAAATATAGGAATATTGTCTTGCCTGCATGCAGTGATTCAGTTCAACTGTGAAAGATGCAATTCTGTACAATACACAGGTTGTAATTCTAATACATGAAACTGTGAAAAGATGCTTTTTGAATGCTACTTCATTTTTCTTCAGACTCTTTGGTCTTATACCAACATAGTGAATATCTCCACATGCTACTTGTAACATGGACTCCACGTTTGGAATTTTTTAAGAAACTGGTGATAATGGTATGGCAGAAGTCAAAGAAGGTAGTTACTGTCTATCAGCTAAAACTGGGATTAGATCAGGGGTGGGCAAAATATGGCCCATGGGTTGGATCCAGCCTGCCAGGTGACTGGATCCAGCCCATGGATATTATCTGGCCTGAGGAGCTCATAAAGACATGGGCATTTGGGGATAGGGCCATCAGAAGCAGGGCCTGTTGCTAAAATCCAAGGCATGGAGCCTCCCCCATTGGAGATACGTTGCTGGCAGAAGGCAAGTGACAGCTGTGTCGACTCCTGCTGCCTCATGTCCTGCTGCTCCTCACCTCATCCATGTCTAGATCCAGCCTGCAAGAAGGGTTGAATCTGACACCCTAATCTAAACACATTGCTCCACTATGCAGGCTTATATTGATAAGAATTATCAGATAGGTGCTATGGCCCGAGACAGCGACTCAAGTATTGGACCAAGGGAATGAACTATAGATTATAACAGAGCAACACTATCTCTTGTCATCTGTGAGCAGATGTATCTTTTCCTGGGTTCAAATCTTCTCTATAAGGTTGGCCGGGGGAATGTTTCTTCGGTAGAAAATTCTAGCTTGTCAGCGACAACACTTTTTGTGGAAATGTATTGGTTTGGACAAAAGTTTCTCTGAGAGAGAGAGACATCTGGTATATTCACTTGAGATGTTAGAGACCAAAGTTCAAGACCTTGCTCTCACAAACCCTGAGTAGACATCCAATCCTGGCTCTCAGAAATCCTAGGGTAATCAGGCTATTGATTTTGTGAAAGATGGAGTGCATGTATCTCTTGTGTCTTTTCACAAACCATTTTGAAGGGCCACATTTTTCTCTGCACATGAAAAGAAAAACACATTTTAAAATCTCAAAACCTCCTACAAAACAGAATTCTTAGTTTCTGCGATGCCCCAATTCCATCCAGCTTTGTTTTCCTTGCTGATGCCTCAAAGTAGAAGTGTCCCCAACTTTTATATAAAAGTGTTATCTAATGTTATTCAAGACTCATAACTTTCTGAGAAGTGTACTTTGAAATCTACTTACATGGACCAGACATCCACCTTTGGGCCATACTTCTTATGAGCTAGGAGTTCTGGGGCTGCATAAGCTGGGCTTCCACATTGGGTATTTAGCAGTTCCTGAGAGAGACCCTCAAACTTTATAGCATTGCTCAGTCCAAAATCTGACAGATTTACAAAAACAAAGACAGATTTTTTGTAGTCTTTCCTGGGAAGACTTTATGCTTAACATTTGGCCAAAGACAGGAAAAGAAGACACAAAAACAAGCAACATTATGAATGAGACTATTTTGTGCTATTCTGTTTAACATATTATAATAAAAAGCTATGGCTATATTTTTATAATAAGGATATAATTTATTGTTATGTACTGCACATAAAACAAACATTCTGCATTTGAATAATACGAAGACATAGGAGGGCTGTAGTAGGATGAGTAAAGACATCTATTTACATTGATTTAAGGTAAAAGATGCAAGAGACTGTTTGCTCTGGTTTTTTTTGTTTGTTTCGGTTTACTTTGCTTTAGCTTAAATTGACTAGTGTTACAGTTCTAGAATGAGCAGTCTCTCTGGGGACACTCTTTCCAAGTCACAAGCCCATATGAATTCAGCATTTCACTTCTTTCTTACATTGGGTCCCTAAATCAGGGCACCACTGTTGACCAATCATGTTACATCAGCAGGTCCAAATGGGTCTTGGCTCCTGCTGTAGACTTCCCAATGGGAGCCGCTGTGAAAATGCAGTGACTAAGGACAGCTTAATCGAAACGCAGTGCTAGGGAAATGTAATAATAGAAGAAAGGGTTAAAACCAACAAACAAAACTAAACAGATGCTGTCTCGATTAACTTTAGCTTTTCTTTGAAGTAGTTAGATAGTTTAATAGTTTCATAGTTGGTAGGGTCGGAAGGGACCTGAGGAGATCATCTAGTCTGACCCCCTGCCGTGGCAGGAAAGAGTACTGGGGTCAAATGACCCCAGCCAGATGTACGTCCAGCCTCCTTTTAAAGCCCCCCAGGGTGGGAGCCAGCATCACCTCTTTTGGAAGTTGGTTCCAGGTCCTAGCCGCCCTGACAGTGAAATAGCACTTCCTAATGTCTAGCCTGAAACTCCCCTCCGCTAGCTTGTGTCCGTTGTTTCTTGTAACTCCCGGGATTGCTCGGGGGAACAGGGACTCTCCCAATGCCTGCTGGTCCCCCTTGACTAGTTTGTAGACTGCCACTAGATCCCCTCTCAGCCTTCTCTTTTGGAGGCTGAACAGGTTCAGGTCCCTCAGCCTCTCCTCGTAGGGCCTGCCCTGCTGACCCCTGATCATGCGGGGGGCCCTCCTTTGGACCCTCTCCATATTGTCCACATCCCTCCTGAAGTGCGGTGCCCAGAACTGGACGCAGTACTCCAACTGTGGCCTGACCAGTGTTGCATAGAGGGGGAGCATCACCTCCTTGGACCTGCTTGAGATGCATCTGTGGATGCACGACAAGGTATGGTTGGCCTTCCTGACCGCGTCCCCACACTGTCGGCCCATGTTCATTGTGGCATCAATGATGACTCCAAGATCCTTTTCTGTCTGAACACTGGCAAGAAGGGCGTTCCCCAGCCTGTAAGTGTGCCGCTGGTTCTTCCTCCCCAGGTGCATTATCATGCACTTGTCAGTGTTGAACCCCATCCTGTTCTCTTTGGCCCACCCCTGTAACCTGTCTAGATCCGCTTGCAGCCTGTTTCTTCCTACTAGCGTACCCACTTCACCCCACATCTTAGTATCATCTGCAAACTTGAACAGGGTGCATTCTACCCCCTCACCCAAGTCACTGATGAAGATGTTGAATAGTGTGGGCCCGAGGACCGAGCCCTGGGGAACCCCACTGCCCACATCCCTCCAGGTCAAATAAGACCCGTCCACCACCACCCTCTGGGTGCGGTCCTCCAGCCAGTTAGTGACCCATCTGACCATGTAGGCATCAACACCACTGTCTCCTAGTTTCTTACTGAGAATGGGGTGAGAGACCGTGTTGAAGGCCTTCCTGAAGTTCAGAAAAACTATATCCACTAGACTATATCCAGATAGACCCTGTCTAAACACCTACCTTGTCTGTCTGAGTATTAGGGCATGTTCTGGGAAACTACAGCTATTTAAGGCTGATTTAATGCTTGAATATCCTTTCTCCAACAGTACTAGAAGCCCCAAATGAATCAGATCAGCTGTGCTGGGATGTATCTCAGCACAGCTGATCTACTTTATTAGGCAAAACGCATGTCACCCTGCTAATCTTGCAAGATGATGGGTGACATGTTCCCTAATTCCAGAGACATAACCCAGAGATTGCTGGGGGTGTATTTCTAGAAGTGAGGAATTTCAGCTTTGCCCCCTTCCAGAGATATGCTCCAGAGATCCAGGGGGTGTGTCTCTGGAAGTGGGGAAAGCTGGGCAGGCACTCCCATGTTACATCAGTGATTTAAAATGTGTCTTGGCTTGAGGGGTACGATCCTGTACAGGAATTCCGGGGCATACAGGAGCAAGCCCCTCAAACCCCAAGAGTGTCTGCTCAGAGTAGCTGGAGAATGCAGGCAGCTCCGGGCTGCCCCTGCTTCCCCACCATAAAGCAGTTAGATGTCTGTTGCAGTAAAGCAGCACAAATTACTACTTCTTTTTCTTGGGACCACATTTGTGGCACAACAAAGGCTATGGACATATATCTGCTTTTTCTTTGTGCTGCTATGAAAATTCTGTGGTGGCACAAAGGTGACAGAAGGTTATGTCTGTTTCCATCCTGAGGGCATAGCTTTGTCTGCAGAGCCCTCTAGTGGAGATGTAGAATGTATGGACAGAAGGGACTGTGTAGGTATAGCTATATTGGCTAGTAGACATGGTCTTTTTGGACCCCTGGACAATATGGCTATTCTGGAAGAGCTTTATAGCAGTGGTTCTCAACCTTTTTTAGATTTTTGGCATCCTCTAGATAGACTCAAGGCACCCCTCCATAACTTTTGTGAACTGAGTGACACCTCATTTCAAAAACATAGTATTACAGTGGTTATCTTCTGGCAGAGGGAGTGGTCAGTGGGGGTGGAGCAGTGGTCAAGCAGAGAAGAGCCTAAGCTTGAACTTATCTGCTAATGTCCTCATTCCTTGCGGCACCCCTCAAAGGATCTTGTGAAACAACTGGGTACCCCAGAACCCTGGTTGAGAGTCATAATGCAGATCAGGCCTGATTTTTTAACTTAAGTCTCTAGCTGTTATGTTTTGCAAGGAACACGTTGAACATGTGGCTCAGGTGTAACTCATGAAAGAATGTCTGCCTGAATCTTTAATGAGCCTGGAATATCTCCTTCCTGTGAAACATCACTTAATTTCACTGGGTGCTGGCTCAGGGTGAAGACACACATATAGTCCCCAACAGTCACCAATTGGAAGTTATTTCACAACAGTATGTGAAGTGCTGTAGCTCCAATACTAAGGGATGGGAGTGAGCACCCAGCCTAGAATACCTTGCAGTGGAGAAGGTGTTTGCCTCCATGTTTTGGTGGTTCCAGGTGGTGGGTTACCTGTGTTTGGGGTGTTTTCACTTTTCTGCTTTATCTTTTCTCCTAAAAATTAGTTTAGTAGACTTCAATAGCCTGCATTTGATTGAAGTCTTGATGCTTGTCTTATTTGAGGGGCCAGAGATAAGTGCTTGGACCCACACTTTTAAGTTCCCAGGAACTAGAGGACATGGTGAGGGGCTGCAGTCAAGTAGGGAGTGAGGAGACAGCTCATTATGAGAAAGATGGTAAAAAAGGGGGGCATTAGAGTTCTAGCTGTGTACCACAGTGGCCAGTTCCAGCAATGAGGCAGGGAAGGGGCAGGCATGAAGAATGCCTGGAGGCCAGGCCAGACCCATGTCATGGAACCGTTGGGATAGGGACAGACATTCAAAAATCCTGAGCCTGAATTGATTCACCCTTTGCAGGTTAGTCTAACCTGGTTAAGCTGAACCAGTTTGTAACTGGAGAGACATTGTCTCTGGACTGAGGAAATTCAGGCGCATGCCTGCAATGGCTCAGGCTAGAAGCTGGAGGGTACTAGAGCAACCCTCCCTTCCCTGACACACTGCTGAGCTGAGATGGGGCATGGCCAGGCCCCAGCAGGGTGTTCTGATTAGGGAGATTTGTTTGCACTATCCCAGGCTTTTCCCCACTCGCTGCTCAAAGGGTGGGAGTGTTGCCAGCCCACAGCCCCCTGCTAGCACTCTGAGGCAAGTGGGGTGTGCAGTGCATGCATCTATTGATGATATGGAGCTTTTCAATCTCCCTCCCTGCTTCTTTATACTGTCTACAGCAAACTGAGAGACAAGCAAGCCAGCAGGGGGACGATAACAGTGTTTATCACCCCATCAGCAAAACGATAGCCTCTCTCCATCAGTTCAAACTCTTCTTAAACTGCTTACCAGCTGACCTGTTGATTAGCTCCAAAAAACCCCCTAAGCAGTCACTGTTTTGTCTACCTGTCCCAATGACAATGGAGACATACACGCACACACAGAGACACCTCTCAGCATTAGTTATCATACCACATGCCTGGGGTCTGTGAGGCTGGGGTCTGTGCTGTGGGAGATGGGAGGGAGGTGGGAGGGATTCCTGCTTTGCTGTACCTGCAGTCTCTGCCGGAGCTCCAGCCAGGGAGCAGAGGGGAGGGGCCAGCCCTGCTGTAGAGCAGAGAGCCCTGCCCAGCCTAGAGAGCATGCCAGGTTGCTGGAGGAGTCTGATTTATCTTAAACCAGCAAGGGGTCTGGGACAGACATTGCATAAACCAGTTTGAGCCAAATCAGTTAAGTCTAATACTACATTCAACCAGGTTTATCTCAAACTGGCTTCATCCATTTTCAAACTTGTTTATGTGCATTGAACATCTGTTGTGTTACAGTTTTAAACCAGTTTCTGATCACTTAAACCAGTTTATGTGTAATGTCTGTCCCTAGCCTTGGTGTCCACACATAACACAGAACCAGTCTACAGTGAACTACTTCAAAAGAATTCTTAATTTTCCAGGTATACTTTTTAACCATTCCAGCCAGCTTTTTATACCAGCTTAACAGGCTTGTCTGTATGTCCCCTTCAGATTTAAACTGCATTTAAATTGGTCTAGGTGTTATGTTTGTCCATGCTTTCAGAGGCCAAATGTCGTATTTTCTCACCTACATGTGCTCCCAAATAACAAATGCACCTTGTTCTGGGAAGCCAAGAAAAAAGGGTTTTTCCAGAGTCATAGCCAAAAGCTAACCTCATGGAGCAGCTCATTCACCCTCAGTACCCTCACAGGCTGCTTCAGGCAAAAAGTAGAGTATTACTTCACAGCTGCTACTCAGCCAAAAGCTACTGACAATTAGGCAGAAGCTGTTAGAAGCTTAAAACTGGACTCTACCACTGCCAAATGCTAGCTGGAGAGAAGCAGAGGGTAGCCATTCCATCATGGTAATGCTGGGTAATTTTGGGGGGAAAGGTGCATGCGGTATGTGAGTAAATGCACTTTAAATGTCAAGATGGCTACCTTTGTTGCTCATCACAGCATGCAAGGAAAGAGAGGAAATGTTTTATTTTAGAGATTTACATAATTGCTTCCCAGACTGCAGGTGTGGGCTTGAAGGTGGCAGGGAGGGAAGGGGAGAAGGCAGTGAGGCTGGCCATGGGGAAGGTACGAGGAATTGGAAGCTAAGCTTTGAAAATGTTGGTAACACTAGATTAAGCATGTTGAGCCTCTAAAGGCTAGTTTCCTTGCAGGATATGTGAGATTTCTCCTGAATGCAGGGTTTTTCTCTTGTGCTAAGTGTGGTGCAAAGTCCCTCTGTTTCATAATAGTTTTTAGCACTTTTCAGAACTCTGGCAAAGTTTCCTTTAGTGACAGAAACAGGTTTATTCTCCAAATATTTAATGATAAGGGATGCAGCTGAAGGATTTGCAGAGTGGTGGATTTATCCCCAAGAGGTTTATTTCCTAGTCTACAAATCCTCTTTGCTAGTAACACCTTTCCAGACAAGTGACCTATAAACTTTTTATATTGCTGGAGGGGAAAAATGCAGTTTACCTCATTTTCTCGCATATAACATGCACCTTTCCCCACAAAAATTAATGCCAGAAATTGGGGTGGGTTTTGTAAGCACAGAAATAAGGCAATAGCAGCTTCTGAAGCACAGGCCTCTTCTGGGGAAAAAAGTAATACTGAGCAGAGGACAGTGCAATGAGCACACAGGGCTCTACAGCTACTGGCTATGAACACTTTTTCTTTCCCCTGGTAGATGCACATGCTGCAGAAGCTGTTATTGACTTAGCAGGAGCCTCTGCCCTAGTGTCAGGGCAGAGGCTCCCCAGAATCAGATGGGTGGGCCCGCAAGCTGACTCTGCAGGTGCTGCTAGCTGACCACCTTATCTTGAGAAGAGAAGAGAGGAGGGGTCAGGCAGTGTCACTCAGCCAATAGTTCCTGTGATGTCCTACAGTTAGTGGGATATCAAAGCAGCAACAGTGTTTTGCTTCCCCTTACTGCAGGTGCCTGTGTTTTCCCTGGGAAAATACTGTACTTGTCAGAATTTTGAAGGAAAGATCTTTTTTTCCCTTCATTTTGCCTTTGAAAAAGCAAGGTACATGTCTTATTTAGGGACATAGTCTATGGAAGAAAATAGGGTAGAACACAAGAAAAGCAAACGCCACACGAAATGCATCTTCCTGTAAATTTTCAAAATAAATCTAATTAATGTACAAACAAACTATAAGCTCTCCCTTGGATAAAGATTGTCAACTTTTCACTAAATATATTTACTAAATAATCATTAACAACTCACCCCAAAAACTTGCAGTTTAAGTAATTGATTTGTTATTGAAAGCTATAGGAATGAACAAATTGAAGCACAATAAGTGGTCTTCTATTTTATTTTATATACACCTACCAACTATTTTGATGTTGTTGTTTTCATCAAGAAGAAAATTTTCAATTTTCAGGTCTCTAAACAAATCAAGACAAAAAGTGAGCTTTCAGATATCTGATATTGAAACCTGACATTTACAGTACAATTCTTTTCCAGTATTTTTTAACAGAGGTGTAATTAAAATTACAATTGTACAGCCTGAGCTATGTGGAACTATAATCACAGTGACTTCATTCATCATTTATAGTTATTAGTTAGTGGAATGGAAAGCTTCATGAATTTACTATTTTTATTGAATATTTGTTTTAAAAAACCTCTACTGCATGAATATATTTGAATTTAGCAAACACTCTTTACTTACTATTGTTGTATATTATTTATTAGATAGCCATAGTAATTTACTGTTTTAAATATTTTTTGTATAAGAAAAATATATAGCATCATAGTAAGTTGGGCTGGAAGGGATCTCATTAGATCATAATCCCCACCAACTTCAGCCTGCTCTTGAAATTTTCCAAGAATGGAGATTCTACAACTTCTCTAGGTAGCCTGTTTGAATGCTTGACGACTCTCATAATCAGAAAGGTCCTCCTAATTTCTAACCTAAATTTCCTGTGATGAGGCTTGAGGCCCATCTTGCTCTTCTGGTATTTCAAGACTGTTATCAAATCCCCACTCAGTCTTCTTTTCTCCGGACTAAATAATCCTAGCTCTTTCAGTCTTTCCTCATAAGTCTTGTTTCCCAGGCCCCTACTCATTTCTGTCACTTTGTACTAGACACTATCCAATCTACCCAAATCCTTCTTGAAGCATGGGGCTCAAAACTGGACACGGTACTCCAGGTAAGGCCTCACCAGTGCTGAATAGTGGAAGGATCACATCCCTTGATTTGCAAGTGATACTTCTCTTAATACAACCCAGTATACTGTTGGCCTTTTTTGCAACAAGAGCAAATAGTTGGCAGATATTCAGCCTATGGTCTACTTTAGCCCCCAGGTCTTTCTCTGAAGTACTGCAGCCAGGCCAACCATTCCCTTGTCTGCATTTGTTCATACAATTATTCCATTCCGAATGCAGGATTTTATACTTGCTCTTGCTGAATTTCAGCTGATTGATTGGGAACCATTTTTCCAGGTCTATCCAGGTCATTTGGGATCATTGTGGCTACCCTCCAAGAGTGTCTGCATATAGTGTTGTATCACTTCAGTTTCTAGCCAGAGACAGACCCTTTCTTTGTTTTATCAAAACTTTGGGAAAAATATTGAGTGTTTAGATTCTAGTTTCCCATTTGGTGAGAATTGTATTTATTCTCTGTTAAATTTCTCCCATGGGAAGCAAATGTAGCGTAGCCATCTTTTAATGTCATTGTGTTCATGAACTATTAAAGGCAGAGAATTGAGTTCTGCTTTTCCTATGAAGGAGCGTGAAAGAAGAGTAGAGAGTACAAATTTCTCAGATACAACCATCCTTGATGTTGTTGATGTAGACAGGATTTGCCAAAGGTAACACTTTGTAGCAAGCAGTGATGTCTTTGGCTCAGAATCATAGATGAGATGGTGTAAGTTGGCAAGCTGCCTGTATGGTTTTTTTTGTTTTGGGAGTATCTGGCATCCCTACAAGTCAAAGACCAAGAGCCAGAACCTGAACCCACTGTGATGACTTTTCTTTAGCACAGGGGAATTCTTGCCTGATGTAACCTTGATATTGGGAGCCATGTCCAGAGGCTTTCTACATGCTCCTCTGATTCCCATAACAACCCTCTGGTCATCACTGCTAAAGCTCCCCTCAACCATGTTGGAGATGAGAAGGTCAGAAAACTTGTTCCAAAAATAGAATAGGGCAGGAGCAACATATTTGTGGTTTCTTCCTTCAGTTGCAGCAAACACTTCCTGGAAGTCCCAACCTTGCATATGCTGAAGTGCAAATTAACACAAGACTTAGTGAGGGATGATAATGACTAGAAGGAAAGAAAAGTGAGTGAGAGGAAAAATAATATAGTACTGAAGTAATAGAATTGTGCATTTGCAGAGGCTGTTAATTCCAGTGCTTTGTGTGTTTATATGTGTGCATGTCTACATTTTATTGGTTCTAGACCTAATAAAACTGCATGGTTAGAATTTCTGCAGCCCACACTGGAAGTCAGATGCCAGTGGTTTTAATATTAACATTTTAGTGAATTTTATTTTAAAATTAAATAATTGTCTAAATTGCAAACACTCCTGTGCCCCAAAACTTTGAAACAAGTTTTCTTGTTTCTTGAAATGGCTCTGCTTATGGCCTGATTCCATATGTAGTGATACTGTGTACTTTTAAACTATTTGTGGGCACTGCAAATTGGACATTTGTTTTAGAGTTTGAAACTCAGAGGTGCACTGTCATGATTTTTATTTCACTCAGCTGCTAGTCAGCTGACTGAGCTGGGGGATGATAGTAATAAAAACTGAGTGCTTTTTTTCCTGATAAATCTGACAATAGTTACCGTTACAGTTTACATAGTGTTACAAGTTATTTTGCCCCAACTATGCAGCAATTTCTTTTTTCCAAGGGAACCTTTCCAAAAAATGGTTCAAGCTTAAGCATTATCATGATTTTTTTTCTCGTTTCCACAACAGCTTTATAGAGGCCTAAAAGGCAGGCTATGATATTCCTCTAGATCTTAGGTCCAGTAGCAATGGAGATATTAGAAATTAAACTGGAAAAAGTAAAGACAGTAAAGGGCAATGTAATGGATGGTAACTGCTCTGAAGCCCAAGCATATTGATTTGGGAAGCAGGAAAAACTCTGTAAAATGCAGGCTTGTAGGGAGCCTAGAGGGTGACCAAAGGTGCCATACAAAGAAGATGTAACATTTATTAGTGGTAAACATTGGTAAAGTCAATATTGTCAGTGGAAATGATGATTCAAGTTCATAATAGAAAATTTAGATGAGGGAAACCAAAGTAACAAGTTAGGGATCAAATTTTTCTGTTGTACTAGAAGTGATCAAGAAGTTGACTGGCATTTTCTCTAAGTTTAGGTTAAAACTGGGGCATAGCACAGATACAACCTTAGTAGAACCAAAAGATGACTTTATGACTATAGGTAGAGATGGAGGCCAATATTTGGCCTCTCTACAACTGTTTAAATACTTGACTTCAATCTACTGATGAACTCTCTAGAGTATTGTTTTTCAATATTTAGACTCAAGTCATCCTTTTATAACTTTTCTGATTTTAGGAGCACTCAATTTCAAAAACAAATTTATTCATTACAGTCCATTTTTGGACTACAGAAAAGTAACACAAGAATTATTCTGTTAAAAAGAATTCAGAAACACCACAACAGGTCAGACTATTTGTGACACTATGGCTCCTATTTGAAACTTCTAGGTTTGTCTTGTAAACAATGTGTAGGTGTTTGCATACCTAGGAGTGCTCATATTGTGGAGCACCCTGGATGTCATGGCACCCTAGGTTGCTGCAGCAGGCCAGCTGAGAATCACTGCTCTACAGCAGCGGTAGGCAACCTTCCCTGGCCAGAGTGACCCACCTAGAGTCAGAAGTGGGTGGGTGGGACTGACCCACAGCTGAGGCTTCTTCTCTCTATGGCAGCACAAGGAGGAGTGCCCACCACTGATGTTTCTCCCTACCATGGCATGGGAAGAAATGCCCACTGTCGAAGCACCAGGTCTGCAGGCCACATTTTGCCCATGGGCCATAGGTTTCTCGCGCCTTCTCTAGAGCTTGAGAAGACTGCACAGTGCTATGGTGGCTTTAGTCATTTCTTTCCAATAGGACCCAGAGAATGGTCCAGGCAATTGTTCCTCTTTACACAAGCTCTCAGCTGCGGAGTTCCACAGGGTCTATTTTGTTTCTGTCATCCCCTTTAGCACCTCTGTGATACCATCTTTTGAAGGCAGTGAGCTGCCCCAAACTCCACAGGCAGCTGAATATTGAGAGTGGGCTGCAGATCCTTCTCCAGGGAAGCAACTAGTACTCTTGCGAGGATGTCATTAGGAGGTCAGCATCTGGCCAGAAAGCAGCTGGCTTTAAACTTGGTTATTGTTTTGAAAGAGGAAATTCTGTGAAAAAGAGGCAAGACAGATACTCATCCCCACAGCCCTCCTTTCATCCAAGGGATGCAAAGCCTTGGGTTTTTGTTTTAACTCGTTTTTGTTTTGTTTTGTTTTAACTCTTTCACTTGAAAACTAGATAGTGTCAGTGATAAGTTTCTATTTTTACAGCCATCTTGCGTGGAACTTTCTCATTCCTTTTTATGAGGACTTATCCATAGTAATCCAGGCATTTTTCATCTTCAGACTGAATTACTATAAATTACTAAATCTGGAACTGAATGAAGAAGAAATTCAGAGGCTTCAATTCATGTGGAATACGACAGTTCATACCATCACATGCTGGGCTGCTGCAAATATATTTAGCCCTGTGAGCAAATCTCCCCCACAGGTTCCCAATCTGCTTGTGTTGCTGGCTCAAGGCCTTATGCCTGGATTTTAAAGCTATTCACAGGTCACGTACCAGCAGTATCAGTGACTACATCTATATCCATGACCCAGGAAGACAGCTCTGTTCCATTGGGATGATGCAGCTCTTAAGACCCATGACAAAGTGGCAGAGATACAACTTTTGCTAAAGGGGACTTGACTGAGGAACAAGCTTCCAGAGGAAACTAATCAGCATGTGACTACTTCCAGGATGTACTGCAAATTTCTTCCTGACAAAGCTTTCCCAGCAAAACCATGTGAACAGAGAAGAGGGAGAAAACAAACAGTGCTCCTCCCTACTGTGCACAGTTGTTTTTCGAGCAAAGCCATTTCCACCAGTGAAGGGAAGGGGGATAAAGACTAATGAAATTCAGAAGGGATGTGGTCATGGGAAGAACTTACATACTGTGCAGATGGTCATTAAAGACAAACCCTAAAATAGATTAGCTAGAGAACTGGGAAGGCAGTGATATGCTGGAGGAGTAAGGGAGAGCCCTTTGCAGGATGGTGAGCTGTATATTTCTAGGACACAAATACGCCATTTAAAGGATTAACTGAAGTAAGACATGATTAGGATGAAGTGACCAATATCTGGAGATACTTAATGCTGAGTCACAAGCAATTAGTCATTACTCAAAGCACCAGATGTGCTTAAGCCCTTGCTTAAGCTGCCTGGGCCAGCTCTGTATGAGTGTGTAATGTTGCATGGTGATTACTGTTAGGATGTGGTGCATTTGTTAGGATTATTTTTGCAATTGTTAGGACCGTTAGAGGAATCTATGTCTGCTTAAATCTAATATAATTATGATTAAATGGGAAGAATGATGGAACAGAGCTGCTTGCTTTATGTGTCTTCACCAGGGAGTAAGTGTATGTCTTCACCTTGGCAGTGTCATGTCCTGTATGTCTTGAATGTGCCTCACCCACCTGTTTTGATACATATGCTCCAAACCCAGAAACATGTAGGTGCAGCTGTTTTAAGTGCATCCCTCTGCCTTCGAGACCTCAGTATCCAGCGTGCCTGAGAGAGACCTCTGTGGAGTAACCCAGAGTGACCTTGATGACATTTCTGAAACTGGAGTGTGTATGCAGGAGCAGATGAGCAGCCCATGTGTGGAGTGGTCTTAGATGGAAAATGCTACTGCTGTAGCGTAGTTATGACCTAAGGGTCTAACTAATCTTTGTGCTTCATTCTTCATGTTACGGGCCCAGTTGTTCAGCGATAACAGAAAACAACAGCTTCCAGACATGTGCTACCCCATATTCACCCAAGGTGGGACTTGACCTGGCCTCATAAATGATGAGTCAGGTCTGCTGAGCCAGCAAAGAAGGTAAGCCCTCTGCTACTGATCAAGAGCTGAAGTTGACTGCTTTCCCCCTACTCTGGAACAAGCAGGTAAGAAGAACATGATGTGATTCTATGGATATAGACAGAAGCCACAAATCCCTTTATCAATGTAATTTATTTGAATCCAATCTATATTTATGCCAATACAAATCAGATATAGAACTACACTTGTTTAAGTCAGCTGCCTGCTATTATCCTGGGGTAGCTATTTGTTCAATGAAAACAGGCTAATGAGGGTCCTCCTGCAGCCCTACTGGTTGAGTGCTGTAATTGTACTTACTCAGTACAATTACTAAATTGGAATGTACAATTACTAAATGTGGAATAGTTGTTAGTCTGTTTACCCTTGATCCCAGTGTACTTTACAATGGTTTGCAAAACCTGTGTGAATTACACTGGTATAAATATGTCATCTGTCCAGGATCTATATTACAGTTTGTTCCCAGGTGTGCCCTGAAGCTAGTATAATTTTGTGCTGCCACTTACTCAAGCCAAGTTGACAAGTCGCAACTAAAGTCAGCATTACTAAATCAATATTTAAATTAACTCATACACCACATTTTGATTTGACGTGACAACACTCTGTTGCGCTCTAATTCCAAAAGAATCACAGTAAAACAGCACCACACTTTGTTTGTTACTACTCACCATATTAGCTTAGTTAACAGTATTTAAAAACCTCTCCCTCCATCCTTACCCCAGAAGCATCCACTCATCATACCACCCTTTTTTGAAAACTGGTTTGAAAATCTTAGATATTTTTATAAAAATATTTTCTTGACATTTGGGAAAAATTCAGATCCTCTTTTGACTTCATATTTCATGTAAAAAAGGTGAAACCATTAATTTCTGTAAAGGAAAATGCTATCCATTAGGAACCTGTATTTTGTCACTTTTATTTGAAAGGAGGAAAAAGATCCCTACCTGTGGACAATCCCATGGCGATGCAGGTGTTCGACTGCTGCCATGATCTGCTGGGTGTATTTTCTCACTTCCTTTTCCTCCAGCTTCTTTTTGTCACAGATTCTGTCCATGAGGTCTCCACCTAGGCACAGTTCCATCACCATGTAATAGGAGTTTTCAGTCTCCAAGGTCTCATATAGCTGAACAACATGAGGATGCTTAATCATCTGGTGTATCCGAGGTTCACGCTTCATATTTTTTAAAACGTAGGAGTCCTGCTTGGCTTTTTTCTTGTCAATGACTTTTATGGCTACCTAAATTGTAGAATATATGCAAATTGGCAACACTTGTATCAACCTTAGCAACACAGATCTATCTTTGGATTGTTTCAGAAATAAGTTTATATGAGTGAATTTCTGGTTATTGACAGTGACTTTTATAATGTGATGATCCAGAGGGGACACAGAAACCTTGTCTCCCTCTCCAGGGTCAAGAATCTGAAGAGCTGAAATCTGTCATCCAACACCCTATCTGTGTCCGTATCTATGTAATCCCCACTAATTGCAGTGGGAAATGTGCTTAGAAAAAGCTCACCCAAGCACAAAAAGGAGCATGTTCCCCAACATTTACTGAATTTATATTGGCAAGCAAGCAACATATCCTTTTTCTAACATGCTCCCTTAAGGTGCATAGATGGCAATGGAAAAACTGATATTGGTCTTCAGAGAACTTTGGGTCAGGGCCTGAGTAGCTTAGAAGATTATTGAGACATTATGAAACAAAATGAACTAAAAAGAGAACTGATAATGGTTAAAGCCATGAAGGGAAAAAAATAACAGACAATACAAAATTAATTGTAATCCATGCATTTCCATAAATAAAACTTGTGGCACATATTCTTAGAACAATTGAGCTGGGTAAATTATGTATTAACTACCATAAATTTTATCATCTACTATTGCAGTAGTTAATTTTTCTATAAGCTTTACTCTGTAGTTTTAAGGCTCAGATAAAAGACAGTGGCTAACTCTGGTAGGAGTGGAATTACTCCTATAGCACAATTTCTTTTTTCTCTCAAAGGGTAATGGCTTCATACAGCAAGTGAATTCTGATTGTGCAGATGATCATACAAAGTTACATTCATGCATGTGGCTGACTTTTTGGGTTTTTTAAACTCTCTACTTAAATTGTACAGTCTATTTATGAAGTCAGGCTCAGTTTTAAAGTTCAGGGTGATCATTCACTGAGCAACTGCAGTGTGTGGATTAAAGTAACAATCATCTATTTTTTCTGTATATATATATGTTACAGTGAGATGAGTGGCAATCATTAGTTATGCTATTCTATCATTCTGAATTTACCTTCTCCCCGGTGAGGATGTGTAAGCCTTCCATCACCTTGGCAAAAGAACCCTTGTTGATCATTTTGCCCACCAGATAAGTCCCGACTTGTTTGGTGTGAGGGAAATTCTTCCCAGCCTCTTGGGGAATCTTGCTAAAGCAAACAGGTATCGGTATATTCCT
>NW_005842224.1:1142250-1151880 GCF_000455745.1 Alligator sinensis
GCAATGTTCTGTCCAGGTTGACAGCTGTAGGCATCCTCAAACGGGTCAGGTTTACAGCACTACTTTCCAGATGTAGCCTGTGATTAATAACAAACACAGTCATTAAAACTGTGCATCGTGCGATGCAAATACTATCCTATTGACTGTGGAGCATCTAATCCTTTTCCTTTGAGTCTCCTTTTTGGTCACTGATCTCTACCCCCAGGCTTGCAGATCTGCTCAAGCAGAACCAAGCTGCAGATTATTAACCTAACCTGATACATGATGTCAATTAATGTCCCAGGGTTGCCAGCTCCGATGACACATAATCCCAGCATTAGCATGGAATAACCACTCCCTTTCAGTTAGAATAAGACTGCAAACAAATGTTTACTGGATTCTCTGGTAATGCCAGTCAGCTAAATTGGACTGCAAACTCCTTTGCTCTTTCTTTTTTTTGAAAGATAAAAGTGCAGCTGTTCCTGTTAAAAACTTTATGGTAGCTTACATGTGTACAGGGTTTAATTAAACAACAAAGCAGCAAAGATCTAAATATATCAAATTTTATCATCACATTTAAGTCACTGAGTCTTAGTTTATGTAAAAAAAATATTTTAAGGAGATATTTTTAAGGAGATTTTGTATTTCTTGGAGCATTATTCATTTCTACAAAATGTTTCTGTGTGGTTTTTTTCCTTCTTACACAAATCTTTATTTAAAATATATTTAGAACAAAATATTTAGTCAAGTTTAATATGCAACATAAATAATGCTTTTATTTGTTTTGGGTTTTTTTGCAGCTTTGTGACTCATGTAGCTCAAAAAGGAACATAATCCTCTGGATGGGTGAATGGAAGGGGAGTGACAATTTATATTTAATATCTAGAATCTGCAAACAAGTCATAGTTTTTAAATATGGCTTACCTTTATGCCAGTGGGTAGTTCTATTGACTTAAATGATGCCACTGGGGGACATAAACTGTGTAAAGCCCCATCTACATATTACACTTAAAGGGTGATTAACCAGTTAATCATGCCTTAAGTGGTACCCCAACCACATGTTCAATCAACTAATGGCATGATAAAGAGAAATAAGATACACGGTTATTCCATAAAATATGTGGAATAACTTTGTAGTGCTTCCTATCATACCACTAAACTGAATGTGTGGCCAGTGGCCCCTGTGACTGGGAGTCCCATCAGCTAATCAGAGCTCCCAGCTGGGGGAGGGAGGAGGGACATGTGCAGAATCAATGTGCTCTGCTGAGCCTGGAAGTTGAGCCTGGGAGCCCCCAGTTGACAGGGCTCCCAGCTGCAGGGCTCTCACACACCTCAGCAGCTTCAAGATTGCAGTAACTACAGTCTTCCTGCTGTGGGAATCCCTGGGGCACCCCTGCAGCTGGGAGCCTAGGTCAGCTGATGGGGCTCCCAGCCCATGGGAGCTTGTTTCTTGCCAGTGCAAGAAGTGCATCAGTAATAAGGCATGATGGGATCTAATGTGCAATCCACACAATTGTATCTCCTGCAACACACATGTGCCATAGCAGGAAGTATGATTGTGTAGATCATGCATTAGAACTCATCACATTAGGAAAGATCTAACCCCTGTGCTCTTTCCTTCCCAGTGCAGGGGGTCAGACTCAATGATCTACTGAGGTCCCTTCTGACCCAAACATCTATGAATCTATGAACATTTACCTGAACATGTAGAGGGGCCCTAAGTGTTGGCAGAATCAAGGCAATGCATCTCCTTTTCACGTAGCTGAAGTGTCACTTAGCACTCACTCCTGTCACTGACCAAATGATCAACTACAAGCAAACTGAGCAAAGTATGGTCTTTTGTAAAGTATTTCAATTTTGGTATTCCTTGCTAGGCAAGGAAGGAACTTGCATTGCTAACTAAGGTAAGGCATTGTGGGTGCAGACAGAAGTGCAGCTCCCTGCTGTAACTGAGAACACTGTGCAAGAAGAATTCTGAGTCGCAACAATCCCTGGGACCAAACAGAAGTTCACTGTTGGTTCCAGGGTGGAGGGGAATAGCAATGGCCCTCCTCTCTCCCAGGCTGATCTTGTTTCAGAATGGGGGGTAGGTGGGAAAGGGAGTCGAGGGACCTCATTCTAGGAGTTCCCCAGCTGGTGGTGGAGGGTGGGGTGGGTGAATTGGAACCCCCCACCTTGGGGAGGCTCCAATACACCTGCCCCACCCTCCAGCAGGGGCTGAAAAGCCTCCAGGCTGAACTCCCTCCACTCCCTTTCCTCACTCCCTTTCTGAAAACAGTGACAGGCTGGCAAGCAGCGCAGACAGAAGTTACAGAAAAAACTCTATTTTGCAATGTCTTCATCTGACCCCTCATGCAATGAGGGTTCAGATTTTCATCCAATTGGCCATTTTGGAAGCTGTCTGCAGCTGTGCACTTGTGTTTGGTTATGGCTATAAACTGCTTTCTGTGACCATATGGAGCGAAAATTGTCATTTCTGCCTGTGCCCTTTATTTCTGATCCTTTATTTCAAGATACTGAGACAAAGGAAAACACGTTTTTTATTTGAACTAAAAGAACATGAGAAATGCTTTTTTGAGATGTGCTTACTGTTGGCTATGCCTCCTTCCCTACATCCAATTCTATTGTTCATTGGCTTTCCTAGTGAAAACCAAGAAGAGAGATGTAAAATCATTTTTAAAAAATAAAGAAAGGGACCACAGCATGAAACATAAAGCCCATATTTCTGGCACATTTCAGAAGAAAGGAAAAAACCTCTTTAAAAATATAACAAACCTTAAAACATGATAGCTGGCTAAGCTAACTATTGCTATTATTGGGGAAAGGCCCAACTTGACACCTTGAAAAAATGTTGAAATAGAGAAGCTTCCAAATACATCTTAAAGTAATTTTTGGCATAGTAGAGAATTAAGAAAGGGAGCGAGGGAGCAAAAAAAGCAGTATAACTCTTGTGTTGAGGAGTCTGTTACTCCTATTGAGCATACGCCAGCTGAAACTGAAATCTTGCATGAGAATAGAGCCTCAAACCAAAGCCAGTAGTGTCCAGATTCACTGATCTTGTTGTTATGTGCTTGGGTGCACTTTATATTGAAAAGCCCCAAGAGGAAGAAGCAATGGAGTCAGAACTTCATTAGTGGATACCTGCCAATAACTAGATTTCAACAGGGAGGCAGTTTCAGAACAGTGCTGGCAATAGCCACAGTCTGCCTTAAGAAGTCAAAAAACACCCTTGTTTTCCCCCTGTCAAAAGCTATGCCCCTCAGTTCTCCCTTCCCATACACACTTTGTATTCATTTGAAAAAATGTTGTGCAGGGGCAAAAATCAAAACTTCCCAAAGTTGAAGATGTACTGACTTTTCCTATCAGTAATTGAAAAAATTAACATATAAATAGTAGGTTAGCCCTTGGCTTGAGGAGAAACAGATATCTGTTACTTAACTGTTATACTGGCAATTGTTCCTAGTATTATACTAGTAAGGGGGAGAAGCTGAAGTCCAACAAGAACAGATAGAATCGCACATGTCACCCACAGTATTTCTAGGTTTGGCCCTATAGGTGAAATAACTACTAAGCTTTATAAAAATGGGTGAGGCTAGGTAAGCAATCCTAATTACATTCAGGATGAATAAAGCAGCATGAGGAGGAGTCTGAAGTGTTACTCCCATCATCTTTGATTTTCTCCTGGGATGCAGAAAAGCCTGTTGCCATATCCAAAGGTTTATGGTCTCCAATATAGTTTAGGAAGCTGGCTGCTGGCTTTCTGCTATCCCAGGACAGAACCCTAGCTTGTCTAAAAGTGTTGGTATATTTTTTTAAATACTCTCTTGATTGTAGGTTCTTGTAAGGATGCTGGGTGAGGTTTTTCTCAAGTACCAAATGCCATTTTTGAGATGCATTTCAGCTCAGAATTACCATTGATTTCAATAAATACCTCTAAAAATATTGCCCTTAGTGACTTACGAGTGAAAGACTTGGGCTCCAGAGTCAGTTAGGGGCACTTTTGTAAATCCCACCCACTGACATTTGTGTGTGTTTCCCACTAAGCACTGCCATCTGGTGCTTAAGCTAATAAAGTCACTCACTCACTTCACAAACTGGGTCTGCTTTTAAGTAGCTGGAGGTTTTGAACTGTTCACATTTCCACATGGTTTAGGTTAGTTGATTGTGGTTCTTGAGTGTAGACACATATGCTCAATGAGTCATTTTCATTTCTAAAATCTTTTAAAGTTCCAAACTGAGAAGTGGGGATTTCCTCTTCAAAGAAGGAAATCCAAGATGGTGGCCTTAATGTGGTGAATAGAGCAAATCACTTAAAGGAAGAAAAAAACCCCCAACCTGTTCCTAAGTATATGAATAGGAGGGGTGAGGAGGGAATTTATCTAATGACAGCCTCACACTCTAGATTGTAATAATTCTCAGGTTCTGGAACCACTTCAGTCTCATGCTTCATAACATACCTAATACATGTCCTTATTATTCCTATAACACCTGACATATTGTATGTTATTTCTGACTTCTTATATGGCTTTTGGCAAACACAGAGAGTACTTTAGTAGTTACTATATGTACGAGTGCAGCAGCTTTTCTGTAGGATTTACGCACTAAAATGTGTTAAGGGGGTTAAGAAGTTGTACACTTTTGGGGGTCTGGTTCTACTCTTACACTGGTGTAAATCAGACATCTGTGTTAGATGTTAATGAAGTTACATAAATAGCATGACTTTTAACCATGGGGCTGCAATATCATTTGAAGGGTGCTGTGCACTATTAGTACTGTTACATGTGCAAACATCCAAATGTGATTCACAGATAAAATCAGAGATTTTGTATTGGAATACATAGGGCATGTCTACACGTGTCACTATGGTGATGTTGTTATTGTGCCTTTAGGAAGTACTAAATCATGGCGCAGTTACAGTGTTACCTGTGTCGTTCCCGCAGTGCATGGTTATTTTTAGCAGCTACTTCGCCATAGTGGTGCACTGTACCAGTGGAGCATGTTGCTATAGCAAAGTAGGTGCTAGTCACATATAGACATCCACAGATACTATGTTGCTGTAGCACATTGCTATGGTGATGTAGCATCGTGTAGACGTGCCCATAGTGTCCAAAACATTGAGCTGTTTTGATCTTTCTGAATTCTTTAAACAGAATTGCTCTATTATTTTTCTGTAGTCAAAAAACAAGTGAAAGCAAAGAACTGAAGTTTTCCAAAGAGTACCTTGCATTTAAAAGGGTTGAGAAACATTGCCCTAATGTGTCAGCTAAATCAGGTCCATGGCATTTTATTCATAAAGTTTATTTGCCAAATGGTACTTTACTAACATGGGAACAGTGGCCATAGAAACAAGTAAGCTAATATTTTGTAAGTATTGATCTGATCCAGCTCCTATGAAAGTGAATGGGAATTCTTGCACTGTCCTTATGAGGAAGTGGATTAGGCTATAAAAGACCATTATTTGTTTTAAAGAGACCATTATTGATTGTAAAACACTTGAATTTGTTCATCATAATATTAACTCACATGACAATATGTATTGCAGTAGGGACTCAAGACTGTCTGTTTTACTCTCCTCACCTATACCACTGCTGCACTGATGACCTCTCCTTCAGTGATTTCTCAGACTAATAGTTAAATCGAAATCAAGATGAATAGATTCACCTTGCTGACATCTTTGCCTTCTTGCTATATCATATCAGTCTTCTATATTAATTTCTCCTCTTGGTTCATTAAGAATCAAAGAATCTACTTCTGTACAATAGATTATTTTACATTTTCACAAATTATTTTTGCACCTTTAGTTAATCCCTGTCAACACCTGATGGCTATCGCTGATAGGATTAATACAAGTCAGGCCAGCTTTTATTTGTCTTTTAGACAGACTCTCCTTTGTTACCTGAGCTTATTAGTGATGGTTTTTCCCAAGTACTGTATTCCTTTTCTCACTACAGAAAGTGTGACTGTGTCATTTCAAGCCATAAAGGAGGTGGTGTCAATCTTTGAAAGTTTCCTAATATGTGAGGCAGCAGCAGAGGTTTCCAAGCAGTTTCTTTCTCACTGTTTTCATATGAATGTTAATGCATATGATGCATAATATTTTGAAGAGAGTCTCCTATAAGATGTCACCACTAGGAAAGAAGTTGAGAGCATTTTTCACAGAAATCTATTAGCAAAAGTGGAAAAAAATTGGAATTAATACTGTAATTTTAAAGATCACTGGCTAGGTGGGGATATGAATGTGTTATGTTGACAGGAGAGATACCCAATTGGAGGGTCACTAGCAGCGTTCCTTTAAAAATGGAAAAGACTTCTAAAGAAAAAAAATCGTGGTGCAAAATATTTCAGCATTTTTGGCCATGGTAATAATTTCAAAAGTGCTTGTTCCATTTTCAAAAGTGACTTTATCTCCTATATCTGACTGATTGTCAACGACATTTAGATTCCTAAAAGTCCAGGAAACTTAAAAAAATTCACCTCAGCTCCAGTTATGATAAAGTTATGTGCAGGAAGGAGACCTTAAAAGACATTACTAATCATGTAAAAAGGTATTTATTTTATTTTAATTTATGTCATACTGTAAACATTTATATTTATTGAGTCTGTTTGTGCTTTAGGTTTATTAACTATAACTTAAAACTGTATTCCAAATCCAGCAGTGCATTTTAATATACCCCATCATTAGCAACCCAGGCAACTTCAAATCTAGGATTCCCTTTTCATTCCATCAGCAGCTGCCCACCCTTATAAGTCTCCTGCACATTAAAAAAATGAGCTTTGCAGCATATTCTTGAGGTTATCAGTATGTAATCCATTTGTAATTCCTTCATAGTGTGCCATGTCATTTTCTTGAGATCTTATATTTTAGAGAAATGTTTTGCAACATGTTCTTTTGTTTCCATTCAAATCAACTGGAACCTGAATTAATTCTTTCCACTAGTTTGCATGGTCGTATGACTTCTTCTTTATGCCTCCACCTGCCTTTGCCATCCTATTGACTGCTAAACATGTCTATACTAAAATACATTGATGCAAATTTCTAAAGGCCAGGAGCTGCAAAAAACATAAAAGAAAGCATGATCACATAATCTGAAAGTTGTTTTTGGACAAAGGAAAAATACTTGAGGTGGTGGGGGAAAAGAAATGTGTTGTATTCAGGGTTAAACAAATGTCAGGAGAGCTGGTTCTGCCATGTATAATTAGCTGATGATAATGCTGGATACATATCTCTTTGGTACTCAAAGAGTTGTTGTGAATCTGGGCTAATTGATTTAATGAAAACTTAATATCCAAAATGAGTTGGATTTTGCTTTCATTGATTTGTCAGGTAGGGTACAACTTTGGGTAGCATACCCATCCCCTGGTTCTCGTCACCCTGAGGCCCAGGGACCCTAAGGCTTTTGCATAGATTTGAATAGTGGTAGCAGGTTTTTCATCCACTATTTCTAAATAAGCAAGCTGAGACATTTACAGTAATTACTCTGAGGAAATGTTTCCTTCATTACTTTGATTCTGCCCATGGAATGAAGCATCTATAAAAGTGGAAGTAGGATATACATATCATGTTGGAGTTTAACAATCCACTCTTGCATTTCTTTGTTTTGCAATATTTTCCTGATGACAAGTTTACTGAAGTGAGAGAATCTGTGACGCCAGTCTTATCCCTTTGCTCTCCTTCCATTTGCCCAAAAGCTACAGCATAATATTTTATGACAGCCTCTGGGGTGGGATCAGGAGACATCATTTTGGCTTATTCACTACTTTTGCAAGTCCTTTATTTATCTTATTTTATTTTTGGAGTCCTGGGAAGGAAAAAGCAGGTACAGAAGTTAAGACATGATTAGGGGACTGAAAATGCATCTCACTGCCAGTATACTTGCTAGAAGAATTCCAGAGTTGTGACTGAGTGCTGGCAAATAGATTCAATGTCAGATTTTCGAAAAAAAAAAAAAAAAGTATCACACCATGGCTGCATCTACATGAGGTGCTGATTGCTCAGTAGCTCATTACTACCACCCAGAAGCGTCACATGGTGCAACATGTGATGTGATGCTACTGCACAGTAGTAATGAGTTACTGTGCAGTCAGCATCACCTAAAAGCCATTCAGCGATACTACTACACAGTAAAAGCATCTACACGAGGCACTTGACTGCACAGTTGTTATTGTGCTGTCATTTAGTACTTGTATATACTAAATGACTACGCAGTCAGTGTCTCATGTAGATGCTACTACTGCGTAGTAGCATTGCTGAACAACTTTTGGGCAACACTGACCGTCCAGTATCTTGTTACTACTGTGCAATAACATCTCATCATGCTTTGTGCCATGTGACGCTACTGCTTGGTAGTAATAAGCTACTAAGCAGTCAACATCTCGTGTAGACACAGCTAAGGTGTGATACTTTTTTGTGAAAATCTGACATTGGATATATTTGCCAGCACTCAGTCACAGAACTCTACATTTCTTCTAGCAAGTATACTAGTATTAAATAACTGCACAGTAACAACCGTGTAGTCAGCATTTCACATAGATATGGCCCTTGAGGAATAACTCTAGTGTTCAGTAAAGTGTGTCCAAAATTGTGTGTGACCTTTTAAACACTAAAACTCTCCTTGCCCAGAGAGCTTACTATCTCAGACCAGGCTTGTGAGGACCTATAAATAAATCAATAAACTGAAGATACAGAGAAGGCAGAGCTACTCAACAGCTAATTTGCCTTAGTCTTCACAAAAAAATTAAGCTACTGGATATCTAATAGGGATGATCTGGATAAAGAAGGGCACAAGGTGAGAGAGGGACACTATGTTAGCCCTTTTCCAGCCCTCTGGAAAAGGATCCATCTCCCATGACTTCAGGGGCGACGTGTAGTGGGTGCATGTAGGTGCAGGAGCACCCCCTGAGCATGGCGGTGCACCCCCTGTGGGCAGTCGCCACTTGCCACCCCACCACTGGTGGTGTCTGCAGGCGGTCCATGATTGCTCTTGGCCACCGCCCCTGCTGCCGGTGGTGCTTGAGGGTCGTCGCCAACCCCTGGTTGGTGCTCGCCACCCCCCCACTGCCAACAGTGCCAGCGGCATCTGTGGGAGCTCCACTCTTACCGCCGCTGGGTCCCGCTGCCACCACACTCCTGCCACCACCAGAGCAGCCGTGCCCCCCAGCAAGCCCTTCTAAATCTGTCAATTTAGAAAGGCTTGACAGATTGGAAAGTTGGACTAGAGCACTAAGGATGGAGTTCAGTGTGAACAAATTCAAGGTGCTACACCTTGGGAGGAATAATTGAAAACACAAACACAAAATGGAGGTCACCTGGCTGGATGGCAGCTTCATGGAAAAGGATTTGGGAGTGTGCAGTGTGATGCAACTGCACAAAAGGCCAGTGTGGTTTTGGGCTGCATCAATAGTTTCATAGTTGGTAGGGTCAGAAAGGACCTGAGCAGATCATTAAGTCTAACCTCCTGTCATGGGCAGGAAAGAATCCTGGGGTCAAATGACCCCGGCTAAGTGATTGTCTAGCCTCCTTTTGAAGACCCCCAGGGTAGGAGCAAGCACCACTTCCCTTGGAAGTTGGTTCCAGATCCTAGTTGCCCTGATTGTGAAGTAGTGCCTCCTGATGTCTAGCCTGAACCTACTCTCAATCAACTTGTGGCTGTT
>NW_005842224.1:1151993-1153053 GCF_000455745.1 Alligator sinensis
CGGGCTCCATCGCCGCTCGTCGTAGGGCCTGCCCTGCTGCCCCCTGACCATGAGAGTGGCCCTCCTCTGGACCCTTTCGATATTGGCCACATCCCTCCTAAAGTGTGGCGCCCAGAACTGGACACAGTACTCCAACTGTGGCCTGACCAATGTCTCATAGAGGGGGAGGATCACCTCCTTGGACCTGCTTGTGATGCATCTGTGGATGCATGACAAGGTGTGGTTAGCCTTACTGACTGTGTCCTCACATTGGTGGCCCATGCTCATCTTGGAATCAGTAGCAACTCCAAGATCCCTTTCTGCCTCTGTCTTGATGAGAAGGGAGTTCCCCAACCTATAGGTATGCTGCTGGTTCTTTCTCCCTAGGTGCAGTACCCTGCACTTGTCAGTATTGAATCCCATCCTATTCTCATTTGTCCACCCCTGTAACCTGTCCAGATCTAGTTGTAGCCTGTTCCTCCATTCTAGCATGCCCACCTCTCCCCACATCTTAGTGTTGTCCATGAATTTGAATAAGGTGCTTTTCACCCCCTCGTCCAAGTCGCTGATAAAGATGTTGAACAGTATGGGCCTGAGGACCGAGCCCTGAGGGACTCCACTGCCCACATCCCTCCAGGTCAAAAATGACCCATCCACCACCACTCTCTGGATGTGGCCCTCTAGCCAATTTGAGACCCATCTTGTTGTCCCCAAAGGACAGTGAGTTCGTGCCCGGTGCGCTTGTGCCAATAAACACACAGGGGTGAAGGATCCAACTTAATCTTTATTTCTGCGCAGAAAGTGGTGCTTGGCAATCATTTGCAAAGCAAGCACACCCACCCCAGTGGGCGTCTGCCTTATATAGCTACGTAACAGGTTAAACTTGCTGATGTGATGAAATGTATAGCAAGCCCAGCAAGTAACCCCCCTTCCAGCTCCGGATCTTTGTTGATACAGCTTTCCTTCTAGCGAGGCCATTAATTAAACAACTAAGCAACAAGCGATCTCTCTCAGCCTAAACAACCTAATCTATGCCCTTGGTTAGATAAAATACTTTTTCAAAACATACAAAGCTGTTCCC
>NW_005842224.1:1159508-1179002 GCF_000455745.1 Alligator sinensis
TACAGCTTTTCCTTCTAGCGAGGCCAGCAATCAGCAACTACGCAACAAGCAATCTCCCCCAGCCTAAACAACCTACTCTATGCCCTTGGTTAGATAAAATACTTTTTCAAAACATACAAAGCTGTTCCCTGGTTAAAATGCAGTGAAAGTCCAGGGGTGCTTCATCAATCTGACTGTGTAGGCATCAATGCCACAGTTGCCTATTTTTTTAATGAGAATGGGGTGAGAGAATAGAAGCATTAGGTACCTACCTAATAGAAGCATTAGGTACTATATATGGGAAATGATAGTGCCTTTCTACTGGGCACTGGTTAGGCCTCATCTAGAGCAGTTCTGTGCTCCACACTTTAAAAAGGACATGGAGAAGTTAGAGATGGTCCAGAGGCAGGCAACAAAGATGATCAAGGGCTTGGAAGGTAAGTCCTAAAAGCAGAGGCTTAAGGAGATAAACAGGCTCAGCTTGTGGAAAAGGTGCTTAAGAGGGGACATGCAAATACTTGAAGAGGGAAAGCACCTTTTCTTTCCTGCTGCAGAGAATAGGATGTGGATAAATGGTTTGAAGTTGCAGCTAAGTAAATTTAGATTGGATAGCCAGAAAAACTTGTTCACTGTGAGCATAGTGAGGTAGTGAAATACACTTCCCAGGGAAGCTGGGGACTCTCCATCTCTGGAGGTGTTCAAGAAGAGGTTGGACAGCCACTGGTTGGGGATGACATAGGTACAACTATGCCTGTATTCTCCTGGGGGTATTTCCCATGCTTCTGGGCTTTGTTGGTTGCTTCTGTCCCACCTTGCCCACTTTTTTCTGCTGTTTGCATCAGGGTGTTTTTAAGCCTTCCCAGAAGTATTGGGTGTTGGCTCCAGCCAAGGCTGGGGATTTCAATTGGAGTGTGCTGATTTTCCTGCTAGGAGCAAAGCCTAGGAGGACTCTGACTAGGAGGTCTTACCCCGTTGCTCAGGGTGAGACCAATCACCATATTTGAGGTAAGGAAGGAATTTTACCCCAGGGTCAGATTGGTATGGACTGTGGAGGTTTTTGCCTTCTTCTGTAGCAGCCCTTTGCCCTGGACCTCTTGAGCAAAAATTGATAACATTTTATAGAAGTAGAACATTGGCTGCCGTGGTTCCCTTGTTTTAACTCTGGTAGGCTTGGGTGTCAGGGTTGAGGGTAGTCCTATGCAGAATTTAGATGATGGTTTTATGGGATGGTTTGGATAGGGATGATCCTGCCTCAGGCAAGGGTTTGGACTAGATAACTTCTGGAGGTCCCTTCCAGCCCTACTTGTCTACGACTCTGTGATGGGTAGGGGTAGAGGATGGTGGCCTTGGATTAAAAAAAGCTAGTTTACTATCAGGAGTATGTATACTTCATCTAAAGGAAGTTGAAGCGTATTCAGTGTAGTAGCTCACCATGATTTGAAAGAGAGTAAGCTGAGGGAGACTGTGTGGATTGGGCACTACCATGTATCTTATTCATATGGGTTGCACTAGCCTGCATATTTGCCCAATATGGGCCATGCGTTTTTGTAAAGTACCCAGCACTGGAGCAGTAAGGTCTCCTGGATCTTACCTTGTTACCGCCCTCTGACCTCTCAGGGTTTGCCCACTCTATTATCTCACCTGCCACATGTTGATATTATAATTTCATAGGGGGGCTGCCCCTAGGAGGCAGAAGTGGGTTTTGAGGCAGCAGGTCCTTGTCTGCACTGAGG
Organism: Alligator sinensis; assembly: GCF_000455745.1. NCBI lineage: Eukaryota > Metazoa > Chordata > Crocodylia > Alligatoridae > Alligator > Alligator sinensis. The sequence continues at coordinate 1,161,221 of NW_005842224.1, forward strand.
CCTCCCCAGCCTTGGCCCACTTTACTTTAGCTGGGTTTTTTCTGTCTGAGGTCCACTATACCAGGACCCTGGCTCCTAGGTCCCAGCTTGCACCTTGCAGGCTCTGAGCCCCTTGGCCCTCTAGTCTTGCCCCTAGCGGGCTTTGGACTTGTGACCCCCAGTCTTTACTGCCAGGTATTCATTCCTCTGCCAGGCAATAGTCCTCTTTCTGAAGGGCCTAGAAGTACTCCATGTTGGGTGTCCCTGCAGTACCCCTGAGGTTTCTAGTTTTCCCCTTATAGCTATATCTAGTCCTCTGGTTTAAACATAAGCCAAAAAATGAGTGCCTGCTCCCAAAAACAAAAGGTTCCCCTTCCAGAGTTAATCTTGCCCTATAGTAGCACTGCTACAAAGGCTTGAGGTACTTACCTGTTGCTGCTCATAGTGCAAGGTTTCTTCCAGCTCCCCTGCAGTCTAGAGCCCTTCCTCTGTAAACAGCTAAGACTGGCTCTTACTGGAGCTTTGCCTCCTGTGGCTCCTATAGCTAGATTCTCCTCCCTGGGTCAGGACCTTGGTTTATGAGTCTCCCTGAGTCACCTGATCTTCTACTTCCGCCCCAGGCCTGTCAATCACTGCTTGCACCTGGGGCGGATGGCCATTTTATTTAAGGCCCCTTTGCCACTGTAAGTCTATTAGAGGGACTGGAGCTAGCCAGCTGATTCTGGGCTCCCTTTCCCCCTCAGTAATGCAGCAGGGGCCCTGTTACAGGTTTATAGTTATGCTCAGAGTTGGCTGTATTTAATTGACTTTGTAGTTAGTTTCTATTACTGAGCCCATACAGCTTTTGACAGCAGTTTAATGATAGACAGTGTATTTAATGAGGTTTCCTTGTATACAAATATAAGATAAGGGGCTTTTTCCCTATGCTGATTGGGGGGGGAAAAATCTCATCTCTTGTTCAAGTCAATATGGTATGTAGGTTTGTCCAAAACCTCAAATGCTTGGCATAGTTTGCTCAATCTGTTAATTGCTTGCTAACTGCTCAGAGATAGGGAAGTCCACAGGGTATCTGGACAGTATGAAAGCAATACATCAGTTAACAAATTGGATCTCTTTTGGAAGACTCACCTGGGAGAAGGTTCTTCAAGAATACTTTACCTGAATCCTGCTGTCTGCCTGCATGTGTTCTTGAATAAGTGGTTTCTGAAACTGTAAAAAAGAAAGAGAAAATCAGCATCCTAGAAAGCGAGTAGCAAAGTAGAGGGAACCTTGCTACTGTGACACTTAGTATATGTCACTTGCTTACAGTGGGAATTTTAGTTCCTTCCCAGTAGAGGCTCTTAACATTGCTCTGGTAATGTAAAGAGGCCTTAACATTTGGTGTAAACGTAGGGAGTCTTGGTACAATTGGGAATGTGTCTATTCATTCTTAAAAGGTTTTGATCTTTAAGCTAATGAGTACTCCCAACTGATTCCAGGTAAGAATAGGTCAGATCAGAGAATGCATAACTTCTGCCCACTGTCAGATATGACTTTTAGGTCCAGTCAGGGCATTTTTAATTACATAATTTTCCATTAGAAAAGGTTAGTTTTTCAAAACTGAAACTTTATTGCATCTCAGCTTCAGATGGAATTGATGGTCAAAACAAGAGTGAGTGGATGCCCCCCTTTCCTGAACCACGAATACACTCAGGTTACAGCATTCACCTGGGATATGAAAAATCTGGATTCAGGTCCCTGCTCTTACATCCTCCAACATTGTTGCTACTATCTTAGGCATTATTGGCTATTGCAATGTGGGTCTTCTCTTATAGTGATTTCTGCTGCATCTGTTCCACTTTGTGTAAATAATTAAATATTCTTTGAGCCAAAGATTTGATCTCTCAAGTCCTAAGTTAATGACCTACCTACTGGGTATTCTGGGGCAGGTAGTGTGTTCTCTTTTTAATTAATTTTTTTAAAGAAGTAAAAATGAAAAGTTCTTGGCTTCTTGATGCAGAATGGGAACATTTTAGAAATCTTGAAAAGTGTCCTACACTTTAAAAAGACTGTTTCCTAGCTGTAATGAGAATGAATGATAAGAAATGACCAGATCTTATTGCCACCGAAATTAGAATGAAATTTCAATTTGATTGATGTGCAGAAAAGGTCTCCTTTACTTTACTGTGGGTATTGACAAATGAAACTATACCTCATTAGAAGGAATGGAAAATTACTGGAGTTCAGTTGAATCTGCTGTGACCTGTCTGTTCTGTCCCACAATAAGTGGAAAATAGCTGCATTTGCCACCTGTTTCATAAAGGAATATTTTATTGCACTTCAGCTTCATGTATTACAGTTTGGGGCAGACAGATGAAACAGGTACAGCAAATCAGCTGATGTACTTGTGAGTGGCAAGTTAACTTTCCACCCAGGGTTCAAATTACACTTTGACTCTTGCAGGGGTTGCAGGCAGCGGTGGCAGCGGCAGTGGAGTGAAGCCACAGGGCAGCCCAGGTACAGGCTCTGGGCAGCTGCAGCAAAAAGTTCCTGGCAGCAACAAGGGGGAGGGGCTGCTTTTCCCCTGTGACACACAGCAGTTTCTGCCTAGCTGCTGTGGGGGCTTTTGTCTTTTATGGGGGAGCTCCTGTCTCTTATCCGGGGGCTCAGCCCCTCTGAGCCCTCCCCCCCACCATAATTTGAACCCTGCTTCCACCTTCTTTAAAGTACATTTCTTTAGTTTGTGGATACTCTAACATGCTTAGAGAAGAGTGGACTGAGAGATGTCTGTGTCTTCCTGCCTTCTTTTTGCCCATCAATAAAAACATAAAAGGTTTGGGGAATAGGGACCCTAGAAGCTGTCATAAAGGAAAGAGTCCCATTCTGTTTCTCATGATGTCTAAATGGTCAGGTTCTGCAGTCACTCCCAGCTCCTCTTTGTCTGATTTTATAATTAACTCAGTAGGGCAGATACTATCACTGCCATGGAGTTTTCTCATGCTGACTTTTTTCCACTGATACATGTTTTACCTTGCATGTTTCTCTTAGCAAGGTGTGCACAGTAGGAAATAGATGCATATGCTCTGGAAATCTCCCAACAACATGGAGAATTGTGAAGGAATAATGGGAACAAGTTAAACTATTCTCTACATATCTTATGTGGCCTGCTGCCTAGCCACCTTCCTGTGAGATCAATTGATCTTTGAATTTAAGAGGAAGAAAAGGAATTAAAGAACAGATTTCTCAGTGAGTTATTTTCTGGATTTTCTAAAACTGAAAACTGCAGGTCAATACATAAGAAGTCAGAAGCAAATAAATTTAAAGTGACAAGACATGTGATGATAATCATATTTAGGGGTTTATCTGTTGATGTGTTGCACCCCAAGGTTCCCCCGTGCAGCTGGATCCTTCTCTTCTGGTACTTCTGAGGCTTCCACCGAGATGGAACCCATGGTTCCAGCCTCTATTCAGAGGCTCTTGGCTGTTAGATGTTGGGACTGTCTGGCACAACTCTGACACATGGGATCAGGAGCATTGCAACCTCCCCTTTGAGGTTTGCTCCATATCAGAGTCTCTGTAATCCCAGATAGTGGAGCTCTAGATTGCAGTGCAAAGGCTGCGAGCTATCAGGGATGGTGAACAGGAGATTGACTCCTACTGCCAGGCCCTTCACCCCAGGACAGAAGAGCGACCTGGGTCCCCTGCCAGGACTAGGGAGGCCAAGAGGCACTCCCATACTGTCCAGCAAGGGGGCTGGACAAAGGTTGTTTCTGGCCCCAATGCTCACTGTACCAGGGTCTTCACCCCCCTGAATCTCTGCAACAGGTACAAACCTCTTGCAGCACCTGCAGAGCTGCCAGCTACTGCAAGTGACCAAGAAACATGAACAGCTATCATCCCTAAGATGAAACACAGAGTGGTCATTGTGGGTGACTCCCTCCGGAGCGGGACTGAGGGAGCAATCCATCACCCCAACCCCTTAGCCCAGGAGGTCTGCTGCCTCCTGGGAGCCTTATCTGGGATGTGACTGAGAGGATCCCAAAACCTATCTCGCCCTCTGACCACTACCCTATGCTCCTTATCCATGGGGGCACAAATGCCACAGCTCAGAGGAATCCCAGCCAGGTCATAAGTGGCTACAGGGCTCTGGGAGCGGGGCTCAGGAGGTTGGGGAACAGGTGGTTTTTTTCCTCGATCCTTCCAGTTATGGGGCACAGGCAGAGGAGGGAGAGATGAATCGAGGCAGTAAACAGAAGACTACGGCGCTGGTGCTACTGTCAAGGCTTTGGCTTCTACAACCCACTCTTTGAAAAGAGAGGCAGTGGTCTCTTGGGAAGAGATGGCCTCCACCTCACTCCACTGGGGAAGAAGCTCTTCTCAGCCATAATGGCTGACTTGCTTGTCCAGGCTTTAAACTAAGATCACTGGGGACTGGGTGGAAAACCATCGGAGCAAGCTCATCAAGCATCAACCACAAAACCAGCAGGTTAGGATGATCAAGGGAACCCACTCCTACCCCAACCCAGGAACAGAGTTTCTCCATGAGTGCAAGGAAGCCTAGGGCCTCCAATGGTACGCTTAGGTGCCTGTACACTAATGCTAGGATTTTGAGGAATAAACAGGAGGATCTGGTCCTTCTGTTAAACAGAAATGTCCATGATCTCATAGGGATCATGGACATCTGGTGGGACTCTTATGACTGGACAACTGGTATAAATGGCTATACCCTGTACAGGAGAGATTGTGCTGAAAAAAGGGGAGGGGTGTAGCTCTCTATGTGAAGGAGAGCTACACATCCCTACAGGCTGAGATTGGCATCCAAGGAGGACAACTGGAGACCCTTTGGGTTAGAATACAAGGGGAATGAAGTGAAGGGGTTACAATGGTAGGAGTCTACTAGAGACCTCCAAGCTAGGAACAAGTGCTTGATCAAGAATTCACCAAGGAACTGGCAGAGACTGCATGCTCTTGGTGCATGGTCATCATGGGAGACTTCAACTACCTGGACATCTCATGGGATGAGCACTCGGCCAAATCCAATTGGTCACAAAGCTTCCTTACGTGCGTCAATAAGCTCTACCTGTCCCAAGAAGTTTATGGACTGACAAGAGGCAAGGCACTGCTGGACCTGGTACTGGTCAAAGGGGATGATCTAATCAGTGACCTAAGAATTGACGGGCAGCTGGGTGACAGTGACCACGAGTTGATCACTTTCACTATTCATCGCAAAGCTGGTAAGACAGCCAGCAATGCAGTAGTCCTTGACTTTAGGAAAGCTGACTTTCGTAAGCTCAGGAGGCTTGCTCTTGAGGACCTGAGAGGTCATGATTTCCCAGGGAGGGGAGTTCATGATGTGTGGTTGCTCCTTAAGGAAGTGATCCTAGAAGCACAAGGGGAGTCCATCCCCACCTGTAGGAAAGGTTGTAAAAGGGCTCAACACCCACTTTGGCTCAACAGGGAACTCGTGGACCTCTTATGTCTAAAAAGAGAGGTGTATATGGATGGAGGACAGGAAACACCACTAAGAAGGAGTATACTGCACTGGCCTGCACCTGCAGGAAGCAAACTAGAAAAGCCAAGGCTGCAACTGAACTCCATGTGGCTACATGAATCAAGGACAATAAAAAGTCCTTCTTCAGATATGTGGGGAGTTGAAAGAAAAACAAGGGCAACATTGGACCTCTGCTAAACCAACTAGGGCAGCTGACTGCCGACACCCAGGAAAAAGCCAATCTGCTTAATGATTACTTTGCATTGGTTTTTCACCAGCCCAAAGGGACCACCCTGCCTAACATGATGTGGGATGACTGGGGTAAAGATGAATATATGCCCACCATTGGCATGGATCTTGTGAGGGAGCATCTTGAGTGGCTGGACCCCCACAAATCAGCTGGGCTGCATAAGTTGCACCTAAGAGTGCAAAAGGAACCGGTAGGCATTATAGCATGGCCACTGGCAAGGATATCTGAGAACTCGTGGTGCTCAGGCAAAGTATCTGAAGATTGGAAGAGGGCCAATGTGGTGCCCATCTTCAAGCAAGGGAGGAAAGAAGACCCAGGAAACTACAGGTCAATTAGTCTGACCTCAGTCCCTGGGAAGATTTTGAATAAAATGATCAAAGAAACCATTCTTGACAGGCTAACAGAAGGCAACGTTCTGAGGGATAGCCAACATGGGTTTGTTATGGGTAGGTATTGCTTGACCAATCTCATTTCCTTCTATGACCAGGTGACGTATCACCTGGACAAGAGGGAAGAGGTTGATGTCACATACTTGGACTTTAAAAAGCCCTTCACCTGGTGTCCCATGATGTCCTCATGGAAAAATTGGGCAACTGCAGCCTTGACTACTCCACAGTCTGATGGCTGGATAACTGGCTCCGAGGTCAGACCCAGAGAGTGGTAGTTGATGGAACCAAATCAACATGGCACTTGATGATTAGTAGTGTCCCCCAAGGCTCTGTTCTTGGACCTTTGCTCTTCAATGTCTTCATAAATGATCTGGACACTGGTGTCAAAAGCAGACTGGCCAAGTTCGCTGATGACACCAAACTTTGGGGAAGAGTCTCCACAGTTGAGAATAGGCTGGTAATCCAGGCCAATCTCGATAGGTTTACAAGGTGGGCAGATGAAAACCAGATGGCATTCAATACAGAGAAATTCAAGGTGCTCCACTTTGGAAATAAAAACCTGCATCACACTTATAGGTTCGGTACTGCTACACTTGCTAGCACCATGACTGAAAGAGACTTGGGGGTCATGACTGACCACAAGATGAATATGAGCCACCAATGCGATACTGTAGCTGGCAAAGTGAACAAAACTCCGGCTTGCATCTACCAATGTATCTTGAGCAAGACTCAGGATATCATCCTCCCACTGTACTCGGCCTTGGTGAGGCTGCAGCTGGAGTACTGCATTTAATTCTGAGCCCCACAATTCAGGAAGGATGTGGAGAAGCTTGAGACAGTCCAGAGGAGAGCCACACACATGATCAGAGGGCAAGAGAATAGGCCTTATGAGGAGAGGCTGTGAGCCATAGGACTCTTCAGCCTGGAGAAGCGAGGGTTCAGGGGTGACTTGGTGGCAGCCTATAAGTACATAAGTGGTGTGCATCAGAATCTGGGGGAACACCTGTTCACCAGAGTACCCCAGGGGCTGACAAGGTCCAACAGTCACAAACTCCTGCAAGACTGTTTTAGGCTGCACATAAGGAAAAAATTATTTACTGTCCAAGCCCCCAAGGCATGGAACAAACTCCCCACAGAGGTGGTGCAAGCACCTACTTTGGGCTCTTTCAAGAAACATTTGGACATTTATCTTGCTGGGATCCCCTGACCCTAGCTGACTTCCTGCCCCTTGGGCAGGGGGCTGGACCCGATGATCTTATGAAGTCCCTTCCAGCCCTAATGTCTATGAAATCTATGAAGTCTATTAAATGCTTTTTTAGTCTATGGTAAATGTGGCAATAGATGTGCCTTTTTTTCAGATCAGAAACAAATTGTTTTAAAAAATGAGACTCAAAGCCTTTATTTTTAAGATTTCTTCCAAAATCTTCTTTGTTCAGTACCAGGGTTAGACAACCCTTGGCATTTCATCCCTCTGTAGATCAATAAATAAAGTAACACATCAATGACATAACAAATGAGTGTCTGCAAAGCAGAGTTCATCCCTATAAGTTTCTGTCCAGTATGAAAATTGTTTGATCTAGGTGTGCTGCATGAAAGATAGAAGGTAATTTATCATCTTCAGAGATTTTGATTTACTAACCACAGGTGATAGGGTGCCTTTCTGAGCCTAAATTTGAAACTGAAGAGTTCTATTCACTTTTTTACTGTATAAGTAGGTTTGCTTCCCACTGGAATTCAAAAATTAACAAAAGTATAATTTCTTCATAACTGGACTTGAAACTGTTAGCATACTAGTGGTGTGCTGGCAAGCAGGAGGAAAATGAAAGTAGAACAATCAATCTCTAAAGCATTATATATATGTTTGCCAGGGCCAGACATGGTTAAATCAATACCGGATGCAGGATTTTGCAAAATATTTAATACTTCACATGCCTCATCAAAAGAACCCCTCTCTATGGCCTCAAGAAAGAACCATAAAATTCAGTGTTGTATGTGTACTTTGTTATCTACACTGCTATGGATAACTGTGGTCCCACTAGTTGACTAAAGCATTAGATTTCTCACACTCAGCAAGATAATTCCTGGCTGTTTCACAACAAGAACCTTGCCTGAAAATATGTATCTATTCATTTTCTTCTGCCTGCTGAGATATATATACAGGTTGCCTTTTGCAACCTCCTCATGCCTCGTTTCAGTAAATGTGAGGTTGCCTTTCCTGCAGCTTTGTTGCCCAAATGCTTTTGGCTCTTTGTTGGAACTTTCAAGGGTCAACATTCTGCCACAAGAGGTGATTCAGGAGGCAAAGCACATTGCCCTGCCATGTAGGAACTGACCGAAATGCCATTTCAGAAGGGTATGCAAAGTTTGGAAACATTACTTACGGAAGAAATATTAAAAAAGAAATAAAGAGAAGTCATTTGATATGTCAAAAAAAAACCCCAAACCAAAAAAACATTCTTTACTTGAGCAGACAATGAGGTGTAAGGATGTTTAGTCTTTCTCCAGAGAAGTAGATTCTTGCCTTTATTAATTGAGTAGGGCAAAACTAGGCTAGCCCTAATCCAAAACACCATTCTGGAAGCATCAGTTCAAATGCCACATCTGCTGGTAGGTTGCCAGCTAGGTGGTATGGATATATTCATAAGTATGTATCAGAACTGATGATTTGCTTATACAGACAGTCCTCAGACTTACAACGCAATTGGTTCATGAAAAACGCATCTTAAATCGATGCGGTGTAACTCGGAACCGATTTTCCCATAGGAAATAATGTTATAAATGGGGGATTGATTCCTTAACCAAGGCCCGATACCATATTTTCAGCAAAAATAACCCATAATTTTGTATTCAATCAATTATAGATCAGTAATATAGCTACAGTAATGTATTTATATTGTAAATAGCAATCATGCTGATTTGGAAGGACTTCTTTGAGGTGATGTTGCTGGACTTTTTGAAGGGCTCTTTGTTGGACTTTTCTCAGGAGTCTTGCCTGCAGGTTTTTCTGGAGTCTTATCTGCTTTCTTAAAGAAAGTGTCCGAGGAAGTTTGGACAGATGTTCTCCAGCAAGATGGGCGACAGCGAACTTTTTCACTGGCATTTCATGGCATCGGATCAAGCATTGTAAAACCAAAACTGACGTCATAAAGTTGAAACAGTGTGTCAATTTATAAATGTAAACATGAAACATTTTAACTTGAAGCGTTGTATGTTGAAGATTATCTGTATAGGATAATGACAGATGTAGCTGACTAAAATATTTTGAAGGGCGCTACTTTGTTATATATTTTTATTTACTTCTTAACAAGTAAAAGTGCTATACGGCATAAATCTTGAAACAAATTGATTACAAAATGTGTTCTTGAAAGTCAGTGTGCCTCCCCTACAGAGTCCTAAGACTGGTGAAAAATGGGTAGTGTCAATAAACATTGAACCTTGTACCAATAAATGCGTTCCCGTCAATACTCAGTCCCAGACCTGTGTTGATATAAAAGGCACCATTCTACCTTACAGGAGAATAGCATGTTTAGGCCTGAGGAAATTCAATGAATTTCAGTATGTAGAGTGTTTCCTGCTGCTTCTTCCATTGACAGGATGGGGTTACGTGTAGATCCATAGCTTGTTTTCCACCCAGAAAAAGCCCAAATTTCTGCTTCCTTTACTTACAGAGGCTTTGAGAGATGCTGGGAGATTAACAAGAGATAGAAACATCTACTCCATTGTCTGATACAGCTGGCTCTTGCTTCTCAGTTGTCCTTGGATTCTCCTGCAGATAGGTTGTTCCACTGTATGCTTTGGAAATCACTGTGCACCTGTACAGCCTTATATTCATGTCCTGTCATTTGCCATGTGTGAGTAGACAGCTATGCCCATGAGGAACTGCATTTGGTTTGATATGGCTTCATGCAGGCCCAGCATTCTTCCTGTAAAGTCCAAGACTGAGGCTTTGGTTTTCCCTTTAGATATAAAATGTCTATAAAACGCAACAGATAATGATAACTCTTCTATTGTGTATTTTTTCTCCAAACTATTAAAACTATATATGTGTTATGGAATATCTATAATTAAAATTTTACTCTAATTACGGAATTCTACAGGGCTGTTCAAAACATAATTTAATGGAGAATGATACCTATTCCATGCATATTGAGAAACAATTGTGCTATGTCTAAACAGCCATGCTAGTTCTTATAATGATATCTGTTCCTTTATGCTAAATGTTCCCCAAAGCTCTTTGCAAAATTGCACGCTTACCTGCACATGTGTTTCTCTTCAGCCATCACCAGAAGACAGCCACTTCTGAGGAGGAATATGGCAGCTGTTTTATCAGGGCAGTAAAACTCATCCCTGCAAATACTTCAGCCTATGTGCAATGGAACTACCTTGATTCAAGTTGTGCTCATACAATTAAGTATTTGAAGGCTCTAGCACTCAGAGTTTACTATTTAGTGGTCTTTTAACATTATCTGTTATTGAAAAGCCATGAATCAGGTAGCAGGGGGGTTTCTTTGTTGCTTGCCCATTGCTGTAGACAGGAGTAACATCTACAGTGATTTTGATCTTTTGTTTTTTGCACTTCCTCACTGCCAAAAAGCCACCTGTGGCCTTTTTTTATATTTGCAGCATGTATTTTATTAACTCCTTTTTCATATGGTACATATGGTGTCTGCCACTAGACAAGAAGGAGACAAATGTTGCACTTTTGATGAAAAGAACAGCAGAGAGAAATAAGACTTGCTGCCAGCAGGTTTCACAACAAATATATTATTTGGGGTGCCATGAATTACAGCTGTGCACATAGAGCTAAATTTTCCTTTTGCTCACACCAAGGCAACCCTCTTGAAGTCAGTGAGGTTGCACTTGTAATAAAGAAAGTAGCCTGTAGTCCACAATGTCTGTATACACAATCAGTGTATTTCAGGTAATTGTCCAGTGTCTGGTTTGAAAGCTTCTCCTTATTTCTTGGTTTAATCATAAAAGCAACAGATTTTATCCTGCCATCGGCATGGATATTTTGCACTTATTATTCAGTTGGTAAAATAGTATATGTTAGTGAAACTATAATCTGCAGCAAAAACAAGAGAATAAAGGTACAGCCTAGAAAAATAAAATAAATGCTACTTGTATGCATTTTTTGATTTTGAACAGCCACGTGATTTTCAGGACAACAGCAGGGAAAATAATTTCTGTCTATGGAGGATTGATATACTATCCTTTTTAAACTAGGCTTACACTTTTTTTTGTACGGGTGCATGCATGTGCAGAGGGGTGTCCGCCTAATTGGCCACAAGAGGGGATTAAACTAAATAAAATCACAATCCACAGGGGGCCTCTAAATATGGCTTTTTAATTTGAAAATTTTTGTGGGTTACAGTGTAATTCAAGCTTTTCAAGCTTTATTAGTGCATAGTTGTTCGTACAGCTTGCAAGGCTTAGGCCTCAGTGAGTTTGATATGCCCGCCAGCATTCATGCTGAAGACAAACTGTTCTCTTCAGCTGCAAAACATGGTCTGTGACATAACAAAAGACCTACTGTAAATAAAACACATGTTAATAAAAATGACGGAAGGCAGTGGAGGCATCCGGGTTGAAACACTATTTGAAAGCGTTACTAAGTCAAGGTAATGACATTCGGCAATCACCGCTGCACTCTGCATCTGACAACGATGTTGCGAACAGATATAAGTAAATACCAGTGATTTCACATGTTCGCTGTAATAAAAGTCAAAATATGCAGCTTGGTCTAACTAATTGCTGTGGAAGGAGAAAGAACCAATCATACTTATTGCTGTGAAACTGTTAATGGAGAACTTATGGAGAGAAAGTCCAAGTCCTCTCGTCCAAATTGGAATGTGAAAGAAATCTGTTGGAAGGTGATGACAGAAATGAAGTAAAACAGTTGTTTCCTGATCCATGTGCCAGATGTGTCACATACTGTGATAAATAAGATCTGCATCTTACACTCCAGAAATTGGGGAATATTACAAGCGTTTATTATAGTGAGGTACAAAAAAATGTACTTGAAATGCTTTGTTTCTCCTGGCACCAAGCAGTGAGCAGTTATTGCACAATGCCTGAAGCTGCTAATTCTTTTGTTTAGGTTCAAGCCAACAGAGCCTATTAAAAGCTTAAATTCAATTTTATTGTTAAGGTATTTATTAACTGATTATGAAAAGACATTAAAGGGCTCATAATTAAACTACTAAATTGTTCCTACCTTGATGAATTTTTTCATTTTCCAGTATTGACTTCCCTGGTAGAAATTATCAGTGATGTAATTTAGAGGAAAACGCTGGTCACCATCACTATATTTCTTACCTCAACTCCTGAATCAATTGCAGACTGTCTTGCTGCTGCTGTTGAACTTGGGAAATCATGGCCAAAACCCCAACATATGGTGTACCTTTCTTGGTAGCATTGTCCTGCTTTTTGCTGTATGGTTATGGTATTTCAGAAATAGATGCATATTCAGGGAAACTCAGGGAAAAATCCCATTGGCCCACACAATTTTTATTTGTATTCTAAATAGTACAAGATAGTTTTGCAAATAGTAAAAGCCATAATTAGTTTTGCAAATAGTAAAAGCCATAATTAGACTGCAGTAGCATTGTGATGGATATAACAAAATATACTTCTATGGCGGTAATACTGTCCTGTCCTGACATACTTAGTATCTAAATAGCCACAGGAAACAAAGCTTGGAAGGGTAAAGAAAAGGTGTGTGCCTTGGCCATGTACCAGATCAGCAAAAGAAGTAAGATGAGGATGTAAATCTTCTGATGGCTAATCCAGTGCCTTATACACTGGGCCATATTGCTGAATTCTGGTTGGGGTGGGAATGACACAAGAAGAAGTCAGCAAAGAGCAAAACTTTGCTAGGTTTCCTCTTTGGAATTTTCTCAGCTCATCAAAAGGGAAGAATCTCCAATGGGTCCCCCAAGATTACCCAGAAGCCAGGGCCATCTGTGTGGAGGCCATATGCTTCTGCACTGGCTCTGGATGTTCACTTCCTGACAGTTTGGATTTGTGGGAGTTTTTTCAGACATGGATTCCCTGATCCACAGCTGCTCCCAAAACTCCTTAAAAGGGAAGGCTTTGCACAACAGTTAATATTGTTTTGGCACAGGGGGCCAGACTAGCAGGTTTTGATACAAGAGCTGGATGCTGGGCTTATTAGGATGAATTAACTTTCCAGTTGATTCTGAGCCATTTCTAAAGTAGAAGGGGCTATATCTGCAAGAAATTATTATATGTTTGCATGCTACCGTAATGGGAGTGTAAACTCTTCAAAGCAGGGATCAAGCTGTCTTACTGGCCTGGTGAAATGACTGTTACATTTCAGGATACTGGAAAATAACTGTGCTGGGCTTGTTGGCCATTGCCTGGTGGGCTGGGCTTGGAGAAGCTTGATTCCAATTGGTGGGCTGTTCCCACCAATCGGGTAACACTTGGGGAGGGGCTGGCCCACCCCTACCCAGGGCAAGGTGTCAAGACCTGGTTGTAGACCAGCTCCACCTCACCCTGAATGGTCCCTTTACAACCTGGGGGCAGAGCCTCTGGAAGGGATAAAGAACAGCGTGCTCAACATGTGGGCAGACACGTCAAAGGACGGAGAAGAGAGTGGGGCTAAGAAGAGCTGGGTACGAGCAGCCTAGTGGGCAAATGCTGTTGCCCTGAAGAGCCCCTGAAGACACCGGACAAGAGCAGCGGATGACTTCAGTCCCAGTCCGTGCATAGTGCAGTGCATGGGGTGAGTCCCTGGAAGCTGTGTGAGGCATTTCTGGTCTCCATCCACTTGGTGCACACAGTGGTGTATGGAGCTCAGACTCTGGGAGCTGCTCGAGGCAGCTCGGGTCTGCAACCCCCAGTGTGAGGCCGGGAACCCAAAGCCGACAGCATGATGCGGCACAGTCTGGCAGGACCCCGGCCCTGGGAGCCGCTCGAGGCTGCTCAGGTCCACCATTTCCTGGCATATGACCAGGACTCATGTGCACGCTTGGTGTGTGGCTGGTCCTAGGCAGGGACCTGGGCTGTGGAGCTGCAGAAGGTGGCCTGAGCCCCCAGCCATGAGCAGCAGGCAGAGACCTCAGTGTCGAAAGGGAAGCAGAGAGCTGTGAGGGGATCGGAGGCCCCGCAGGAGCCAGAGGCCTGCATCTGCTGAAAGGAACACCGGATGAGGTGACAAGGATCCCACATCACACATTGGAGCTGTGAGCTATTGAGGAAAGGGTTCCCACAGGGGAGGAAGCCCCTTGAAGGGGGTCTAGTAGAGGGCCCTGTGGGGAAAGGGTCCCTGGCAAGCCCACGAGGGGCTGAGAGGTTCTGGGGCCCCTTCCTTCTCCCCTTTTTGGAGCAGTTCCAAGGCTCCTGGCATTAAAGGGGAGTCTCCAGAACTCACAGTGACATTGATACACTGAAGGGTATGCAGGCGCCTCATATTTAGTAGGTAGCGCCTTATATTTTTTTATTTCTAATGGGAGTTGTTGTTTAACTGTTGTATATTGTATATATATTTACTAGAGCTGTGCAAAACAGCACCATTTCATTTTGACTTCTGTTTTGCCATTTTGAAGGGACAGTGTTTCATTTCGTCGTTTTGTTTCATCAAAACTGTTTTGCTATTTTGACACGTTTTGACATTTCACCCATAGACTATAATGGGGAATCATGAAATACCTATAACTTTGCTATTTCTTGGCTTATTCATATAAAAATTGCAGGCATGGTAACCCCTTCTGAGGGCATAAAGTCTACCAAGTTTCAAGGAGATAGGTGTAGGAGGATCTGGAAAACTGCACCTCAAACTGTTCAAAGCAAAACTTGTATCACTTGCCGGTGGCAGCAGCCTGCTGTCATCCTGTGTGCAGATCTGGGCACCTGTGCCCCACAGGAGGACTGTGGGGCTGTGCCAGACTCTTCCCAGGGGGTGTGGGTCCCTGGAACTGCATATGGGGTGCAAGCATGTTGCTGCTGCCAGCTGGGGCCAGTGCCAGCACCCGAGTCTACCCAGCACAGCCTGCACCAAGCATCTGGAAGGGCCCAGCCGGCAGCGGCAGCATGCTGTCATCCTGTGTGCAGATTCGGGGGCCTATGCCCTCCAGGAGGAGTCTGGCACAGCCCCGCAGCTCTCCTGAGGGGTTCACACCCCTGAATGGGAAGACCCCTGTGTGGGAAGACAGCATGCTGCCGCTGCCGGCTGGGGCCAGCAACAGCATCAGGCTTTCCAGCGCTCGGCAAGGGCTGCGCCCAATGCCAGTCCCAGCTGGTACCTGCAGCCTGCTGTCATCCCACATCATCCAGGGGCCTGTGTCCCCTAGGAAGAGCTGGGAGAAGTGATCAGATTGCTGGGGGAAAGATTGAGGAGCTGAGGAATCCAGCTGGGAACTGGGGGAATGTTTAGGGACCTGAATCCCTTCTATTTGGAGAGGGGAGCACATATTTGGGTGCACCCACATTACATAACAAAGACTAATCAGGATATGGCTCCTTTGGCTCTTTTCTTTTTGCCTCTACTTATTACTGGCATCCTTCATTAATGTCCCAGAGTCCATAGAAAGCTTCCCACAATCCAAGAGTGAGGTGGGTACAGGAATTCAGTGTAGGAGGGTGGGGAAGGGGAAAGGGAATGAAGCAGAGAGCTTCTTCCAAGTTCTGCCACAGAATAAACTCATGAGAACCATCAAAATGAAACATTGTGTGGGTTGCTTAGTTCCTGAAGCACAGCTTCCTCTGAGCTGCATGAGCAGGCTCATAACCCCTACTGAATTCCTGGCTGTGGTTCCATCTTGCCCAAGGAAGCAAAAGAATAAAGTAATTAATATCTATAGGACAGGGTGGCCAACATTCATGATTTTACCTCAGGTAGAATGATAGATAGTATCTAAGCATTGAATCAGGAGACTGAAGGAGAAACCAGCTAGCAGTTTTTTAAAAAGTAGGCATCTGGCTTCTATGGCTGTAGAGAAAAGCCTGAAAGCATAATCTGTATGAATTTTAGCAAAAGTATCCCCAAATTCATTATTTTTACCATAATCTTATGATTTTTATGGCCCTCATGACTTTGAGGAGCTTGTCATGATTTTTTTAAAGCTTGGGACTAGCAATATCAATGTCAGCTTAAGTGTCTAGTGATGGTAACACTCATTGAGAAGGTGTCTTCTTAGGTGTCTCGATTTCTTTTTAGTTGCTCTCTTGTAACTATTATTTATTGCTACATGTACTAAACTGTGAGCACTATCCTATACTAGTGTCAGTTTTAAAAATATTCCTGTGGTTAGGTGTCTTATTTGT
Source organism: Alligator sinensis (assembly GCF_000455745.1). NCBI lineage: Eukaryota > Metazoa > Chordata > Crocodylia > Alligatoridae > Alligator > Alligator sinensis. Next base: position 1,177,599 of record NW_005842224.1, read on the forward strand.
TTTCTTCCAAGGAATATATTTGAAATCAAGAAAACAGAAGGATTCTTATAATTCTGGAAACAGACATCACCTTCAGGCAAAGTACAGCTATGCATATTGTTGCAATTTACATTTTTCATGCTACTTTTCCAATAAATTCATATAGGAGTTGAAATACAAGAAGATTTGTTAAACTGTTTTAAAAGTTTCATAGACATTCGGGCTGGAAGGGACCCCGGAGGATCATCGAGTCCAGCCCCCTGCCCAGGGGCAGGAAGTCAGCAGGGATCATAGGATCCCAGCAAGATAGACATCCCAAAGTGTCTTGAAGGTGTTCAAAGTGGGTGCTTGAACCACCTTGGGTGGCAGTCTATTCCAAACCTTGGGGGCTCGGACAGTAAAGAAGTTCTTCCTTATGTCCAGCCTGAAATGGTCACAGAGGAGTTTGTGACCATTCGATCTTGTCATCCCTTGGGGCGCTCTGGTGAACAGACATTCTCCCAGATCCTGGTGAACACCCCTAATAAACTTACAGGTGACCACCAGATCGCCCCTGAGCCTGTGCTTTTCCAGGCTGAAGAGTCCCATGGCTCTCAGCCTCTCATCATAAGGTCTGTTTTCCTGACCTCTGATCATGCATGTGGCTCTTCTCTGGACTCTCTCAAGCTTCTCCACATCCTTTTTGAATTGTGGAGCCCAAAACTGGACGCAGTACTCCAGCTGCAGCCTCACCAAGGCCGAGTACAACGTGAGAACGATGTCCTGGGATTTGCTTGAGAAGCATCTATGGATGCAAGCCAGCGTTTTGCTTGCTTTACTTGCCACAGCATCACATTGAAGGCTCATGTTCATCTTGTGGTCAATGATGACCCCCAAGTCCCTTTCATCTGTAGTGCTAACCAGCGTAGCACTGCCTAGCCTATAAGCATGCTGCAGGTTTTTCCTCCCAAGGTGTAGAACCTTGCCTTTTTGGTGTTAAACACCATCAGGTTCTCATCCACCCATTTCATGAGCCTATCAAGATCTGCCTGAATCACCCTCCTGTCCTCAGGTGTGGATGCTTTACCCCAGAGTTTGGTGTTGTTGGTGAACTTGGCCAGTCCGCTTCTGACACCAATGTCTACAACATTAATGAAGATTTTAAAAAGTAAAGACCCTAGGACAGAGCCTTGAGGGACCCCACTGGTCACAGCGCCCCCATGACGATTGACTTCCGTCAACCATCACCCTCTGGGTCCTAACGCGGAGCCAATTCCCTAGCTAGTGGATTGTGGTGAGGTTGAGGCCGCAGTTCACCAGTTTTGCCAAAAGGTGATCGTGGGATACCAGATCGACAGCTTTTTTGAAGTCAAGATATATGACATCAATCTCTTCTCCCTTGTCCAGGTGATAGGTCACCTGGTCGTAGAAGGAAATGAGATTGGT
>NW_005842224.1:1181381-1182221 GCF_000455745.1 Alligator sinensis
GCCTAGCCTATAAGCATGCTGCAGGTTTTTCCTCCCAAGGTGTAGAACCTTGCCTTTTTGGTGTTAAACACCATCAGGTTCTCATCCACCCATTTCATGAGCCTATCAAGATCTGCCTGAATCACCCTCCTGTCCTCAGGTGTGGATGCTTTACCCCAGAGTTTGGTGTTGTTGGTGAACTTGGCCAGTCCGCTTCTGACACCAATGTCTACAACATTAATGAAGATTTTAAAAAGTAAAGACCCTAGGACAGAGCCTTGAGGGACCCCACTGGTCACAGCGCCCCCATGACGATTGACTTCCGTCAACCATCACCCTCTGGGTCCTAACGCGGAGCCAATTCCCTAGCTAGTGGATTGTGGTGAGGTTGAGGCCGCAGTTCACCAGTTTTGCCAAAAGGTGATCGTGGGATACCAGATCGACAGCTTTTTTGAAGTCAAGATATATGACATCAATCTCTTCCCCCTTGCCCAGGTGATAGGTCACCTGGTCGTAAAAGGAAATGAGATTGGTCAGGCAAGACCTGCCCGCAACAAATCCGTGCTGGGTATCCCTCAGGATATTGCTGTGCGGGCCGGGAGCGCCCCGAGCCCTTTTTCACACTGCACGCGGGCTGTGGCCAGCAGCCCGGGCATGCGAGGGCGGAGAGGGAAGGCCTTTGCTCTGGAATTAGGCACGGACGCGTATCGGTAGTTTCAAAGATTGCTTACTTACACCGAGATGGCAATGGTGTAGGCTGGAAAGCTTGATTAAGTTGCAGTTACAGAAAGAGAAAAGAAAACAAAAACTCGAACCTGCAGAACACGAGGGTACGTCGCATAGGGTTCCGGCGACGGGAAG
>NW_005842224.1:1182398-1205137 GCF_000455745.1 Alligator sinensis
TGAATAATTTAGAACTGGCCAATAATGGGACTCGAATTAGCATACCAATGGCGGGAACTCTTTGCAACGAGCATCCCCTCTCTGCAGCAAAGAAATGCACCCTGCAAAACAAGCTTCAAATTGGCGGGAAATTCTCCCTTGCACCGGGGGTCTCCTCTGCCGCAGAAAACTCCACTGTGCAAGGAAGCCGCAATTTAGCGGGGACAATTTAGCAGTGCCGAAGCACACACAAATAAAAATCACACCTTTTGGGTTGTGACAATTGCCATTAGCTAGCCTGTATAGGATGGCCTCTTTGATAATCTTTTCCAAGACCTTCCCCAGGATAGAGGTCAGGCTGATGGGTCTGTAGTTTGCTGCATCTACTTTCCTCCCTTTTTTGAAGAGAGGCACCACATTGGCCTTCTTCCAATCATCAGGCACTTCACCAGAGTGCCAGGAGTTCTCAAAGATCCGTGCTAGGGGCTGAGCTATGATGTCTGCCAGCTCTTTGAGTACTCTTGGGTGTAAAACGTCAGGGCTGACTGACTTGAAGGTATCCAGCCTGTCAAGGTGTTCCTTCACAAGGTCAGATTTGATGTATGGTAAGGAATCTCTCTCACCCGGGCCTCCCTGTCCCGTAGTGGGCAGGGGCACCCCATGGGACTGGTGAAAAACTGACACAAAGTACCCATTTAGCAAGTTTGCTTTTTCCTGGGCATCGGTTGTCAGTTGTCCCATCTGGTTTAGCAGGGATCCAAAGTTATACAGTATTAAAAAGAAACAAAATATGTTTTAAAATATCACACTTATAATGCCTACTGATCAGTATTAGAATGTTGAATTCATATGCTAAAACCAACTGAGCTGCAGTTTCAAGACTGGAGCCACCCGTATGATCAGAGACTTGCAAGGCAAGCCATATGAGGAAAGTCTGAGGGACTTGGGACTCTTCAGCCTAAAAAAGAGAAGGCTGAGAGGGGACTTGGTAGCAGCTTACCACTACATCAGGGGAATACATCAAGGGCTCACTGGACAACAGTTCACTAGGCACCTTTGGGGAAAACCAGGAGTAATGGCCACAAACTCCTGGAAGACTGTTTCAGGCTTAACATTAGGAAAAACTTCTTCATAGTTAGGGTGTCCAGACTGTGAACTAAACTCCCTCCAGAGCTGGTGCAATCACCTACCCTGGAAATCTTCAAGAGGAGACTGGATGGTCACCTAGTTGGGGTCACCTGATCCCAGTTGTCTTTCCTGCCTAGTGCAAGGAGGCTGGACTCGATGATCTTGCAAGGTCCCTTCCAGCCCCTTACAATCTATTAATCTAATTTTAGATGGAAATTAAGTTTTGAAAACTAATCAGATAATTTATTTTGAACCACCCAAAATGTACATAACAGCATTGTAGATTTTTTTGTAGCCATTGTTGATTAATTAATAATCTAGGACTATATATGACGTCAGAACAAACCTTGGTGTCACTTCAATTAAGTATAGAAGGAATGCAAGATTGGACCCTAATAAATCAGTGTTTAAAGTTTTTGTAAATGCAAAGTAGCAATGAATAATTATTTTAAACAACAACTATTATTATTGCTGTTATTATTATTGTTATTATTATGTACATCCTCCTACATTAACATTTTCTGTCATAGTATTTGACATTTCAAAACAATCTCTAGTACTGTTATAGTAAATATTAAAACATTAAAGCCTTACTACTAAGAGCTTTGGAAGAGAAAAATTTGGAAATTCTTCAGGGAATAAGATAACTTTTAGCTAATAAGAGCTAGGTAATGCTGAGTTGATGCTGTTGCCCTGATGGTCCAAGAGATATTCAAAAGACAAGAATTCTTGTGGGTGGTATCTTTTACTGGATCAGCTCTATGGCTGATATAGAAATAGGCAAGCTTTCAAGTATTACAGTATTCTTTCTCAAGCCTCAGGAAGGGTACTGTAATACCTGAAAGCTTGCCTATGTCTACATCAACAATACAGTTGATCCAGTTAAAGATACCACCCGTAAGAATTTTGCCTAATAAGGGTTAGAAAATGTCTTTGTCTGCTGGCAGGCATCTTACCCTTTCCTCTAAAGCAATGAAAACTAGCCACAGTTGGAGACAGGACAGACCAAGCAATTTGTACCATTTCTGTGTTTTGGTGAGGTGTGAGAGTTCTGCAGATAGCTATTGAAGCTTAATCTGGGGTCATGTCTACACTGCAAAAAATAAAAGGTATGTTCTTAACTTGAGTTGGCTCAACTAAGTTTGCTATTGTAACCGGAATTAAATGAAACAGTGGTGATTTGGTTCTTACCTTCAACTTAAATGATATATGGGACTTCTAAACTGAGATAAAACCCAAATTTGATTCATTTTCATGGCTAACTCATGTCAAGATACCAAACTCAAAGTAACCGATTAAAGTTAGGAACACACATAGACATCCCCTGAGTTCCTTCGATACATCCTATTGCTTAATGACTTGACTGCTTGACTGGTGTATCTCCCATCAATTTCACTGGAGCAGAGCCATGGGACAGAGCATGACCCCCCTGCCTTCAATACAGAAATGTCCAGAATGTCACCCATCGTGAGTGAAGGAAAAAATCAACAAAAGATTAAATGTTCAAATTTCATAGTTCCTATCACTTTAAGTTAATAAATGTGCACTGACACAGAACAATAAACACAATTTTTTAAATACATAAGAAAACAAAGGCCTTGAACTAGCAAGATGTTTTGTACTCAAGAATGCTTCGCAAGGCCAGGACAGCATACTATGGGATAGCCGAGTATGAGAGAGAGACCCTTTCCCAAACCCAAACTTTACCCTACCATTAGTTAGACTGAAGAAATGCATGCTGGCAGTTACAATTGTTAGGTGTTGCTGACTGACATAACCACAGAGGTAAAAAAAAAGTGTAGACACGTTAGTAAAGTTAATATTATTGGGAATTTGTTCCTCCTGTGCTGTGTAAGTATAAGCAGTTTCTAGAGTATGAACAATTACATTATTTTTTTATGACTAGACACAAATGTATTTTTATTAGCTGGTTTGTTCAATGATTTGAATGTATGGACTTTATTCTAATCTCATTTGAGTTGGAGGAAAATGTACACAGATTTTTGCTGCCTTAAATTATTGGAACTGCCCCTTTGGCTAAATGACAGGGCACTCATCTTGCACTGTACAACTCCAGTCCTTTCTATGACTTTTGCCTGTAAATTAGTTGTGAAGTGCTGTTTATTGCTATATTGGGAGGTTAAGACAGCCTAATTGTATGTTTGTATAGGAGAAAACATCGTGCCAGACACTTAAGCGATTTTTCTTTCCCTGTGCCTTCACCTTTTAATATCAATGCTGTTTAGAAGGAAAAGGAGATTGCTTGTCTTCATCACATAATTAATTAACATTAAAGCACATAATAGCTAATATGCTGAGTTTTTGGTTGTAGCCTTGTTGGTCTAAGGACATAGGCAGGCAAGGTTTTTTGGTTAGATGTGATATCTTTTATTAGACCAACTGAGTAGTTGGAAAAAAGCTCTTAGTAAGCTTTTGGGTGCAGCCACCTTTCGTCAGGCATAGAGAGTCTCTGCTGCTCTGAGACTCCGAGGAACGAGAGTCCAAGGAATGAGCCACTTTTAGCTTCTCTCATTCCTTGGAGTCTCAGACCAGAAGAGAGTCCCTATACCTGAAGAAGGGTGACTGTGCCCGAAAGCTTGCTAAGAACTTTTTCCCAACTACTCAGTTGGTCTAATAAAAGATAGAACCTTGCCTGCCTAATAGCTAATATAATATTAATTGAAATGACATGTAATGTCCAGTAATCAGGCTGGGATGGATATAACCAACATCTAGTTTGTATGTAGAATCCATAAAAGGAACTTGTGAATGCATGTTTTAATGTAGCAGAAGATGTCAAACTGATTTATAAATCAGAGTCTTGTTCCAATGTACGAAGCATTCTTTCTTCCCTGCTGCCATCTTCTCTTTGTGGAAGAGAATTATTTTCATATGGATCAATATATTTAACCCACTGTTACTTTCCTCATTTTTCTCCTTTTTATGTTGCAGTGGTGAATATTGCAAAGAAGTCTTATTCTTTACAAGGTGGAGATGATGGCTCAAACAATGAAAGCAACAGATTGTGGCTTGCTGTATCCCAATAGAGAGAGTCTAAATATGGTAATTACCTACCTTTGTGTTAAAACAATCTCTATCTTGTTCTTGAAGTATGACTCAAAGTAGTAACTGCATTTGGTTCAAAGGAATTTGGTTCAAAGTTCTCTCGCCTCTCCTTCCCCTGGTTCCTCCCTCCCTCCCCCAACCTATGAGGACCAAAGTTAGGCATTAACTTTTATAATGCTAAAAAGTGGCTTATCTTGAAGTTTTCAATTACTATTTATACATGGTACTGTTCCAAATGCTGTGTAAAGTACCCTAGGGATGCTCTTCTCATCATAAACCTATGAACAAGTTGCATTCAGGGCAATAGAGCCCATTCAACAATCATACCCTGTTGAGAAAAATGCTTATGTTCAAGCTGAAGTTTAATCATGCACCAAAAATGTCGTGTTGAACTGAGGGCTAGGGGATAATGATGCATATCTAAAAGGATGATCTAGGATGATAAGCATTAAAGGCCTACATTCAGACTTGGCCTCAGCCAATGGGGTTATATCAGGAGTAAATTAAATTCAGAATCTTTGTGAGAAATGCTATGGAAGAAGGCCTGCCTTACTTCTGCTTCAACATCCTCACCTACCAGTAACTGGAGTGATTAGATTGAATTGTGACCAATGAACAGAGATTTGCAAGCAGCAATTTTGAGTTACGTTCTGGGAAAGTTAAATGTTTTTCGGGGAGTTTATTTGCTGGGAGAAATAGGAGGAGGAAGCCAAGAACAATTGAATCATATGTCTATTATTGGGAGTATCTAAGAACAAACCATTGGCTCTCCTATTCCTCTTCAAGCCAACAGAACACATTGAAAACTTCAGTCTTCATAGATAAATGTATATGACATGTTCTTAAATTTCCAACAAAAGGGAGGTGGAAAGCTTTCACAAGTAATAGTTAACAAGATGGGAATAAGACAACATGTGAGATTGATCTTGCAAACATGCTAGACTACTCAAAAGCTTCATTTGGACCTTTCTTCAGTGAAAAAGTACTTCATATAAAAGCCTTCACTGATTTAGGTTCTCAGCAAAATGTTTTTTTTGCCAAATAACACAGTCACTCACTCATATTCCATGCGTCTGTGCCAGGGGGTATATCCTAGGCTTTATATGCTAGTAAAAACGGGTAGTGTAAATCTGGAAAAGGTAGTCAAGCCAAGTTTAGTAATGCAAAAGAATAAGAGACAGACTCTAAAAAGCTCCATTGCCTCAAAACACACCCAGGAATGCAATCCTGTTTGCTGTATTGTCATCCCTGGCAGCCCTGCTTCCAAGATACAATGGTGTAATGAGACATGACATCACAGTGTCAGTTAGTCATTCAGAGCTCAGACATTAATGTCATTCAGAGAAGCAATGCTGAGTTTAGGGAAGCATTATGGAAATAATGTCCAAAACATAACAATTTCCAACTCTGGTCAGAGCTGGGTTTCTGGCAGGACAAAAACTGATACTAACTGACATCAGCAGGAATGAATTCAGCTCAGAATTGGTAACAGTGCTCAATATTTGCCCAGTAGCCTAATGCTTAGATCATTCATCAAGGACACAGGAGGATGGAGTTTCAGGCCTCTTCCATCCTTAGACTATTTAAACCTAGCATTCCCACTTCCCAGGAGAGTGCTCTAGCCATCAAGCTAATGGCTGAAGGAGCTCACCTTTCCTCCTCTTGAAGGTGGGCCACTGGATAGCCAAGTGCACCTACTATTGTAGCTTTGAGGGAAGAGACGTTTCCAGTGGGGGAAAGGTGGAGTCCAAGTTCTTGTCTTAGTTGACTCTATATGAACATGTGTAAACAGTCCTGGGAAAGGGGAACAAGAACCCAAGGCTTCCTTCCCTTAGCAGAGTGCTCTAACCATTAGGCTTTAGAGGAAGGCTCATTTTTGTTTTTTATCCTTCTGGTACAATGTTCTTGCATCCTGGCTCTGCTTTAATAGGGAACCATCTTAGGAAGTGAGAGAACAAGGTCCAAATCATGTTAGCCCAGCTGTCCCTCTCCTTGGGTAGATGGTCTAAACGCTAGCCTATTGGGTAAAATATGTTACCTGGGGATTGTGAACTGCCTGTCTTAAGAGATCCAGTATCTAATTACATTAGAAACAGGACTAGATGTTGTGAACTGCAGGTGATGTGTGATAGATGCTTTGGGAGGAATGGAAATTGAGATGCCCCTTTTCCCTCTCCTCTCATTTTAACCTCCCCCAGTGGCACTTTGGTGTTTCTGATTGGCTTTCTGAATCACACTTTGGAGGCAAGTACATTCCCTGGGATCTGCATAGAGTGCCTTGATGTGTTAACCTGAATCACTACTAGGGGCTGGGCCAGGTGCTGATGTTACACCTTTACCGGTATACATGATTGGAAACGGTCTATACCTGTAACAGAACAGAAATTCAGCACACACAGACTGGTTTAAAAAATGGCAAAGTCTGGTCTAAGATTTGAGCCCCTCCCCCATTAAAGGGTGAATATGTGTTCTGTTTGCTACCAATCTAAACGAAGCCGCTTACAGAAAACTGTAACTTAGATTGATTGTGCCTCGGGCTTTTTGAACATCTGTACCTAGCCCTAAAGTCTATGCATTGTCTCTTTGAGGATGCTAGATGATGAAGTAGATCATTCCCCCCCCCACTCCAGGAAGGTGTGTAAAGGTTAGGGTGGCTCAGTCTTAAGCTTAGGCACACTATGAGACACTTTAAATCATGCCTTTACTCCATAGTCATAGGGGTCTGAGTCACTTCTATGTTAGAAACATGAATTGTTAAAATTGATTCAGATCTTACATTCTTATGTAGACCACATTTGTCTCTAGGTCAAAATGTAAAAATTAAATAAGGTTGTTGGTTGTAGCCATGTTGGTCTAAGGACATAGGCAGACAAGGTTCTTTGGGTGAATCTGATATCTTTTATTATACCAACTTAAATAGTTGGAAATTATTTTCTTAACAAGCTTTTGGGTTTAAAAACCCTTCGTCAGGCTGAGAAAGCATCTGAAGTTCGGGTGTGCCCTTCCTGGATGGAATGAATGGTAAAGAAGCCAGAGGCTGGTGTGCATGCAAGACAGGCAGTCAGTGAAAATGTAAATGCAGGCATGGGGGTGAGAGACAGGCTGGGTGGGAAGTGGGGGAGAAGGGGGATGAATGTAGCAGGTAAATAGTGGAGAGGTATCTGGGGAATCAGGCAGGTTATAATGTGTCATAAATCCAATGTCTATATTTAGTCCATGATTTTTTGTATCCAGGAGATTGATGAAGTGAAGTTCATAGGTTCGTCTGTGAAAAGTGTTTTGTAAATTCCCTTTGAGGATTAGAACTGAGAGATTGGAATGAGAGTGGTTTTCTTGTGAGAAATGTTCCCCCACAGGTAAGGGTATTCTTATCTTTAATAGAGTTCCAGTGTGCGTGCATTCTGGTGCGCAGTTGTTGTTTGGTCTCTCCTACGTATTTTCCATCTGGGCATTGGATGAGATATATTATATTTCTGGAGGTGTGGCTATAAGATCCAGGAATGCTGATGGCTCTGTTGTGGGGTGTAGTAATAGTGGGGGTGGTGGAGCTGTGTTGATAGGTTTTGCATTTCTTGTCATGGCACGGTCTGGATCCTTTTGATCTGTTCTGGGCTTGTGGAAATTTGCTTCTGGGGATGAGGTTAGCGAGGTTCAGTGCTTGTTTGAAAGCTAGGGTGGGTGGTTCTGGGAAGATCTCTTTAAGAATAGGATCTCCTTCTAGTATGGGATGCAATTGTTTGAGGATTTTCCATATAGGTTCAAGAGAGGGATGATATATCATAACCGGCGGTGTGCGATTCATTGCGGGGGGCATTATTTTGTACTGCAGCAATTCTTCACATGGTCTCTGTGTGGCTCTTTCAAATGCATGATCTATCTCTCTGGAGGAGTTGAGTGAAAGCCTTTTTAAAATTAGTGAGGTGGCGATCCCAGGTGTTCTCAGTGCAAATTCGGTGGTATCTGAAGGCTTTTCTGTATATTAAAATTAAATAATTTTTTTTCCCTTTCGTTTATGCACATAGACTACTTTTAGGCTACTTTTTAATATTTTAGTATGGAAAAAGAAGTATTATTAAAATAATTGTTTTTGCATGAATGTGAAGCATACATGTCAATATTAATAGCATTATTTTCTGGTTTTCACTCTACTGTTTTATTTGTGAATAAGCTACAAGCATGGTCTTGAGGTGTGAGCCCAGAACTTGGAATCAGGATTATGGAGCTCTGCTTCTAGTTTGGCATTGCCTCTCATGGAAAGCGAGGCTAATATTTTCTATATGGGGTCTGAGAGGTATAGACTAATAAATGTTAATGCTGGATAGAAAACAAACTTTTTACTTTGTAAAAAAAATTAATGTTTCAAGTTCTGCTTTATTTCCAGTGCAGAACAAACAAGATACCTTTTGCAAATATATATATTTTCTCTTTTTTCATATATATAAGTGAGAGAAACCACGTGTGAAAGTCATTTATCTGATAATAACTAATTGACTGTCCACTGGCTGAAGCTTTAACTGAACACAGGTCTTTCATCTCCTGGGTGAGTCTCCTAACTAGTACTCTGGGATAAATCTGCTCTTCCCACCAGCCTTCTTAAGAATTGCATCCTACACACAAGAAGACTTCCTGACAAAGTTTTCATTGAAACCAATAGATTCCCACAAAACATTTTGGTTTTTACAAAGGAGCATTTTTTAACAAAATTGAAAATAACAAACATTTTCAAAAATGGTATGATCAATTCTAATAAATAACTACATACATATATACATACATAATTACATACATATATATATAATATTATTATTATTATTATTTGCATAGTTTAGTACCTAGAAACCAAAACCATAGGTTAAGGAACTTTTGTGCTAATATTTATTGAAATCACTGTGAGCTGCATGGGTTCATACAGATGAAAATCAGTCCACAAATGCAAGTGATTAAATATTATGCTTTATACTTATTTATTTCAAGAATATTAGAGAGAGAAATGCAAAAATGTTGTCCTTAATCTCTCTTTCTTGGTCTCCCTCCTCTGTAGAATTGTGGTGGCAATAGCAGGAGTTCTTTACCTAACTGACAGGGGTGTTGTGAGGATTAAACAAGGTCTGCAGAGCCCTTTGATGATGATCATTCTAAGTACTACTATGGATAAGCAACAGACACAGTCAGTAAGGACACTTATGTAATAAGAGATGCAGTAACAGTATGGCATATTGATGCTTCAGACTATTGGAACTATGCATACCAGTCAAATGAAGGGCTGGATTACAGGCAAATGAAGACTATACTTATTTTTGTCCATGAAACAACAACATGACATCATATATAAATAACTGATCTTTGTTTGCCCCAATGTTTAATGTGAAGACTTTGGTAGGTTCTTATAGGTAAAATGAGTCAATATGAAGTATAATAGGGATTGGTTGCAGCTGCAACTACTGCTTTCCTACTAATAGCCAATACTCAATATTTCAGTGGTGCTGTACAAGATGAGATTGCATTTACAGGGAATGCCTACAAAAAACAGATTTCTACACAGACCACTACACATAACATACCTACAGGTGCAAGCTTGTGAACTTGTTAAGTCTTTTTGGAATTCAACTGAGAGTTTTCCAAAGCGAAATGCATTTTCTGTAGGCAAAATAGATTTAATGTCTGTTCTTGCAAGGTTTGGAGTCCCCTCCGCTGTCTTTAAAAGCAGTGAAATTAAGGGTTCTATATTGAACTTTTGGTGTATGTCTGCTTATATAGTGCATGCTGTACCTCTGTACTGGCTAGTGAGTTGCTATCTTTCAGCCAAACCAAGCCACCTTGAACAAAAAAAACTCCAAAAAACAAAATGCCCCCCTAAACCCAAACCAAATCAAAACAAAAAAACCCCTTCAAAACAACAAGAAACATCACAAATGCTTCTTTTTTCCTTGCCTCATCTGTTCTCACCAACTATGCACATTGGGTGCAACTACATGAGGTGCTTACAGAACTGCCAAATTAGCTCCAGAGTAAAATGTCACCATCTATATGTGCGCCCCTATTAGGCTAGAATAAACTAATTAACTCTGCCGTAGGATAGTACTGCCTGACACAAGTACTATCCTACGGCGGAGTTATTTACTCTGCCGCAACACATGTGTAGACAGTGACTGGAGCTGGCTGGGGCATGAGGGTGCTACAGTGCAGGGGTGCCTACTGGCTAGCCCCACACCCCCGTCCCCTCCCCCCCCCCCCCCAGCCCCTCTGCAGCATGCTGAGTCAGGAGGAAACAGCTCCAGACTGGCAGGCGGGAGCTGCACTGCCCCAGCTCAATGTGCTGTGGTCCCAGGTGCTTGTGTAAACACTGCTCCCAGGAACAATAAACTCCACCTCAAACTACACCAGAGTTTATTGCATTCATTTAATTTCATGTGTAGATGCACCCACTTTGTCTTAGTTGAACCTGCTAGGCTGGCAACTGATGAGTCTTGTGGACAACACTAGAATACTATAAGGTTATAGATAAGATATATATGATAGAATATATTGCATTCTATAAATATCCATATAGCTATATTTTCATTGCACTGTATGGGCATTAGATGGCTAATTCCCATAGCTCATGCTGTGAGATAGCTAAAAGTTGTTATCCCTACTTCAGTGAGAAATACGGATCAAAATACTCACACTAGAGTACCTAAAGTTAGGTACCTAAATCAAAGTGGATGGATTTTCAGTGTGTTGGAGCCCAGCAACCAAATTGTGTGAAGTGATAATGTTCAGGTTGATAGCAAGTATGTAAAAAGCAGAGTTTTGAACTTTGACTTGGAGGCCTCATCTCCATTTCCTCAGCTGTGAACATTTACACAGTGGCATGAAGTGAAAAGGGAATGATTACCATCCTTCATTTAAAACTTATTAAAGGAACACACTGTTTTTTTAACTTCATTCTTTAGAGCCTGATTTTCAGGTACACTAAAGAATCCTTTGCCCCATTCAGGCAATAAATGGGGACCTTAAGTGGTATAAATTTAATTGAAGCACCTTTTAAAGATCTTTGTTGCAGTATAAATGAGAATCAAGCCGTTTAGTTTCTTAGGACTATAGCATACTATCTGAGGCTACTATGAAACTGTGCACTTTTGCATTACTGGAAGACAGTAAGCTTGTTGCTTTATAGCAGGTCAGCTTGAGTTGTCACCTGCAATTGCCATAGTTTCCTCTCAAAAACAACAATTTCTGAACACAGAAGTTCAGTGAGACATGCTGTGTAAAATTGTCACTGCAGTGATTTGGCTCCACTTATTTCCCTTCTGTTTACCCAAATCAAAAACCATCTGTTTATAACACTCGCATTACTTGGCTGCTCTTGGTGTTATAAAGTGTGTGGCGTGCAAGTACTAATCAGCTGAATCCCAGGAGGAAGCTGTGCTTCTAACAGAGAATCCAGAGAAGGTGAAGGGTTAAAATAATGAGCCACTTCTGTTGGCAGAATCAGGAGAACCTTGCTGTACTTTCTGTCTCTGCATTTTTACTGAGATGTGCTGTCATTTCCAACACAATGATGCCTGCTAAGAGGGCATGGTAGTCTTACACCACATTATGGGACCATTTCTGAAGCAGTAAATTAGATTCTTACAGTGCAGTGACAGAATACAAGTAGAGAGAGGTAGTTAGCTGTGTTAGTCTGAAGTCAGGCAGGAAGACAGGGTAGATTTGCACCATATAGACTAACTAAATCAGAGGTACATAGCATAAGCTTTCGTAAACTGTTAGCTTACTTCAACAAATGCTGTGAAGTTCACACCTGTTCCTGTGAACTGTAGTACCTCTGAGTCTGGAGTGGGTTTAGATGAGAGAGGATAAAATATACAGGGCCCATGGGATCATCGTTGGCAGCCATCAATGTCAAGAGAACGTGGAGATTGTGCCTTTGGTGGGTTACCAGGTACCACCACAGCTTCTTGACTGGCCGAGGAGTCCTCTGAACAACAAGCAGACCCTCTGGCAAACTGCACATATGAACTGTTGAGCTTGCGCCAGTATACTGAATACGTTTTTGTCTTGCGTGCCGCTGACACCTCTTCTCTCTCTCATCATTTACCCTCTCCATCTTGAGGTGATGTAGGCCGTGCTTCACGGTGACTTTCAACTCACAGCAGTTCAAAGAGATTGATTCCCAGCATTGGCCATTGATGAGCAGCTCGCAAAGGTTTTTCTTTCAGACATTAACAAATTGGAATTTCAGCCATCCATGTTGATGTTTGCCAGTGGCCAGCTCACCACAGAGTTTGTCCTTGGGTATTGGGCTCATATGATTCACATGTCCTAACCAACGGAGGCGTCTCTGTCTCAGGAACACGAACATATTGGGTATCTTGGCCCATTCCAGACCAGTGAAGTTGGAGATTTTGTCATGCCATGTTATGCCTAGGTTACGGCAGAGACATCAAAGATGAAAACCAGTTTTCTTTCTTCCTTGGCATAAGGAGTCCATGTTTCATTGCTGTACAATAGAGAGCTAAGTACATAAGCACTGTAGATGGACATCTTTGTTGATAGAGTGAGCGTTCCATTTTTCTAAACTCTCTTTTGAAGTTTAACCATGCATTAACCATTAATACCAAATGCAGGTATTAATGCCTTTCTGATGCAAGCATTAATTTCAGCTTCCAAGACAAGATTTTGAGAGATGGTAAAGCCCAAGTAAGTGAATTTTTCAACCACTTCCAGGCTTTCATGTTTATTCTAACTTCAGGAGGGCAGTCAACATGTTGACCCATGACTACTGTCTTCTTTAGGCTAATGGTCAGACCAAAATCATCACAAGCACAAGAAAAGCGAATGACTAACAATTGCTGCATCATCAGCAAAGAACATTTCATGGACAAGAACTTGTTGGGTCTTCATTTTTGCTTTGAGACAAGTGAGATTAAAGAGTTCCCCATTGGATCTGGTCACAAGGTATACTCTTGAAGAGCCACTGAATGCAAATTTGAGTAGGACAATTAAGAAAATCCCAAAAAGCATCAGATCTAGTCCTTCCATATTGGTATGCGTGGAACAGTGCAGTTTGATGGGTCACATTTGGAAAAATTTGAAATCAAAAGTGGTATCAAACAGGGTACATGGGATATTCCTGCTCTTTTCAATGTTTTTTTAAGTAGGATCTGTTGGAAGAATAATGAAAAAAACTAGGAAGATGAAGGGCCTGTTGATGTATATTCCATATGATGATTCATCTTTGGCAATGTTAAATCTCTCTCTAACATCTATTGGTAGTAAAGTTTCTCTTTAATGTGGTAATGGCAGGATTTGTAACCTCCAGGGCAGGAGACTGGGATTGTCACCAGTGTAGCTAGAAGATACCGTCTCCTTTAAAGTTAGCATGTCATCTCACCCCTAGAAAAACAATGTATTTTCAGTGAACAGTAAGTGGAAATGTTCAATGGAAGCTGGTCCTTAGGGATTAAGGGCAACATCTGAATAATTCTTGTAGGCACTTAGGGCATTTATACACGTACCTTTTTCTTCCACAATGTGCCAGAGATCCGCTGCTTCGGAGCAGACTTGATTAATCGAGTCTGCTCCGCATGTGAGCTGATACAAACTGTGCTGGGCTGCATTGTTTGTATAAGTGGAGAAATGCATGTCTGCTGAAACTCCATGTGTAGATTGGGGGCCTGCACCCTCTGGGAAGAGCTCAGGAAGTTATCAGAGAGCTGGGGAAAGCGATCAGAGAGCTGGGGAATTGAACCAGGAGCTAGATGTCAATATCAGAGCAGTCCTTCCCTCCTCTTCCCCCTCCCTTGCCTTAGTTTCTGTTTAGCTGCAATCAAGCTGGCTTCGAAACTTGAAATGTTTCGAAACATTTCGAGTGCCCTTGTTTTGTTTTGAAGCTGTTTTGAAGCCTTTCGTTTTGTTTCACTTTTGCTGTTTCAAGTTCGAAACGAGTTGAAACAGCTTTGAAATGAAACATCCATCAAAATTTTGCACAGCCCTAATATTTACTACCTTAGTTTCTTTCTCTACTCCTACCTTATGGTGCTACAGTTGATTCTATATAGTCCCTGAACCTTTTAATGCTCTGTTTCTATTGGTATCTTACTTCATATCATAAGGAAAGACTGTTAAAGAGTTATATGGGACTAATTTCATGTTTCTCAGAGACAGATAGCAATGGCTAGTGGGCAGCAAGTGTTCCCGTAGTTTAGCTACATCTGGAATACCAGCTGCATGGGCACAAGTTATTGGACAGAGATGGAGTGAGGCTGAGGAGCTTATGTGCAGAAGAAAGGAATAGAACATGTAGGAAGTTGAGGCAATTTTGTTATAGCCCTGTCACTTCTTTTGAATGCTAGCTGCCCTTGTAATACCTCCAAATGCAGGTATTTTAAATAATCAGGGATCTGGGTTTTTCACTTGTGATGGAAAGGCATGGATTTTCTCCTTTAAAGGGGGTGCTATGCTGCCATGGCAAGGCACCCTATACTTGTCCAGCAGCAGTGGGGAGCTGGGGATGCTGCACAGAATTCTGCTCCCTGCTGCTGGACATGCAGGGGGTGCCTTGCCATGGCAGCATGGCTGGTGCAGGAATCCTGGCAGAAGTGATGGTAATGGCAGCACCAAGCCTCTCTGTCCTCCCATGCTGGCTCCCACATGCTGGCCTGCAGAGGCCCCTGGGGGGAGGGCAGCATGGTGGGGAGCCCTGAGCTTGCGGTGGGAAGCCTGCATCCTCCCCCACTCCCCATGGACTCCACTCAGCTTGACTCTGGCCATACCACCCATGGTGGGTAGAAACAGGCTTCATGCTCTGCTTCAGCTGCAGCAGCCACAGCCTCTCGCATACAGCAGTCAGGGCTCAGGCACTCTGGGGCAGGTAGGGGGCTGCAGGCCATGGCCTTGGTCCCATAGCCCTGGCAGCTGGTGGCCCTCTATGGCAGGCCTGTGGGGGAGGGAGGGAGGGAGGAGGGGGCAGGGAACTGCAAGTCAGGAATGAGGGACACTAGCACAGCTGCAGGGGGCCTGTGGCTTGGGATTGAGGGGCAGCAGTATGGGCAGGGCAGGGTAGTGCACTGGCATATCAGGGATGCCCTGTGCCACAAAGCAGTGTGGGGGACAGCCACTAATGGACCCATGTCCTGGTGAGTAAAGGGGGAGAGGGAGTTCTGATTTTCTATGATTAGAAAACCAAAAACAAATGCCAAAATAGACAGGTATTTAGAATTTATTTTATTATAATGATTGAGGCACCGGTAGGATTTAAAATTGCTTTATAATTGTAAATATATCAATTGTGCTCAACTTATATATTTTAGCAACGTTTCATTTTAATCATGGAAAAGTGCAGATTTTGGGGTTTTTATCAGAGAATTTTGGATTTTTTATCTCACAATTTGTGATTTTTAAACAGAGGAAACCAGGATCCCCACTAATCATGATAAACACCAGTTTTTTGATTGCAAACTAGATTCTTTAAACTGGAAGCACTTTGAAGTAGAGATCATGTTTTAATTTACATTTGGAAAACTCTTGGCACAAGATGGGCATGATCAGGAATGGATAAACAAATAGTAATAGTTCTAGCATAGGACTGTGTGAAGCTTCGTGTGCTGATTCAATTCAGAGGAGATTCAGCCCAATTCGGTAGCTTAATCTCCAAATCCAAATCAAATCAGGGGACCAGTAAAAAGGTCCGAATCAATTCCAAGCTCTCCGAATCTTCAGAAAAGCATGGAGCTGCAGCTGGACTAGGAGCTGGTAAGTAGGGGAGGGGGAAGGGCTGCTGGGGAAGGGGACCACAGGGGGACCCTTGCCAGGCCCCATCCCCTGCTTGCTCCCCCAGCCCCCTCAACCCCTGCCTGCTCCCCCAGCCGTCCCCATGGCTGCCCTGCCCAGCCCCAGTTCCTGGTGACTCACCCGGTGACTCACTTGGGGGGGGGTCCCTGCTGCCCCCCACTGCCCCAAGCCATGTGAGGAGCTCTGCATGAGGCCTCTGACCCCCTCCCACTCCCCCAGAGCCCCCATGTCTGCCCTGCCTGCCCCAGCTCTGGCCCTTGAAGAAAAAAAACCTGAGAAAAAACATAGGACTCAGCTCCTGCAGCAGCCTCAGGGCTTTGTGGGGTTCATGGAAGAGCTGCCCACATGGCATGGGGCAGCAGGGGCCTGCAGGGATCACCCCCTGCCGGACAGGAATGATAGGTCCAGGAGTTTTTCTCATTTGTTTTCCTTAAAGGGCTGGAGCTATGGTGGGCAGGGCAGCCATGGGGGACTGGGGGAGCAGGGGGGGTCAGAGGCTCATGCAGAGCCTTCCATGTGGCATGGGGCAATGGGGGGCAGTGGGGATTACCCCCCCCCCAACTGGCAGCAACCAGTGAGTCTGGGTTTTTTTTTTCCAAGTGCCAGGAGCTGGGGCAGGCGGGGCAGCTATTGCCGGGCTGGGAGAGTGGGCAGTGGATGGGCCTGCCTAATTCTGAGATTTGGCTGCTGCCAAACCTCCGAATCAGATTCAGTTAAATCAATTTGGGACAGTGATTCGAATCACTGAAAAGAATCACTGTCCCCCAAATCAGCCTAATCAAAATCTGAAGTGAATACTAGCCACTTTGCACAGGCCAGGATCTGGGATTACACTTTTAAATAAGGGGATTACTTGAAAAAAATTACCCCAGACACAATCCATCCTTTTAATACCAATGCTGGATCACTTGTACCTAGATATTTACATTTCTCTGGGCATGTCGATATGAGACACATTGCACAGTAGCTAAGTATTACTGTACAGTAGTGTGCCACAACATGGACAGTCCTAATAAGCTACAGCACAGCATTATTAGTTTACTTCACAGTAGCATCGCTTAAAAGGTGTTTGCTGGTGCTACTGTGCAGTAACTGCAGTTACTGCACATTTATTTAGTATTTGATTATACACTGTGCAGTTGCATCTTGTGTAGAGGCACCCTCTATATAATATTGATTACTGGTAACTCTATATTTGATTCAACTTTTATATTATGATTCATAAAAGTGCTTCCTAGTAAGCAATCTTGACTGCATTTCTAATTCCATCAAATTGCGAAGAGTGAACAGATCAGATATAAGTGCTCGTTAAACATAAGACAATAAACCCACAACATTTATAATCTTATTCTAAAGCCTGGGAATACACACATGGGGTCAGATTTACCTGTGCGATTAGATAGAACTACAGCTGACCTATGCTTAATTTATACCATTGGAGGTTCTGGGTCATTATTTCTATGGGAACTAAAGTCACCAGCAAGGATACTGGTTTTCTCTGATAAAAAAAATCAGCAATTTTCAGATTTAAAAATCCATATTTTTCTGTGATTAAAATGAAACACCACTAATATATAAATACCTATATACATGCTTATGATTCATGTAATTAATGCTTGTTTCATGTAATCCACTCATTTAAAAGTGTAATACATATACCTATATATTAGTGGTGTTTCATTTTAATCATGGAAAAAAGTGGATTTTGGTTTACCTTTTTAATCCAAAAATTGGGGATTTTTTTTTATCAGAGAAAATAAAGATCTCTGGTCACCAGTCAAAATGGAAGAAGGTTTTCTTGGAAGATGGTAGCCTTGAGGCAAAACAGCCTCACAGTGGTGTTTATAGATTTTTCTTCTATTAGATGTTTCTAGCCACTTGAATTTTTGCAGTACATTTGAGTCTGGGTATACAGGTATATCTGTGTGTGTGTGTGTGTGTGTGTGTGTGTGTGTGTGTGTAAGAGAGAGAAAGAGAGAGAGACACAGAAGGTAGAAATCACTTTTTTATATTAAAGATGCAGCATTGAAGAAAATAGACCTAATAAAAACAAACTAATCTATGGGGAACACTTAAGAAAGTCTGCCTCAAATATAAAAAAAGTGTACAAGGGTGGACAGGTTTTGGGGACCTATTTAGAATAGACTGTATGGAGATTTGGCTGCAGCAATGAATCCATTTCCCATGAATGAAAAGTAACATTAGGAAGTGGCTCATGGAATGAGTTCTTGATACCTCAGGTTTTTGGAATACAAAATTGATTCGTTTGGCCCAAGGTTGGTCAAAATGATGGAAAGACTAGATTTATTTGAAAGAGAAATTTTAAAAAAAGTGAGTAGTAATGAAAATAGTCCCTACTATAACAGTATGCCAATTTATAATGGGGTGGGAGTCAAGTATCCTATTAGTTTAGGGCTATTTCCCTTCAAATGGAAGAACAGTCATGGAGGATTCCTGAGAGATGATATAATCTGAAAGTATAGTGGAAAAAAGTTTGCATCTCTCTTAAATTACTAGGGCCTTTTGTATCCCAGTAAAATATTTTATTACTTGATCTGGCTCTGGAGAAGTAGTGATTCCATAACAAACCTTTCCCAGGACTTTAATTATTTCCTTCATTGTATTCTGTAAAAAAGGAGCTGGTCATTTCTGAAGTCCAGAAAAATAATATTTTTTAGCCTGGGCAAATATATTGTCATAGTTTCTTATGTTGCACAAACTATTCAAAATTATAATTGGCTCTTTTAAGTAAATAGGAGTTAAATGTTTTTTATCACCAGAATCATAAATAAGAATCTCTTAGAGAATTTTGTGATGAGATGTTTCATCTAATGCCTCTTTAAAAGCATGCAGTCTTCCATATTGATACTGTGACTCTAAGGCCTCTGACAGACATTATACTTAAGATGTAATTAACTATTAATCAGTTAATCATATCTTAAGTAGTTATCTGGTCATAGTTCATTCAATTAATGGTGTGATAAAACAGGGAATAAGCCACAAAGTTGTTACATTAAAGATCTGTAATAACTTTGTGGCTAGTTCCCATTGCAAATTAAATTGAATGTGTGGCTAGGGCTGATGAACTGATCAGCACTCCCAGCTGTGGGAGTGCACAGGAGCTCTCTGCAGCATGTGTGGTGTGGCAGGAAGTGTGATTGTTGGGATTGTGGATCAGATCTCATAGCATCTTTAACTGAACATTTGTCAGCGGCCTAAAACACCATTGAGAAAAGAGGGTAGGTTTTTTAACTGCCTAAATGATTTATGAGCAGACCACTGGGACTAAATCACTTAGATAATTTGGAAAATCGCACTCGTTTCTTGTTGCATCAATGACAGAATAAGCTATCCTGCATATGACATCCCCCATATCTTCCCTGAACTTTGGAGTTTCCCCTCTATGGATGTGTCCACACAAGCACGTGTGCTTGCAGCAGCTTAAATAGAAGTGGTGAAAATTTGAGCCGGGGCTTTTTGCTTCAGCACACATGCTCAGACATGCACTTTGTTATGGAGCAAATTGTGCTAGTTGGGGCAAAATAACCCTGTCTGGCTCCTCCCAGATCTGTAGCCAGGGGGAGCTAGAGCCCGGGACCAGCACCTGTGCTGTCCCCAGCAGTACAACAAGCTGCCCTGTCCTGGCCCCATCCATACAAAAAGCTGCCCTGGCAAGCAGCTCAGGGCCACTTGCTCTCAGGAGTTTCTGAAGGAGGAGCCTCTGGGAGGAAGTTGGCCACGCCCCTTTCCATCCCAGGTGGCTGCTGCTGCTGCTAGCTTGGCCTCAGGAGTTTCTGGAGAGAAGATGGCCAGGCCCTTTCCTGCCTCTGGCTACTATTAGCTTCTGGCTTTGTCTCAGAGCTTTTGGAGTAAGTTGGCCGCACCCCTTCCTGCCTTGGGTGGCTGCTGCTGCTGTTGGTCTCTCCCCCCCCCCCCCCCCCGGGGTGATCCTCTGCTGCATGCTCCTACAGGGAGGGGCCTCCTGCACTACACTGCACCCCAGCTTCTGTACCCCCATTCTGCCCTGCTGCCTAGCCTGCCGCCAAGCCACAGTTGGGGGGGCAGCCTGAGGAGGGAGCCTGCACTGCCTGTGGCCCCTCCCCCACCAGAGGGAGCCTAAAAACCTTTGCCTGCCCGAGCTGCCTTTGCAGGCCACCCCCACCTTCACCTCCACTTTCACCAGAAGCACACCCTGAGTGGCTGAACCGGATGGCTCCTACCATCACTGCTGTTGCTGCTGCTGCCTCCTCTCAGGAGAGAGAGGGAGATTCCCTGCTGTACCACCTGACACCACACCTGCACTGGATCACTTCCTAATTGACCGACTGCTCTTACCCTCCCCCACAGCTACCTCACTGCATCTGATCCTGATTTGTCTTCCTACCTACTGCTCAGTGAACGGCTGGAGGCCTGAGGGGCTTCTGGACAAATCTTTGACAGACAAAGCCGCTCCACTGCTCCAGTCTTCATTTACGCCTGCCTCAGCGGCCTTTCCTGTGTGTTTTCTTTACCTTTGTGTGGTAAGCCCTGTGGTCCACTCCCCCTGATCTGGTGTTTGTTGTGTGGTTGAGTAAGCCAGCTCGAGTTTCCCCAGCCCTTATGTGTGTTGTTGTTTGTTTGTTTTTCCCCCCCCTCCCCTCCCCACCACATTCCCAAAGTGCAGCCCTGTGGGATATTTTGTTTTTCTTTATTGTCTTTCCTGCCCTCATGTGAAATAATGGCAAGGCAGGAACCTTCTGGGGGGGGGGGGGGGTAGATGCCCCCACAGAGCTTCTTGCAGCCCCACACTATGAGAGTGGATCCCAGCCAAGTCCACAAGGGGATGCATGCCCCTGCAGCCTCTACCCCAGAGGCAGAGTCCACCCAACCTCCTCCAGGGGTGGAGAAGCCTGCAACCTGCACTGCAGAGGCAGGTGGGACTCTGGTAGGGAGCCAACAGAGCCAGGGAGTCACCCCTGGCCAGGCGCACCCCGGATGGGTTCCCAAGCCCCCTCTCCCATCATCGGGGGGCAAGGGCAAGGGCAGTGGGAACAGCTTCTCTTCAGCCTCCTCCACAGCTGGGGGTGGGAAGGGCAAGGGCCCTGCCCTGAAGCCTAGAACACCAGTACCTGAGGGGACCAGGTGCACTACACCAGCCAGCACACGCACTTAGGCTGTCCCTGACCCTAGCTCAGGTCCCACCAACGTGGCCCCCGGGGGGAGGGGAGGGAACCACAGCTATGCACAAGAAGCTGCAGGGAGATCTGAAGCTGGGGGGCCTGGACCCTCCATCACTGACCCTTCCAGCTTGGACAGCGGGGCCCTCTTTCTGGAACTCGCCTACAAGCATGGGGTGAAGTGCCAACTGCCCAAGCAGGAGAACCTGCATTTTGAGACCTGGGTGCAGGCCCTGGCTCAGGTAGTGAGGGCCCCCAAGATCATGCCGGCCTCCTGCTTTTGTGGCAAGGGGGTCTTTTTCCTTGCCTCAGAGGCTGCTGCACAAAAGGTGGTGGAGAGGGGGCTCGTGGTGGAGAGTGAGTACATCCCCATCGAGCCTCTAGAAGAACTGGGGACCAAGGTGGTCCTTGGCTCCATCCCTCCCTATATCCCCAATTGGGCCCTGCTTCCTAGCTCCAAACCCTGGGGAGAGTTATCTCCCTGGTGGTGGCCCTCTCACTGGAGTGCCGAGACCCTGGCCTCCACCACGTGGGCTCTTTCTGTCGCCAGGTCATGATCCAGCTGGTGGTGGGTGCGCAGATGGAGCCTGAGGGGTGCCTGGTAATTCCTTATCGGGGGCCCTGGTGAGGATTTCCTATACACTGAGGGACCTGTGCTGCTTCTGGTGCTGTGCCCCAGGGCACTTGCATCATGAGTGCCCCATGGGTCAGGCGAGGAGGGCATTTTCAGGTTCCAAAGGAAAAAGGGGTGCCCCTACCACTGCTTCCCCACCCCCCCTCAGGCCCTCCTGGCACCCCAGCCATAACCACGCTCCCACCCATGAACTCAAGGGATCCTGCCCTCCAACCATGTCTAGTGGAGTCCCAGGGAGGGCCCCAGCAACTGGGGGGAGAGAAGGAGCAGGGCCCTCCTGTCCCTAGTCATACCCCCATTGTGGCTGGCCCCCCCCCCCCCCCCCCCCCCCCCCCTCTTCTTCAGCGTGTCCCATGAGGACTACCCCATGGCTGAGTGGGTGCAGGCCCCCTCTGGGTGTAAAGGCAAGAGGAAAGCTTGGGCACAGCTGGAGCCCTCTGATGTGGAGGACTCCTCTCCCCCTCCCAAGACCACCATACGGGGGGTGGGGAAGGAGCGTCCCAGCCTCCAGGGGCCTCCCCAGCTGTGCCTGACACCCCACCCCCAGGAAAGATCAAATGGGTGATCCCCACAGTGGAGGCTTCGGGGCTGCTGGATAGTCCTGAACAGGATCCCATGGGGGAAGCCCTTCATTCTGTTGATCAATGCCTACCTCCTGAAACCAAGGGCGTTGAGGCTGAGGCCTGCCCAAAGGAAGGCCTAGTGGCAGAGCCTTCTCCTGATCTAGGGGATACAGAGGCCCTGGGGCTTACCCTGATGAGTTCTGAGGGAGAAGGTTCCCTTTCCCAGGACCCTGAGGCAGATGCCAAAGCCACCCCAGTGTCTGGTTGGGTCTCTTTGCTCCCTGTCCCAGGAAAACCTCACCTACAGCCTGCCTCAGTCCTGCACCAGAGGTGGTCATGGTGGGGTCCCCTAATTAATGGGCCATTCTCGTTGGGGACCCTGCATAGACCCCCCCCCCCACGCCTCCAGCTCCCCCCCACCCTTTCCTGAAGGCC
>NW_005842224.1:1207064-1208160 GCF_000455745.1 Alligator sinensis
CCTTGGGCCCCCCCCCCCCCCCCGCAAACCTCACCTTCTCTTGCTGAAGATTGTCCACATGAGGACTACCCCATGGCTGAGTGGGTGCAGGCCCCCTCTGGGTGTAAAGGCAAGAGGAAAGCTTGGGCACAGCTGGAGCCCTCTGATGTGGAGGACTCCTCTCCCCCTCCCAAGACCACCATACGGGGGGTGGGGAAGGAGCGTCCCAGCCTCCAGGGGCCTCCCCAGCTGTGCCTGACACCCCACCCCCAGGAAAGATCAAATGGGTGATCCCCACAGTGGAGGCTTCGGGGCTGCTGGATAGTCCTGAACAGGATCCCATGGGGGAAGCCCTTCATTCTGTTGATCAATGCCTACCTCCTGAAACCAAGGGCGTTGAGGCTGAGGCCTGCCCAAAGGAAGGCCTAGTGGCAGAGCCTTCTCCTGATCTAGGGGATACAGAGGCCCTGGGGCTTACCCTGATGAGTTCTGAGGGAGAAGGTTCCCTTTCCCAGGACCCTGAGGCAGATGCCAAAGCCACCCCAGTGTCTGGTTGGGTCTCTTTGCTCCCTGTCCCAGGAAAACCTCACCTACAGCCTGCCTCAGTCCTGCACCAGAGGTGGTCATGGTGGGGTCCCCTAATTAATGGGCCATTCTCGTTGGGGACCCTGCATAGACCCCCCCCCCCAGGCCTCCAGCTCCACCCCACCATTTTGTGAAGGAGCCCCACCCTTATCTCCACCCCTGTCCCAGGGGGCTGCAGAGCTCTCTTAGTGGACCGGGGAGTTCAGATGGTGCCAAAGGAGCCCTCTGAGCTCCAAACCAGGAGAAGGACACCTGAGAACCAGCAGGTTCCATGGAGCCTGCAGACCTCTTGGTCCCAGTGGTCCCCAGGGATAAGCTACTTGCATTTCTTGACCGTGACTACACCTGCCTGTTCGCCTGCAAGGTACAGCTAGCCTTGGACCACTGGGGAAATTTTGACAGCATCCTCACCACTACGAGGGCACTGGTGGGGGAAGGCAAGGGGCCCAAAAGCTGCAACCACCATTTCATAGATGCCCTCTATGCATATAGAAGGGTGCTACGTGAACTGGCTGGCCCCACGCTGGGCGTT
>NW_005842224.1:1208183-1231654 GCF_000455745.1 Alligator sinensis
CTGAACCATCTACTCCACTCCCCCAGCCATGAGGTCATTTAAGATCATGACCCTCAACCTCCATGGCTGCAGAAAGGGTCTCCAGAGGTGCCAGGTGCTCTCCTTCCTTCAGGACGAGGGGTACCCCATGGTATTCTTGCAGGAGACCCTGACAACTTCAGCCAACAAACCAAATTGGTGGTTGGAGTGGGGAGGCAGGGTCTTTTTTAGTCACCTCTCAGCCACCTCATCTGGGGTGGCCACCCTGTTTTCCCTGGGCCTGCAGCTGGAGGTTCTTTAGGACATTGAGGTGGTGCCAGGCTGCCTGCTGCACCTCTGGGTCCAGGTGCAGGGGCTAGTCCTAAACCTTCTGAACACGTACACCCCTGCAAAGGACCCAGCGTTGGTGGATTTCTTCCACTAGGTGGCCACATACATCAGCACCCTCAACCCTCATGAGTGCCTGGTCCTTGGTGGGGATTTTAACATCACCCTAGATGCATGAGACCAGTCAGGCAAGGAGCGGAACCAGGCTGCTGTGGGCATCCTCAGGGAGATCCTGATGGACTACTCCCTGGTGGACGTCTTGTGTGCCTGTCACCCCACTGAACCCCCTGCCTTCACTTATGTGAGGGTTGGGGAGGAGCAGGCATGCCACTTCTGGTTAGACTGGGTTTATATCTCTTTGCTGCATTTTTCCTGGGCCCACTCCTCTGGCATCTGGCCGATCCCTTTCAGTGACCATCACCTTGTCTGGGCCAAGGCCATGCTGGGGCCTGGGCATCCGGGGTCGGCCTACTAGTATTTCAGTGCCAGCCTGTTGGAGGATGTGGGCTTCAGGGAGGCTTTCTGGGAGTTCTGGCTGGCCTGGCGGGAGCAACGGGCAGCTTTCCCCTCAGTTCAGAGATGGTGGGATGCGGGGAAGGTGCACATCTGGTTTTTTTGCCATGGCTACACTCAGGGGCACACTTGGCAGAGGGAGGCAGTCTGGGAGCAGCTCGAGCGGGAAGTGCT
The DNA here is from genome assembly GCF_000455745.1 of Alligator sinensis. Classification (NCBI taxonomy): domain Eukaryota; kingdom Metazoa; phylum Chordata; order Crocodylia; family Alligatoridae; genus Alligator; species Alligator sinensis. The sequence goes on from NW_005842224.1 coordinate 1,209,177, forward strand.
AAAGCTGGAGAGGTGCCTGGCCACCAACCCAACCAACCCATCCCTCTGAGGAAAATGTCAGGAGAGGTGGGAAGAGCTTTGTGCTCTGAACGACCACCATGCCCACGATGCATTTGTCCGCTCACGTGTCCAGCTCCTTCGGGAGATGGACCACAGCTCCCATTTCATCTATGCCCTGAAGAGGAGGTGGGGGGCCAAGAAGTACATCACCTGCCTTCTGGCGGGTGATGTCACCCCCCTTATGGATCCAAGTAAAATGCACCAGTGAGCGCAGGCCTTCTACGAAGAGCTCTTCTCCCTGGATCTGACCAACACCATAGCCTGTCAGACCCTGTGGGAGGGACTCCCACAGGTCAGTGTGGATGATCTAGTGTGGATGACCAGGGCTGGCTGGAAGCTCCTCTCACCCTGGCTGAGTTTTCGGCTGCCATCCACCTGATGCCTGGCAACAAGGCTCCGGTCATTGATGGGCTGACCTCAGAGTTCTACCGGGCTTTCTGGGATGTCCTGAGCCTGGACCTTGCTGAGATCTGGGCTGAATCTGAGGGAAGTGGGGAGCTCTCCCTGTCATGCTGGAGGGCCTTGCTGACCCTCCTGCTGACGAAGGATATCCCTCACCTAAGGAACTGGCGTCCCATATCCCTCCTCTGCACAGACAACAAGGTGGTAGCAAAGGCCATCTCACTGAGCCCATGGTCCATGCTGATGGAAGTGATCCATCCTGACCAGACGTACATGGTGCCCAGACATTCCATCTTTGACAACCTGTACCTGGTTTGGGACCTCCTGGAGCTACCATGCTGGGGGGGGGAGCTGTCTTTCTCCCTCCTGTCCCTGGACCAGAAGACATTTGACAGAGTGGATTGTGGGTACCTCACAGGCACTCTGCGGGACTTTGGCTTTAGGCCTGTCTTTGTGCAGGCTCTCCAGGTGCTGTATGCCTCTGCAGAATGTTTGGTCAAGCTCAACTGAACCATGGCAAAGCCCATCCTGTTCAAGAGAGGGGTGCGTCAAGGCTGCCCACTGTCAGGCCAGCTGTATGCCTTGACCCTGGAGCCCTTCCTTGTTCTCCTGCAGAAGCGGGTGGCGGGTGTTGATGCTCCCAGTGGAGCTGGCAGTGCGGCTGGTCCTGTCAGCATATGCTGACGCCGTATTCCTCGTGGTCCAGGACTCAGGTAAACTGGCATGGGTGGAGGCCTGCCAGGCATTGTACTCGGCAGCCTCCTCTGCCTGGGTCAACTGGCTCAAGAGCTTTGGCCTGGTGATGGGTGGCATGTGGGCTCACTCCCACCCATGCTCTGCAGGATCTGCTGGGGCACTGCTTTGCTTGGGGTCTACCTGTCCCCCATAGACTTCTCCCTGCCAGAGAACTGGCACCAGCTGGAGGCAAGGGTGGTGGAGCAGCTCCAGGCATGGGCAGGGCTCCTGCAATGTCTCTCCCTATGTGGGAGAGTGCTGGTGCTGAACCAGCTGGTTCTGTCCATGCTCTGGCACCACTTACACACCCTGCCTGTGCCCCCTGAGGTCCTGGTGGGACTCCAGAAATGGGCGCTGGAGTGTTTCTGGCTGGGACAGCACTGGATCACTGAAGAGATCCTGAGCCTCCCCTTGTGGGAGAGCGGCCAGGGCCTAGTTTGCCTGCGCAGCCAGGGCTTGGCATTCGACCTTCAGGTCACTGCAGTACGGTGTTGGCAGCCACGCAGCATGGGGCCACCTGGGGCGTGCTTTCCTCTGCCACTTCTGGGGGCTCTGATATGACTGGAAGCTCCTCAGCCTGTGGGACTTCTCCCTGCAGGACCTGTGAGGGCTGCCAGATTTCTACCAGGACCTCCTCCCAGCCTCCAGGCAGCACCAGCAGCCGCAGGGCTGGCAGGACCCGACTCAGCTCCAGGCAATCCCCAGGCTGCTCGTGCTGCTCGGCCTGGCCTGGCCCGGCACGCGGAGACCTGCTGGCCCTGGGGCTGCTTGTGCTGCCTGGCCTGGCCAGGCGGTACCAGCAGCCCCAGGGCTGGTAGGACCCAGCTTGGGTCCATGCGGTCCTTGCGCGCCAGGCCAGGTCCTGCTGCTATAGGAATGGCCCAGCCGGGGTCAGGACCTGGCTGGGCCCAGCACACGGGGACTGCATGCTGCGCATGCTGCACCGGGTGTTGCTGCCATGGGCCTGGCCTAGCTGGGTGGCAGAGGGGCTCCAGGACCCGGCTGGGCCTGGCATACGGCAGATGGGCCCCAGGGCCATCTGTGTGCCGTGTCCCACCTTTGCCCTGCTGTGCCTGTGGGGGGTGAGGACCTGGCCCAGCCCCATGTGGCTCTCTAGTCTGGCTTTGCACCGGAGCAGGTCACATGGCTCTGGGAGGCACGGGTCCTGTGCGTGCCTCCCAGAGCCATGTGACCCGCTCTGGTGCAAAGCTGGACTAGCGAGCCACACTGATCTGTGCCAGGTCCTCATCCCCCACAGCCCTGGGGACATCCCCCCCTGCCACCCCATACCCACCCACACCCATGACCCCCCTACTTACCTTGGACAGCGCTGGGGGCTGGGGGTAGCAGAAGCACCAAAGAGATGCTCTGGCCAAAACTAGAGTGTCTCTTTGGGAGGACTGACTCCCTGCTGGCTCCAGGCATGGTCTGGGACCGTGCCTTGTTCCACTCTATTGCAGAGTGGGGTTTTTTTTAGCCCCCTGGATATCCAGGGGTCTAATTTTCTCCCCGCTCTGCAGACTTGCAGTTCGGGGAACATTTTTTTGTTCCCGCACGTGTCTCTTGCCCTGCCTCAAAGGGGTTTGAGGCAGGGCAAAAGGCATGTGCGCACTTGTCTGGATGCGCCCTATGAGTTGTCTGCCTTGCTGATATTTGGCATATACTGTAGTTTTATGTAGTGAAACCTGCAAGACATTTTAAAAAAATTGTTATGCTTAAAAGGAAATAGGCAGCATACAACCCCACAGTATGCAATTTGGCTGAGATTTTCTGAATAACAGGGTCACACAAAAGTGTAACATGTAATTGTTTTAATTATGGCTTTCATTTTTCTCCTACCTATTTTGATCTTCTGATTTTGCTAATTTCCACAATTTTCCAACAGTGTCTGAAAACTGCATTTAAACTTTTGGCCCATTTTGCATCCTGAATAAGTTTTTGCTAATCATATTCTTGTTTTAGTTTTCCCAAAATAAGTGTGTGTGTGTGTGTGTGTGTGTGTGTGTGTGTGTATGGCGGGGGGTGGGGCGTTTCTTTTCTTTTTGCAAAGTCATTTGAAATGCATCTGATTACCTGTAGCATGTGCTTTTTCATGTGCAGATTATGATTTACATCCACAAGAAAGACAGGACAGGGGGCAGGGGGAGGGGAAGCAATCCAAACCTAAACCAACCCACTGACTCATTAAGTATATAAAATTGAACTGTCCTCATTATAACTAACATCCTACCTACTGTAGTATTGCCTTATATTTCAGGGAATTAGTAACCTGTCATTTATAGAAATATCTTGAGTGAATAGTATGTAGTCCCTGATTAACTGCATGGTTATAATTCAGTCATGGGCTTCTACTGACATCATGAACCACCAAACTACAGTTTGAGGGTTTATGAATGGCAGGAAAGCTCCAAGATTGAATTATAACTTTGTTATTCAATCTGAGAACACATCTAATTATTTATAGTATATAGAAAAATCATATGGACTTTTTCAGGTGAAAACAATAAATCAGAGTAACAAAATAACCACTTCTAATTTCAAATGTAAAATCTACGATGTAGGAGGAGAAAGATTAATGTGTGCATGATGTAGGGTTATTGAAGGTGTGATGGGGAGGGAAAGGGATGGATTATGGGGAAATTAAAGGGAATATTTCACTGGAAAGTAATCATTTTCTGTAGAAGTTATTAGATGACCAACTAATATAACTAGTCCTAAAACCATAGTAACATAACCAAAACAAAAAGATATTTTACCCATGGTCTCCCCTCCTGAAATGCCCTGGTACAATGTTTTCTCATTGAAATGTTATTTAGATAATTGCCAGTGTCAGTTCCATTTGATAGCTCTTGTGCTACCCCATTCAGGAATATCCCCAGATATGATTCTGCCAATGGTTAAGATATTGTTTAGTGAAGGCCAGTAATAAGTTACTATTCTGGCATGAAGAAATTCTTATGAATGCTTGAGAATGTGAGTTTAAATGCATTTTCTCTTTGTTTCACTTTAGGTATCATGAAGAAAGGCAAACAGTCATGGTAGGCTACTTAGTGTTGCTGTCATATCTCATGGTGACTTTTAGTTATTGATTCTGAGGTATACAAAGTGTGCTTCTTCAATGTACCAATTTAAATTTGTCTGTGGTGGTTTTGCAATCCATTTACCTGGATCCTTCTGCTTCACCATCTCTTCAATATGTTGAGCCTCATTTCCTATATAGCAGTTAATAAAAGAAATTGGCAAGAACCTCTCTTTCCAAATTTATGAAACTTTTGTCTTGCTGTTATTTTACTTTTTTTTGCCCCAGGTTTTGATCACCTGTCAAACTCATTGAGTTCAACCTTTTTTTTTTTTTTTTTTTTTGAATTTTGGAAACCTCTGTTTACACAGTAATTGGAATAACAGTCCCATAATATCAAACTCCTGAGGGAAGCTCTTTTGGAACAAAACAGAAACAAAAAAGGTCAGTTTAAAGGAAAAAAAACCCTGGCCAAAATAAAATCACAGACCATTGATTTAAAAAGTAGAGCTAATTATTTATAGTATACATTAAAGCAAGATATTTAAAAGAAACCTCATAAATTTGTGGGGCCTAGTTTACTAGTATTTCATTTTTGAATGAGGAATAATTATACAGGATCCATCTTTAAAAAACACAGGTACTTTAGGCACTGATTCAAGAAAAGCACATCCTTCCAACATGCTAACTTTAAGGCTAAGGACAGAAGTTACACATAAACCAGTTTAAGTGTTCAGAAACTGGTTTAAACCTGTAACGGAATAAAAGTTCAGTGTACGTAAACTAGTTTCAAAGTGGCTGAAACTACTTTAAGATAAACGTGGTTGAATGTAGTATCAGACTAAAATGATTGAGGTCAAACTGGTTTCTGGAACTTCTGTCCCAGACCCCTTCCTCGTTTAAGTTAAATCAGAGTCTCCCAGCATGCCCTGCAGTCCTGGGCTGGGCTGTTCTCTCTACTCCAGAGAGCATAGCTGGCCCTGTCCCTCTGGTCTCTAGCAAGGGTGGGGCGTGGCCAGATGCCAGCCGGCATGGCTCCCTGAGGTGACTGGGGCAGGGAGGGGGCTTATTCCCCCTTCCCTCCCCTCTTCTACTGGGGAACTGCAGCCACGGTCTGCCAGCCCTGGTTGCCGCCTACACCATTTGTCCCCAAGCAAGCTGAGCACCCCTGATAGGGGCTGCTGTGCCCCAGCCAGGCAGACCCCAGCTGGGGTCCCCCAGGGGGAAGAGGGGAGGGAGGGGGGAATAAACCCCCTCCCTGCCCCCTTCACCTCAGGGTGCCTTGCTGGGCTGGCATCTAGCCATGCCCCTGCCCCTGTTGCTGCAGCAGTAGGGGGAGGGGCGGAGATCCTGACATGAGCAGCAGTCCCATGGTGTCTCAGGATACGCAAGCCTCTTCCTGGTGAGGGGGCTGCACTGCAGGCAGGAGTGGAGCAGTCTGTGCAGGGCAGGCAGCAGCAGAGCTGGGATGGGTGACTATGGGGAATTTTAGTGTGGCCATGGTCCCCCTAGCACTATTGCTACTTAAACCCCTGTAGCCACCCCTCCCAGCCCTGCCACCACCACCACTCAGCCCTGCAGCCCCAGCCCTGGGCAGAGCCAGGCCAGACCGCAGTGGCAGGGCCCTTCCCAGCTGGCTCTGGCTCAGGCTGGGGCCACAGGAGCTGTGTGCCCAGTTTGCTCCTGGTTCCCTTCGCCCAGGCTGGGCCCAGCTAGAAAGGATCCTACCTCCATGGCCTGGCCCAGCCCTGCCATCCACCTGCCTCACCTGGGGCTGCAGGGCTTAGCCAGGCTAGCCTGTGGGCATTGCTGAGGGTGAACGCAGATGAGCCAGGTCCTTCCCAGCTGGCTGCGACTCGGGGTGGGGCTATAGGAGCTGTGTGCCTGGATTGCTCCCAGGTCCCTGCACTCAGGGCAGGCCAGGCTGTCAGGGAGCTGTTGTGGAGGACAGCGCTATCCCCCACCACAAGGTGAGGGGGGCTCTGTGTGGCACTGCCTCAGTGGCTCTGTAACAGCCCAGCCCAGCCTGGGCGCAGGGAGCTAGGAGCAATCTAGGTGCACAATTCCCATGGCCTCAGCTTAAGCCACAGCCAGCTAAGAAGGGCCCTGACCCCGTGGCCCAGCCCAGCTCAGCCCCCTAGCCCCAAGCGAGGTGACCAGATGGTGAGGCTGGGCCAGGCTGGACTACAGGTGCAGGGCCCATCACAGCTGGAGGTGGAGCTCAGGCTGGAGCCACGGGACTTGTGTGCATGGATTGCTCCTGGTTCCCCATGCCTAGGCTGGGCTGGGCAGTCATGGAGGGCTCTCCCCCTTCTCTACTTCCCCTGCCATGGGGCCAGGGAGGGGGTCTGGCTCAGCCCCTGCTCTCAATGCTCAACCCTTTGGTGCTACTCGCAGACTGAAGTCTGGCCATACTTCCTCCCACTGCCTCTGAAAAGCCTGGCAGGGACTGCTTCCCCCTTCCCCCTCTAGGCACACTCTGACTGGGGTCCCTGCAGGCTAGGGTGGGGGTTTAAACCCCTTCCCAATCATATTCAGGCCTGCTGGGGCCTGGCCATGCCCCTCCCTCAGCTCAGCTTCCCTTGGCCACTGCAGAAAGAAAGGGAGGGCTCGCTCTAGAGCCCCCGACTTCTGGCCCAACACTGCAGGTATGTGACTGCATTTCCAGAATCAAAAGTGAATGTCTATTCACTTGCTTGCCAGTTCAATTTACACAGGTTAGATTAACCTGCAAAGAGTAAATCAATTTGGGCTCAGGCTTTTTGAATGTCTGTACTTAGCCTAAATCAGTGGGACCTAGTTCTGAAAAAAAAAAAGTGAAGGGGTTCCTGTGATGTATCTCTCTTTTGTTCTTTGCATGGTCTGCTCTGTAAAATTATGGAAAAAATTATCCATGGCAAAACAAGGTGTTTGGGACAATCATATCTGTCTGGCTTATATTTACAGGGGAGCATACTACTGATCTGATATTCCTTATTTCAAGGTAACTGCTTTCTGTTTACAAGGCTTCATGTGGACACTAGAACAGTATATTGGACAATAAAGCTACACAGTGTTAAAAGTTTAGCAAACCTTGCAGTGCCATTCCATTGCTGATATTTCAGAATTTCATTATGTAAGGGAATCTGCTAGTATAGCTACTGACAAACTCAAGGTATTACTGCCTGCATCCCCATGCCCTATGCACATGCTGAAAACTAGCTAACCAGCATCCTGAGACAGCACGTGACATAGTCCCATGCTCAACCAGGTTTCCCAGATTAATTGCTGTGGTTACTGAGGGTAGCCCATTTCCTCTGTGTTTGGCTTGTTTATTGTGCTACCTATAGTACAGTACTGTACCTCACTAACCTTTACACACTCTGGATGACCTTGAGAAATTTATGTTTTTGAATAGAAACATTTTTCACACTATGAGTTGTAGACACCTTATCAGCATGTGGTGTTTTTATTACTCCAGCTGGAGAAGCCAAGAAAGCCACTGGGGCCATTGCTTCTCTGAATTGGGGAATCTTGCCACCAATGCTACTTTTATTTATTTTTCACTGGTTAGGTAGTAAAATTTCTGCTTTATAGTTTAGGTCATTAGGCTCTAAAATCTGGTCTCCACTTTGCACTTTATTTCTTATTTATCCCTCCTTACTGTAGATTACCTACCCCGTAGCCCCTGGGTGTGAAAAATGTTTAAATGAAACATTACAGGACTTGCTGAAAGGAAACTCCAGTGTAACTAGTAAAAGACCCTCATTCTCCACTAAGCTCTACATCACCTCCTGGAATCTCACCTTCCAGAAGGAGCCTAAAAAAGAAAGCCAACGGGGTAGCCAACACAACACCATTCCGAGTTTATAGATCACACTTTTCCAACTTTTTAGTTGGTCTAATAAAAGATTTCACATCTATCCAAGGAACCTTGCTTACCTAGATCACACTTAGCACTTTGATTTGCTCCTCAAGCAAATTGTAAGCCTATGAAGATGTCAAGGAACTGGTGTAATTTGCTTCTCAGCAATTGTTCTGTATCATCTGTAGCTTCTGATTGGTCTATGAGGTCAGCTCTGTACACACATGGCAGGAGTTGAGATTCCACAGGTTTGGATACATTAGAGAAATGGATGCGACCACTTTGCCAGGCAACATTGAGAGAAGGAGTCTTTGGCTGCTGATACATATTGAGAACCCAGGAGCTATCAGAACTCTACTAGTATCTCTCAGATTGTGTATTTCTTGAGGAGACAAATTTATTTCATATTCCTACCCTACCCTATGAAAGTTCCCCTCTGTTTCTCTGCATTGATCTTTATCCATGTGTCATCCTATAGGTCCTATTCTTAACCAGGAACTCTCAAGGCAAAGGTGTTTTTGTTGGTTTTTTTCGTCTGAGTTTGTTGAAAGAAGAACCAAGACCTGTGTTTTCCCTAAATTTGTCTTGCAGCCTAAGTTAGGGTTGCAGTCAAAATTATTCTATAAGGAACATTACATGTACTCTGAACATGAAAGGAAACTGGAACAGATCCTTGTATGAGTGTATGGAATGGATGAGCAATGAGTAAGTATCCCTCTCTGGAGCATCCTGAGGAGGAAGCATTGGAACTATTCAAGTCGGATCCTATTTAGTCCAACAACAGTTTGCAGGTAGCCCCTGGTTACCAAAGACTACTGACAGGATTTTATCGCTGTTCACTACTAGGAAGAGACCACCAACTAACATGACTAGTACAGCCTGCATACAAACCCAGACTGAAGGCCAGGAATGGTTTTCCATTCAGTAAGTGCAGTGTGCTTTATTTAAAAATTTGTCAACACCTACAGAGTACAGAGATGGAGAAGGGATCGAGGGAATCTAAGGAACGTTTCTCTGCCCCCATCCTTGCAATGATTCTTCATGGAGCAGGGAGAAGTTTAAATGCCTCCTTCTGACTGGGAAACCACGTGTATCAATGTATTATATTAAGCTGGCAGATCTGCGGCAGTCAGATTTCAAGCAGATGTCAGGGTCTACTGTGTGGATTTGGTTCAGGAGGACAAGGTATTCAGAGAATCGGGCAAACAAATGTTGTTGCTTCTAACAGAATTTATATCTAAAAGAAACCTACAGCTCTTGAGCTATTATTTTTTTCCAAGAGTAGAAGGAAGTTAGGGCTTCTAGGAACATGAGGGCAAAGGTGGGTTTGTTTCTAGGAGAACAGATTTATGGAAGTAAATGAACCTGCCAAGAAGTAAAATCTAAGCCTTGATGAGTGCTTTCCTTCCTTTGCCTAAAACAGCCTAAAATTAAATGTGCAGCAGTTTTCTGTTACTGGTCTAGATAATGTCATCCATAATTTCTATGTATGTTTACATTGCACAAATGAAGTACAGAGCAGACATGATCTTAATTACTTGCTTTAATGTTCATGTTGTGGTGTTTATTGTTTCAATTTATGATAACATACCTAAAACTGAGGTACGTGCATATGTTCAAAGGCAGCTACCCACCACTGTCAACTCCTTTGAGATTTGTATATTACAACTTTTTTTTTTTTTAATTAATCCTTACTGTCCCCCTCCCCCCTGCCCATGAAATCACTGGCAAAACTCCAATTGTATTAAATGAGACCAGGATTTCACCTTAAGTATTACTACCCAATGAATCAGCTGACACGATATCAACAAATAAAGAAGTTTCCAACCTTCTTTATTGGGGGAAAAACCCAAAGGGAGAGAAATCTATACTAGTCTGAGCTCTCATGAAAGGCTGTTGGAAAGTCCCCAGCATTCTTTTTTCTAACAAGAATTTTGCCCTTTTCCCTTCTTTGCTATGATTCTTTCATGAAGTGGAACTGTTTCTGAGACTGCAGAAGCTGCTAGCAGCCCTTTCTCCAGGTGCTTTTTCTTATTAAGCTGTTCTTAATCTCTGCTTTCTGTTTTGAGCTAAACAGGCAGCTGCAAACTAGAAAAAAGGAAGTGGTTACTCCAGTGCCTATGGGAAAGGCATTGATGTTGCAACAGGGCTTATCATCAACTTCTATATATGCAGAATTCATGGAATGGTTATCTCCCTGGGGGCTGGCAAAAGAAAGTTCCCAGTAATGCTGCTGCTGAGCAACAGGAACTTTTGCTGATATAGTAATGTAATTTTAGGAGAACAATATTTCTGTACCAGCAGAAGCCCTAATGTAGAAACAGTTTGCACTAACAAAAAAAGGCTTTCTAGTTTATTTTGTTCCTGGAATCAGTATCTCCCACACTAGCAAAAACACTCTTTTACCTGTGTATCCTATATCTGCATCTGCATCTCTGGGCCAGCTGCCAGTGGGCCATGGCTGCACACTTGGCTTTTGTGTGGCACTGCTGCCATGTGTGTCCCTGCCCTGCCACCTGGGCAGCTATTGCCTGGAAGATGGTCTTAGTGTGGTGGCCTGCTTTAAACTGTCAAAGCATATCCTCCTGGCTCCAAATGGCCAGGAGGTCAACCACCTCATATGCGCTCTACCTGAGTTCCGGGTGCCAGCGCTAAGCAAGCTCCTCTGCCTGGATCCTGACACTTGCCTCACTAGCAGGAATCCTGTTGTTCCCTATTTAAAAACTGCAAATTCTCTAATAAAAAAATCCCAAATTCACTCTTTAAAATATTCCAAAATTCATGTTCTTGCACAATGAAAACAGACCACTATATATATATAGAGAGAGAGAGAGAGAGAGAGATCGATCAGTTGGGCAATATGTTATTGATATATTTACAATTTTAAGGCAATTTGGAAGCCTGATAGTGTCTCTATCATCACAATAAAATAAATTCTAAATATATATATGCTTTTGTTTATCTATCTATCTATATGCGTATAGATTATTAGATATCTATATACTTATAGGTTTACTTTTGGCTTTCTTATCATAGAAAAATTAGAGCCCCCCTGATCCCTTCACTAACTGGGATGTGGGGAGCCCCTGCAGCCACAGCTCCTGTGAGCAGGTCTCATCTTGTCTGCTAGCTGGGCACTCTGGGTATGTGATGTGGGGATGTGAGGTTTGCAGAAGGAGGGTGGGAAGAGGTGTGGGTGGGTATAGGGGAATGTGTGGTGGGTGTGGGGGGATGTGGGGTTTGCAGAAGGGGGGTGAGGGGATGTGAGATTTGTGGGGGGACAGCCACATGCCCACCCTCCCTCTACCCCCTGCAGTGCCAGCTGGGCTTGCTAGCAGCACCACTGTCAGACCCATGGTCTATGTGGGGAGAATGGGCGTGACCTGACCTGACCCAACATGGCCTGGCCTACTAGCGTGCCTTTGCACAGGACTGGGATGCGTGGCTCCGGCACCTGTGGCTTCTGTCCAAAGGCACATGATAGATGAGTGGGCCAGGCCAGGTCATGTTGGGTCAGCCAGGCACATTCTTCATGAGGGTCAGGCAGTGATGTGCCATGGCCTGTTGTGGGCACAGTACTAGGGCTGCCCATTGCCTCCTGACCCTCATGAAGAACGGGCCCAGCACGTGCTAGCTGGGCAAGCCAGGCTGGGTCATGCCGGGCCTGTTCTCCATGAGGGTCTGGCAGTGATGTGTGGCCCCAGCACTGTGCATACAATGGGCCATGATGCATCATGCCTGACCCTCATGGAGAATGGGCTGGTCCAACATGATGTGGCATGGCCTGCTCAGCTAGCATGAGCCTTTGGACAGGAGCAGTGGGTGCCGGAGCCATGTGTCCCGGTCCTGTGCAGAGGCATGCTAGCATGCCATGCCAGACCAGGTTGGGTCAGGTTCAGCTGGACCTGTTCTCCCTGCACAGACCATGGAACCAGCAGCACTGCTGCCAGTACAGACCAACTGGCGCTGCAAGGGGTGGGGGGCAGGTGTGTGGTGGTGTTCCCCACAGACTCCACATCCCCCCCCCATACCACAAAACCTCCCCACCAATCCCCGTACCCTCCACCACTCCCCACGTACCCCACACCCACAACCCCCCTTTACCCTTGTAGTTAGGGCACTGCCCTGGGAGATGTGGGTTCAGGTCTCCCCAGGAAAAGAGTGATTTGAGTCTCAGGTTTCCTGTATTTGGGGAGAATGCCATGGCCTAGCCTAGTGTTTCTCAGCCAGGGTGCCATAGCACCCTGGGGTACTGTGAGATCCTTTTAAGAGTGTCATGAGTATAGTTACATGAGAAAACACTTGCACATGATTGACAAGATAAACCCAGAGGAATCCACACTAGGAAAAGGAACATAGGAACCCATAGTCTCATAGTTTCAGAGTAGTTAGGGATCAGAAGGGACCTAAATAGATCATCTAGTCTGCCCCCCTGCCACTGGCCGGAGCACACGCTGGGATCACACGACCCCAGATAGGTGTTCATCCAATCTTTTTTTGAATTTACCCAAGGTAGGAGTGAGGACCACTTTCCTAGGAAATGCCTCCTAATCTCTAACCTGAACCTATTCTCCAGCAGCTTCTGACCATTGTTCCTCATCACCCCAGGTGCTGCTGGGGGGAATAGGGGCCCTTCCTATTTGCTGCTGATCTCCCCTAACGAGGTTGTAGGCAGCCACCAAATCCCCCCTCAGCCTCCATTTGCTGAGGCTGAACAGGTTCAGGTCCCTCAGCCTCTCCTCATAGGGTCTGCCCTATTGCTCAAAAGCAGTCTGATCTGTTCATAGGATCAAAGGACAGTATAGCTTAAAAGGACCTCATGAAGTCATCTAGTTCAGCCCCCTGCTCAAGGCAAGATCACCTGTGACTAAACCATCTAGGCCAGGTGTCTATCCAATCTGCTTTTGAAAATATCCAGGGATGGAGACTCCACAACTTCTCTACCTTGCCTGTTCCAATGCTTGATCACCCTCATAGTCATAAAATTCCTCCTATTTTCCAACTTATATTTCCTCTGTTGCAGCTAGAGTCCATTGCTCCCCGTCCCATCCTCTGTGGCTGCAGAAAAGAGCCCATCTCCATCCTCTCTATAATCATTGTGGTCTTTCTGAGTTCTTTGCAAAAGAAGAATCATTCTATTGTTTTTCCATTGTCAAAAAATAAGTGAAAGTGAAGAGCTAGCATTTTTGAAGGGTGCTTGGAGTGTAGCAAGGGGTATCTTGAGTGTATGGCATAGTCACAGGGTTGTGAAGCATCACAGCTGCCTGATCTTATAGGACTTTGGGGCATACCCAGAGCACACATTTGTGAGGCCTTGGGTACTGATGGTGTTTACACATGTGCTCCAGGGGCGGGGGGCACTTTAATTAGAGCAGCTCTGTGAGTCGCTCTAATTAAAGTGCCTGGAACATCTTGTATAAGCATCCCTGTGCTTAAAAATGGCAGCAGGGTCACTTTGACTAAAGCTTGTTTGATGAGCAGATATGTGGCTGAGTCATTTTGTGGATCAAGAGCTTGGTCTTTCAGAGAACAGTAGCTTGCACATAAACATTCTGGTCATAAGGTGGTTTGTCATGCACTAGTGATTGGCACAGATATATCTATAAATAAGGATCTACCGAATTCATTGCAGAAGTGGGGTGTGTTGTGGCTCCTTTAACCTTGCAGATTCCCACACGCTGCCCACCCTCCCAATTGGTGAAGGGGCCCTGCTTGCGGCCTGCAGCTTGCTCCTGCTCAGTGCAGAGGTGAGAAATGTGGTTTTAAATATGGTGCCGTTTTTGCCTCCCACCACTGATTGGCTTGAGGGTCCTGGACAGCCCTGCTGTTTACTGCCAATTGGCAGGGAGGCAAAAATGGTGCCATATTTAAAACCACACAGTTTTAGCTTCCCTGCTGATCAGGAGGGACTGGTGGGGTCCTCCGCTGATCAGCAGCAAGGAGGGGGCAAGGGGAGAGGTGCACACAGGAACATGCAAGATTAAAGGAGTCACCATGCACTCTACTTCTACTGTGAACTCGGTAAGTCCCTATCTAGAAACACCCTCTCCTTATTTTAGTATTTGAGGGCTTGACATCAAAGTCAATGGGAATTTTGCAATTTATTCCAGTGGCTGCAGGTTCAAATTATAAGTGCCCTAGGCACTTTGCTTGGTCTCTCCAAAACGTATCTCAAATCAAATAAGTAATCAGTCAACCGTGTTTTACTCAAGAGTCAAGATGAATAGGGCAATGCCTTCTGTGTAAAAAAATAAATAAATCTGTGGGTGGGTTTGAGCAGTGTCCTACAGGACCTTCTAATGACTACTTAACCAGCAGGTAGCCTAATAGGTAAGTAGCCTAGTAGCAGGCAAGTAGCCATTAGGAGGCCTTGTGGGACCCTCCTTTAATAATCCAGTGAGGAAATGTATCTAGAGTATCATAAGTCACTCACAAAGAGTTTTGATTACACTTGGTCAAACTTCTTATTTAAATATAGTGTGTGTGTGTACACAACTTTATATACGTTACCAATCTGAGACAGGATTGTACACATACTCACTATATTTAAGAGAATTTTTTATAATTCATTTAAGGAGTCCGTGGCTTTACATTGAAAGATGTCCAATAAAGCCTTTTGGTCCACTTACTTAATGAAAGCAAGAAGGAGCTTTATATGTTGAATTAATACAATTCTTCAATGTTTCCCTTATTTTGCTCTTTGTATTTGAAAACTAACAAAATTTTTTTAAAAATGTAAAAATGGTTGTTTAGAGCTTCCCCCAGCCAGTACATAGTTCTTTGCTTACTCCTCCCTGCATTAAGTTGTTTCTAAATGGTTTGCAGGGGGTGGGGTGGGGAGATGTCATATAATATCAATTGCTTTGAAAAGAAATTCTAAACACAACTAGAATTTCCAAAATAAAATGCCTCTCTTTTGTAAGAATTCCTAAAATTAATTTGCAGATCAATGGGAGGATGGCAGACTTGCCAAAAAGATATCAAATATGTGGAAAGATCTGGCCAACTCAAAAAACATAAAAGGGCTAATTGTGTTCCTAGCCAACAAAGCATTTCAGCACCTGCTTAATTGGCATGATAAAATATAAGCATATGGTTAAATGTTTTGCTATATTGGGTCTTATGTTAATTCCACTGCACATTTCTTCCCCAATTTTTTTCAAATCTTTTTTTCAGTTTCAGCCTGGCCTCTCTTGATAAGCTAATGGCAAAGGCAGTTTTTTTCAAAGGAACATTCCCAAGGAAAGTATAGCAATGTATATTGAATAGATATAGTGAATAGATATAGTCAATAGATATTGAAAAAAAGGATATACCTTGTATCTGTGGTTGACTGTAAATGGAACCTATGCAATTTAATAGTAGTAATTAAAATATGGGATTGTTATTTAAATATATTATTTCTTAAGGAATTGTTTTTTTCACTGTTTCAGGTTTGTGGTAAGGTTCACTACAACATTACAACATATCTAAAGTAACGTACATTGCAAGTACCATTTTATGGCAGAGTTATTTAGTGCATCGCAATGCATATGTAGACGGGGACCAGGGTTGGCTGGGACAAGGAGGGGCTACCATGTGGGGGTTGCCTGCCAGCAAGTGTCACACGGTAGCTCCCTCATGCCGCAGCCAGCCCCTGTGCTGCAATTTGAGCCAGGCAGAACAGCTCCAGGGTGGCAAGCTTCTCCTTGTCAGCTGGGGCAGCTCCTCCCCTGGCTCAAGGTGCTGCAGTCTTGGGCACACATGTAAACACTGCACTTGAGAGCACTGCACCCAGACTGTGCTGGAGTTTATTCAAGCACACTAATTCCATGTGTAGATGAGCCCACTGAGTATGAGAAAAATTACTTCTAAGCTTAGTCTAAGGTATCAATGCCATCAAAATAGTCGATATAGCTCTTATCATGTCTATGGTCAGACAGTTCATGTGAAATATTTGTTTCATAAGAATTCACTCATATTTCTCTTTCCAAAGCTAGAGACTGAAGAGCTGCATACCACATTGGTTTAATTTCTGAGGATGTTTCCAAGGTAGTGGGAGAAATTCTGGCCCTGTTGAAAACAGAGAGGGTTCCCAAATGCGAAACTCCCAATGATTTCACATATGGCCAGGATGTCATTCCATTAATTATTTGATTATATTTGAATATTTTGAATATTTTAGAATTTCATTATTTATAATCAAACTTCTGTCTTCTAAAATAGCCTATTCGGGCACAATACTTAATCCATCAATGTAATTTAAAACCATGTGCTTTTCAAATCACCCTGAAAAGGGTCAGATCTGCACACAATTTCCAGCATGTTTGGATTGTAAATGTTTCTTAATTTATGTTCTTTGGCTTTTATCCAAAGTTGTGAGCCTTCAATACTGTATTGATGCATCTTCTAAAAGTACATTGCTTTGGTTTCATGGGGATAGCTGTGGTTTGAGAGGACTAGCTAAAGTGTTATTGAGTATATATGATTGTGCTGAGGTACAGGAAATTAATCCATAGCTTTACCAATAAAAAGTTAATGTTATGACATGGCTTTTACCTTGTATCTGAAGGTAAAATCATATACTTATTACTAAACAATTCTTCTTGAATCTGCTTAACTACCTTTAGGAAAACAGGAATGTTGTTTCATGTTGATAAACTTACCATGTCACCAACATATAGACAATGAACTTTCCAACAATCTATGCCAATCTGATCCTTGATTCCAAATCTGGTCATTGGTTTAACCCTGAGTGAGAAAGAAAGTCCTACCAGCCAGGTATCTGAGAGGTTTCTCAGTGCCATTTAGGAGCACTGAGGACTCTCTGTATTCTAGTTGCAACTAATGTCCAGAGGGAAATGGGAAGAATAAAATTTAGAATCTGGATAATGCATTCTAGAAAGGAAAAAAAAATGTGTGCAGTCCCCGCAGGTGCCTTGAAGCATGGGATTACAAGAAATGCAGGCAACCTGTATGGAGATCATATTTAATTTGAACACCCTCATGAAGATTCCAAAGTACAGAAGTGTAATAGTGCATATTCTGTTTGCTACTCCATTACTGGAATAGGGATGTGTCTGTGTATCTCTAGAAGGTGATTCTATTCTTATAAAAGGGACACTGGTGGGGAGAGGTAGGGGCAGTAATACAATCACCCCTACAAAATAGTTGAGTAATTCAGAATCAGTCTCAAGCTGCACTTTGGTCATCCAGTAAGAATAGAATTCTGCCCTAGGGCTAGAGACAGAAATTACAGACAAACCAGTATAAGTGATTGGAAACTGGTTCAAATCTGTAACACAACAGAAGTTCAGTGCGCACAAACCACTTTCAGAATGGCCAAAACTGGTTTAAGATAAACCTGGATGGATGTAGCATCAGACTTAACTGATTTAAGAGGAAGAGAGTCACATGCATGATCAGAGGGCAAGAGAATAGGCCTTATGAAGAGAGGCTGAGAACCATGGGACTCTTCAGCCTGGAAAAGCACAGGCTCAGGGGGGAACCTGGTGGCTGCTTATAAGCATATAAGGAATGTACATCAGGATCTGGGAGAACGTCTGTTCATCAGAGCGCCCCAAGGAAAAACAAGAACCAACGGTCATAAACTCCTCCAAGACCATTTTAGGCTAGAAATAAGAAAAAATTTCTTTACTGTCCGAGCCCCCAGGACCTGGAATAGACTCCCTCCGGAAGTGGTGCAGGCCCCTATTCTGTATTCATTCAACAAATGTTTGGATGCTTATCTTGCTGGGATCCTTTGACCCTAGCTGACTTCCTGCCTGTGGGGCAGGGGGCTGGACTTGATGATCTTTGAAGTCCCTTCCAGCCCTAACATCTGTGAAATCTATGAAATTATTGAACTTCTATCCCAGATTCCATCCAGATTCAAGTTAACTCACAGTCCCCCAGCATCCCAGGATGCTTTGCACCTCCTCTACAAACCTCACCTTGCAGGATGGCCAGACTAAGTGCTCCAGCTGTCTGCTCTGGCCGAGCAAGGAGGCATACTCCATCATCCTCCAGCTTCTGGCCTGGGCCACTGCAGTCATGTGGCTGCATTTCTAGAATAAAAAATGAATGTCTGTTCACTTGCTTATCAGTTCATTCTGTGCAGTTTAGACTAATCTATGAAGATTGAATCAATTCAGCCTTGGGCTTTTTGATTGTCTGTACTTATCCTAAAAACTGTCTACTTCGCTTAATCTAAAAATTAGTCATTGCAACAGTAGGCCAAAGTGCCATTTGTAGAGCTAACCCTGCATAGCTGGTCAAATGTTTCCATCTTAATGAAGGAACAGAGGCAAAACTAGTATAGAGAAAGAAAGTGAAACTTTCCTGGCTGACTATAAAGAAAAATAAAACATAAAGATGTTGTTTGCCTTTACTTTTATGCAGGCATCAGAGATTAAGAGAGTTATTAATTTGGCTAATTTGACTAATTTATTTGGGGTTAGTCCAAGTCAGTGATTTTCAACCAGGGTGCCATGAGAGTCTTTGAAGGGTGCCGTAATGTGTGAGGATATAAGCAAATAGGCACTAGCTGTCTACCTGGCTGACCACCCCTCCCTCCCCCCAGCCAGTCCCTCTGCAAGGAGGTAATAACTGTAATATGTAAATTAGTTTTTTAAATTGGGTAGCACTCAACTCACACAAATTATGGAGGGGCATCTTGAGTCCAATGAAGGATGCCTCAAGTCCAGTAAGAGGTGCCTCAAGTCCTAAAAGATTGAGAACCACTGGTCTAAGTAATTACCTCTTGTGACAGGACTAGGCCCCAGGGATGGCTGCGATGCCCCCTGGTGGCCACACAACTCCTGTCCCACTTTGGCTCCTTGGAGCACCCTCCCTTTCTCTCTTGCCTGTCATGACTTGATAGAATTATTTTACTGTTAAAGAGAGGTTGGCTCAGGGCCCCAGAGCAACCCCTAGCCTTTTTTGGCCAGTGGGTCCCTCCCATACCCAGCTGACCTTAGTTCTGCTGCTCAAGCACTAAGTTGGGCCCACTTGGCCGCATCAGTGCCACAGGGCACCAGTTGCCATATGTGCTATTTGTGGTCTCCATCCTCCCCTCTAGCCATGTCCATGCCTTGCAGATGTTACTCTGTTACCCATGTATCAGCCTTGGCTTTGGCTCCCTAGTTGCTCTTGCTGCAGACTCCTCAGCCTAGGCCCACTTCCTCTGGCCTGACTTGTAAGTTCCAGCCTGTTTCTCTCACCTCCTCTGGGCCCAAGCTCTGGTCCTCTCAGCCTCAGTTTGCCTTTGTCTCAAGCCCCTGCCCATGTCAGGACCCAAATCTGGCAGGTTCCCCACCAAACATCTCTGTATGGTCTCCTATCCACGCCTATTAGCCAGATTCAGTCCACTGGCCTCAAACTTAATCAGAAAATAAATATAAGCAAACTGTTTTACAATTGAAAGTCACCCCACTGGGTCATTGTCTCCCCTGCATGCCATAAGGCCCCCTAAAATCATTTCTTCCAGTTATGGGACAGCTCAGGTGCCTGCCAATCAATCCACTGCAACTCCTTAAGGAGCTCCTCTTCCTGCATCCTGGCCAGACTGACAACCAGGTCTAAGCCTCCATAGCCCCACCCCTTTATGTCAGGTGGCTCTCCAACCACACACAGGGGTTTCCATTTAGATCTGATGGCCTACCTGCCTTCCTCTGCTGCAGCTTAGCTCAGCTGCTTGTGGTTGTTACTTTTGTGTTGCTTGGGGGTTTGCTCTTGGGCTGCTTACTGCAGTGCAGCTAGCTCCAGGATAGTCATCTCTTCAGTGGTAGCTCCTGTCCCTGTTGTTACTGACTTGATTGCTTCCTAGCAGCTAGCCTTTGCCCAGCTGCTGGCCCCCATACAGAAGTCTTAGTTTGTTGTAGCATCCCCTTAAAGCAGGATTCAGCAATATTTTTGGGCAGAGTGCCAAAACACCCACAACCTTGACTTGTAAGGTATTGGTGTGCCAGGGGCAGACAGCAGGGGATCCACGAGGGCCTAATCCTTGTTATGGCAGGACAGCCTCGGCCCCTTCCCCACCATCTGCCCCAAGGCACATGTGTTAAGCAAAATGTCTTCATGTGCCAAGCTCTGGCACCTGTACTGGGGGTTGCCTACCCCTGCCTTAAAGTAACAGGAGCTTCTGGCTCCCTGTTACACCTAAGTTATTTGTTGTTTTGCATATATTTGAGGATTAATTCAGGATGTGATCCAAAGCTTTCCACTGATTTCACGTGACTTGGCCCCAGAATATTGGCTTTTGTTGAAACTGTCTTATCAATTTCATTGGACATCAGAGTCACCATCTATCTGGCTTTTTGACGCTAGGAACCTCCTTAGACTTTGTAGAAGAATCAATACAAACAGTACTTTGTGAACAAGATATTGTAATTTTATTCCATATATCCTATGTAATTTATCATCTTATCGCTTAGAAGTTGTTTTAGCTTTTGTTGTATGTAACATTTTGTTATTTTATTCATAATTATTTATTAATATTTTTTATGAATCACCTAAAATGTATTAGTGCACATATGGGTTCTTTATAAGTACAGCTATCTTATTCTTTTCTTTCTAATTTTAGAACATTGCAACAGATTACAATTATGTGCTAACAAGGCACAGCTGAATAGACGTTAGGGCATGTACAATATGTAGGAGTCTGGCAATACAAAATGAATTCTGCGTAAACAAAACCTAGACTTCTTGAGTAAGCAAAGACTATAATTCTCATTTTAATGGGTGATTTTATTTTGATTTTTAAGAGCTCTTTGGGGAGAATACTGTGCACTGGATTTTGTTGTTTGCTTTAGAAATACCCAGTCTATTTCACATTAGGCAAACTCTGATTAAGGAACTAACCTGAATAAGCTAAATGCTAGTACTTTATTAGTCTCTGACTTAAATTCTGAAACTAAAGCTGATTTGGCAGGGACCCCATACATTTTTTTGATTGTCCTTATTTATATTAATTTTTCCAGTTTCCTGAATTTTATAAGTAACTGGAATAGGAAAAAGAAATTGGTTTTGTGCCTTTTTTATGGTATACACAGAAAGCCTGAAATATTTTTGAGTATAAAAGTTTTCTATTAATTTCTCTTTACTTTAGAAATCCAAGTCTGTGTAACCTTGAAGACTTTGTGGTAGTTAGAGCATTATCATAATATGACATCACAAGTGTTAACTGACTGACAGAGGAAGGACTTTTAGTCACAGTTCTTAGAAGTCTTAGCTTTTGTTTGTCTTGTTAACATATACCATATTTATTTACCTACCACATGCATCTTTTCCTTGAAAATTAACCACCCTAAATGGGGGTGCGTGAAAGGAAGTTGACTTCCACCCTGGAATGGAGGCAGGGACCTTTGCTTGGCACCAGTTCAGTCAGGGCTCAGTCTGCTGGACACAATGGCAAATCCAGTCAGCAGTATCACTCTGTCACCCCTTACTACAGGGCCAATAAATCTACAAGTTTAATCCTCTTGCGGCTGCTGCCAAATTGGGAGTAGCTATACTGGTTGAGCAGGATGGTGGGAAGGGGAAGAAAGAAGGAGAGATGCTGATGACAAGACTCCACCTCTGCTCCATGTGGCTGGAAGGAATCTTCTTTTCTTCATTCTGCCTTCCCAAAACAAAATATGTCCTCTTCAGAGGTGTGTGGTATGCAAATAAATATGGTGTTTAACTCCAATGACTAATGCTTCATCATGGTCCCTCTTCAAACTTCCCAGCACCATCGATTATGATGTATTAGCTGGCCCATCTGATGTGAAGAATAAGGGAACTATCTATTAGGGCTGTGCAAAATTTCACTGTCTGTTTTGTTTCGACACTGTTTCAACTCATTTTGAGCTCAAAACGTTGAAATTGAAATGAAACAAAGGGCTTTGAAACAGCCTTGAAATGAAACAAGGGCAGTCGAAATGTTTTAAAAGTTTCAAACTGTTTTGAGTTTCAAAGCAGCCAGCCAGGTGGTGGGAGACAGGTGGAACCAGGGCTGAGATCGGGCTGGGGAAGGGAACTCAGCCCAGCCCAGCTGAGTTCCCCAGCCCGATCACAGCGCTGGAGAGGGGAACTGCGCCAGGCTGAGTTTCCTTCCCCAGCCTGATCAAAACATCGAAACAGCATCAAAACAGCAAAACCATTTTAATGAAACAGAATGGAACAGTGTTTTCAAAATTAAACAAAACTTGAAACGAAACACTGTTGAAACAAACATCTGTTGAAACATCAAAACAGATGTCGAAGCAGAATGCTGCTGTTTTGCACAGCCCTACTAGCTATATCCCACCTCCTCATCCCACTACACACTTTTTTGGGACAGATGTACAATTCTGAGACCCTAAGAACTCCTGTGAACACTAGATCTATCATTGTGACATGCCCCTAAATACAACAGTGGGACAATTTGTCATGTGTTCTTCCCTTTTCTCTCTTTCC
>NW_005842224.1:1231664-1238331 GCF_000455745.1 Alligator sinensis
TTTCCCTCTCTCTTTCTTTTCTTGATATTTAGTGCTGTGGCATTTAAGGACTGCTATACACTCATGCAAAAGCAAGCCATAGTTTGACTTGTAAGATTTTGTAAGGACTGACAAATTTGGTCAGGGGTGAGATTTTGCAAATGCTTTGTTAAAATGCAGCTTTTCATGTGGTAATATGTTCTTTTATACTGGAACACAGCCTAAAACTTCACACATGTGCAGGAAGTGAAATCACACCTTTTACAGCAAAAGAGAGCTTAGCACAGTGAAACAACAGCTTTTCCCCATAAAAATGGCCTTTAGCTTATGTGGAAACCAGTGAATTACTCAAGGCAAAACCACAAAGTGTTTCATGCGCGGCACAATATTTTTTTAAACACCTCAGCTGAAAGAGAGGATGGGAAAGAGGAAAATCAGAGATGACACTATTGGCAGTGTAAAATATTCTCCATAGGATTTTGGCTCCTTTTCTAACATGTTTTTCAATTTAATGGCAATTTCAGTCCTCTTTCTTCCCTCCGTTTGTAACTCTGTACTACTTTCTCTACCCACCATCTCTCTCTCTATTTATTTAGATGATCATTGGCTAGAATGCTTAGGGCAGCTCTAGTTAAAAATATAAGCATAGTATTCTAACTTGCTTGAATATACCCTCATTATGCTGAATTTTTTTATAAGATGATCAGGAACATTGTGCTTTCACCAATAGGATGTTAAGTAATGCTATTGTCATTTTATGGCTCTCCACAGAAACATGCACTACACTGTCAGGGGGACCTAAGCAACTGCCCAAACTCTTTGTTGCAGAAGTACTATTCTGTAAAGTTAACTGCTGTAACTTGCAGCTAGAATTGGAAGGAATATCATATTTATTCAGGTCTTCTGAGTGGGTGGAATTTACATTGAAATAAGAAAGCGTATTTCAAGTCAGTCATCTTCTCTACTCTGTTTAGCTGCATTAGCTAAAATGCTTATGCATTATGTCACCTTTCCAGGTTGCACCAATTTTGAATCTGATTCCCCACAAACAGCATACCTCCACGAGATGTCCGGGTAAGCTGCAGACTGTCAGCAGAGTTTGCAATTCTATTAATTATTCAGATGTTTCAGCAAATTTATGTCTATTGAGAGGCAATCTTTTTCAAATGACAGAGTTGGTTTAAGCATTGAACGAACCAGTTTACCTGCCCTGAGATGGTGCCACCACTATGCATAGGAAGCCTGGCATAGGAACTCAGAACAGGACAATGGGATTTTGCTGTGGACAAAAGTACAGCAATAAATCAATGACTCATAAGCGGAACTGCCAGCATAGTATATCATGCACTGGCAGGTACATTCTTATGTGTATATGTGCACAGATAAAGAAACTTGCAAGTCTGTGTGTGAACATATACTTCTATGGTACTCTTTCTAGTAGAGTTGGTGGCATGTAGATGCGTTAAATTGTAAACCTGCATGTAGATTCAATAACCAGTTTTCTAACTACACATACCCCATACCTACATTTCTGTGTTCTGCAGTGTTCACATTGGTCAAATAAAAAGCATCAGCACCACATCTATTTGTTTGTATTGAGGACCAGTATGTTTTCTTTGCACTTAAGTACTGTTTAGAGCTCTCTTTATGAGCTTCAATTAGGGTTTTGCTATGGAGGGCTTATTAGAACAGTTTTATTGGTACTTTAACACATTTTCTTTGTTAAAAGGTAGTTTAGAAGCTAGTTTAAGGAGCTTGTAAATGAGAGCTGCAGTGAGCTCTTTCTACTACTGACAAACTCATATCAAGAGGCCTCCCAAACTTTTTCTTCAATTTGCTCAGAAGACTCCCCATTTTTTGGTAAGGCTGAGTTCCTACCAGCCTCTCCCAGAGTCTGATGAAAATGCTAGAGGATAAATATTAACTGAGCTAACTATTAAATGCTTAAGCCTAAAAGGTGGAAATTTAAATTTGGTTGAGGCCAAATATTTTAAAGAGATGCAATTAACATGGCACTGAGTATTGGCAGCCAGCACAGCTAATAAACTGAAGGGGGGGAAGGGGAGGGGAGAAGAAATATCACCTAGATAAGGAGAATTAGAATATGTGCAATACTTGTGGCTGGGCTACTCACTTGAGATGAAGCTGCAGTTCTCTTAATACATGAAAAACACACACATGCTCCCACACAGGTGGCACATCTATAGATGAATATTAATGTAATGCACTAAACTCTGGTGCCGTTTGCACTGGAGTTTATTGCTCTCAGGCACCGCATTTACTTGTGCACCTGGGACCACAGGATGTTGAGCTGGGGCTGCTCTGACCTGTTTCAGTGTGCTGTGGAGGGGCTGGCTGGGGCACAAGGGCACTACAGTGTGGGGCTAGCTGGCTGGCAGCCCCACATTGTAGCACCCTCATGCCCCAATCAGCATCTATACATGCACTGAAGCAGAGTAAATAACTCCGCTGTAGGATAGTACTTGTATCTGGCAATATTAACCTACAGCCAAGTTAATTAGATTACTCTGGTCTAATAGCTCCACATATGTAGATGGTGACGTTTTACTGCAAAGCTAATTAGTCAGGTCCACAGTTAAATATCTCATGTAGATGTAAGGTAACAAGATCATTAGTTTTCCACTCTCCTTACTATAACATGGAAAAGGAAACACAAAGGCCATCCTAGCTCTTGACCTAGGGGTACACCATTGCCTCCCTGAAAACAACCCCTAATAGTGGTGGTGCAGTGAGCCTGTTACAGGGCATGAAAGCTTTAACTCTTGTGACTGCTACTTGATGTCCTAGCAATGTGGCTGGCTCTTGTATTTGAAGAGGCATTCAACTGTGTGACAATTAGCTGTGTCTTTTGTCTCTTTCAGACTTGTTGTAGAAGGGAAGTATTTCCTGTTTCCTCTCCTTCCACAAGTCAGTATTCCTACTTCCTTTGCCAAATGTTTTTTGTCACTCCTGATTTCTACCTTTGCCAATGGTATTTCAAGCTTCTGAGTCCCTATGGCATGCTTGAGTATCTCAGGGTTATGGCTTTGCCCTGCATATACTGTTATATCTAATCTTCGTAGGTGTCAGACCCTTCTCAGTCAGATCCCTGGATTCTGCTATGTATGCCCTTGAAATGTGGTACTTGTCACTTGAGTTTGAATACTTAATTCAGGCACTGAGTTAGCAGTATGTTATTACATGGAATGGAAACAAGAAGAGTGAAGTAGGGCTGATTCCTCAAAAAAATAATTATGTGCCTGATGCCCCTGCTGCACTGGAATATTCTATTTGGGGTAAAACATACAGGCTTACCAGACAGTGGGGAAACCAACAGTTGTGATCAACATAAACTAGCTAAGATATCCAGGAGTAAATTAAGAGAAAGGGAGCAGAGATTCTCTTACCCTGTGGACTCTCTCCTGTACCTTGGTGCCTAAGTCCACTGTATGAAAAAACAAGTCAAGGATTTTCATTTCATTATCATTTTTTAGAGCAATAATAGACAACCTTTCAGGCACAAATTTCCTGACTTGAAGGTCAGTTTGTACCTGAAAGCTTGCCTAACATCTCTCCCCATGATACAGTTGGTTCAATAAAAGATATCACCAAAAATTGCCCCTCACATATTATTCCTGCTCTATCACAGCTACAGGATGACTGCTACCTCTCCATCCCATGTCCACTGCAAAATATTCAGTTGTGTAGTGGTTGGAGCACTCCCCTGGGATGTGTGAGATCTGGGTGCTGAGAGCCAAGATCCTGGCTCTTCTTGATTTGGAGGGTAGGGACTTGAGGAGTGTCCTAACCACAAGGATAACATGTATTTTGCAATGATTTCTTATAGGCTTTCCTCCTGGAGATGGTCCCTGTTGTATAAATAATGGAATACTTATTGGAGCAGGGACTTGGTTCTCAGTTTCCCACATACCAACTGAATGCCCTAGACCAGTGCTTTTCACACTTCCTAAAGTAATGGGACTTTTTCTGCCATGGAACCCCTACCCTGCCTCTGTGGGCTGTGTAACGTGACATGAAGCCAGGCAACCTGGCCTGGGCTTGGTGGCACACTGCCCCCTGGCCCGCTCTGCCATACCTCCGATCTCTTTGCAGACCCTCTGATGACTGGAACACTTGGAACAGGTTGGGACCCTGGCTGGGATGATATAGTTTGGGGTGGTCCTGCTTTGAGCAGGGGGTTGGACTAGATAACCTGAGGTCTCTTCCAAACCTAAATTTCTATGGTTCTGTGACCTAAACCTGGTCTCTTGCATGCTAGGAGAGTCTTCTGTACCTTTGACAATTTTGGGGTGAGAAGAAAGGCCCATATGTTCTGGAATGAGTTAATCATCAAACATACTTACAAGATTGGGCTAAACTGGTAAGATAGTCAGGAAACACCTATTTTGAACATCCTGTTTTGGGGCTTCCTTTGAATAGCTGGTTAACTGTGTATCACTAGTTAGGCAGCTTTGCATGCGCTCATCTGGTGATTTTGAGTATGTCATTGGTACCTAAATGTGTGATTCAGGTATATGGAAAGGCAGCTAGGTATTTAAGTCCTTTTGAGTGTCAATGCCTTAGTGATTCATGCAAGGACCTGGGTTATTCCTCCTTCTGACTTGCTGTGTGACTTTCAGTAAATCATTACTGTTCCACTGGTAGTCAAGAATTAATAGATTCATAGATGTTAGGGTCGGAAGGGACCTCAATAGATCATCGAGTCCGACCCCCTTGGGGGGTTACCTGTAACTGCTCAGGACCCACACGCTGTAAAACCCACACCAGTAAATGCTTCCAAATAAGAATTTGGAATGCATCATTTTACTTTTCAACTTTAAATTGGACAGTGATAGGGCAGACTGTTTTGCAGCACAAAACCTTGCAATATTTGCAGATAAGGCGTATAAGGCATTTACTGGATAAGGCAGTAGATATCCTCTTGCATTTGACAGTGTGAAATAAATTATGATATCTTTATTCTTTTTGGTGTGTAATTCGCCACTGAGACCAACCGTTATGATTCCTTTTTTGCCCTGTGAGAGATCGGGTTTTGATTCCCAGACCCGCATATAACTACAGCCATTGAGACATTAAATGTCTGGACTAGTTCTGGAATTTGGATTCTGTCTTAATGGTCTAAAGGGGGGATGGAAGGTCTGATCCGCTTCCATTCCTCTATACTCCTGCCTAGCCATATGCATCAACGGTCCTGGTGATTGCTGATGCATACCCTATGATCCAGACAGATCAACAGTTGCCTTCTACTCACCATTGAGATTAGATATTTGGTCAAAAATCTCAACTTCATTTTTAGTCCCTTTTGCCTATATGAATTGCCCTGGCTTGAAAAAATGTAACATACAGCTTATGCTTTCTTTAATACTGAATGTGACTGTGACATTATAAAAATATTACCCAGAGTAAAACATTTCAGTTAATCAAAAAGAAATGCCAGCTTTTCCTATTCAGTTATTTCCTATATCACTGAAATAGGTCCAGTAGATGAGGTGAATGATAGTACTAATAGCTAAACATACTGAAAACATGGATTCTATGTAAGAAATCTGAAGACCTATCTCTAGTTGAGACATTTTCTAAAATCAGTTCAGCAAAACCAGTTTAAAAACTAGTTGAAACCATTATGGAGATCCAGTTTAAGGCAGCTTGATGCATTTTACTGATTTCAAGACCACTTCAAGGTGAACTGGCTTTGAGACTGTTTTGTTTTTTTAAATAATCTCTCTCTCTACAAAAAAGTCCTTATAATAAATACAACTAATGTTTTTCCAATGAAAAAAGTTATATATGTGAATAAATTATTTTTCAGACAAGTCCCAAACTTTCTCTTGCTCATTCTGTTCTTGTTTCTTGGCCATTTTTTTATTTCTTAAACCTATAGCACATCACTCACAAAGACTTAAATAGTGAAAACTATCTACAATTTATCTAAAGATCAAACAGCTGTTGTCTTCAGATGGTATTTTTATTAATATGAATAAATGTTTTTCAACCTATTTCCTATATCTTTGCTTGGAAGAACAACTTTTCCCAGAAGCAATCTTTGCCTGATACCAAAATAATTTGAAAAACAGATTTCATAGACATCAGGGCTGGAAGGGACCTCGGAAGATCATCAAGTCCAGCCCCCCGCCCAAAGGGCAGGAAGTCAGCTGGGGTCATAGGATCCCAGCAAGATAAGCATCCAGTTTCATCTTGAAGGTGTTCAATGAAGGCGCTTGAACCACCTCCGGTGGCAGGCTGTTCCAGACCTTGGGGGCTCAGACTGTAAAGAAATTCTTCCTTATGTCCAGCCTGAAACGATCTTGAAGTAGTTTGTGACCATTCGACCTCGTCATCCCTTGGGGCGCTCTGGTGAACAAACGTTCCCCCAGATGCTGGTGGTCACCCCTGATAAACTTGTAGGTGGCCATCAGATCACCCCTGAGCCTGCGCTTTTTCAGGCTAAAGAGCCCCAGGGCTCTCAGCCTGTCATCGTAGGGTCTGCTTCCCTGACCTCTGATCATGCACGTGGCTCTTCTCTGGACTCTCTCAAGCTTCTCCACATCCTTTTTGAATTGTGGAGCCCAAAACTGGACACAGTACTCCAGCTGTGGCCTCACTAAGGCCGAGTACAGGGGGAGAATGACGTCCCGGGATTTGCTTGAGAAGCATCTATGGAAGCAAG
>NW_005842224.1:1239781-1254026 GCF_000455745.1 Alligator sinensis
ACTTGCCAGCTTTTCGGCGGATGGTGAAGGTGATCAGCTCGTGGTCGCTGTCACCCAGCTTCCCATCGATCACTAGGTTGCCGACTAGGTCATCCCCAGTAGCCAGTACCAGGTCGAGCAGTGCTTTGCCTCTCGTTGGCCCATAGACTTCTTGAGTCAGGTAGAGGTCATCCACGCACGAGAGGAAGCTCTGCGACCGCTCAGATTTTGCTGAGCGATCCTCCCACGAGATGTCCGGGTAATTGAAGTCACCCATGACAACCATGGTCCTGGAGCAAGCTGCCTCAGCCAGTTCCTGGGCAAACTCCTGGTCAAGCTCAGGACTTTGAGTGGGAGGTCTGTAATAGACTCCCACCATTGTGTCCCCTGTGCCGTGTTCCCCACAGATTTTAACCCAGAGGGTCTCCAGCCATCCACCCTGGTCGCCAATATCAGCTTGCAGGGATGTGTAGTTTTCCTTAACATAGAGAGCTACCCCCCCGCTCCTTTTCTCTACACGATCCCTCCTGTACAGGGTATAGCCATCTATACCCCTGGTCCAGTCCAAAATGAGATATGCAATCTCATTTTTTTCCCAGACAGATTACAAATTGGATAATGGTTAAAAGTAGATAAACACAATAAGTATTTTAATCTTGCAGTGATTTTATGTACTTATGTGTCTGAGCTGCCTACACTTTTCAAGCTCTAAGCTATACCTGTAAGCACTGAAATTGTCTCTAATACTAGAAGGTACCAGGGCTCAACTTACTATAAAGGTAGAAGGAATGAACTGTTTCCATTTGTCTGAGAGGTTTCTAAGAAGTAACTATTTTTCTGAACAGTGTTTTTAGATTAAGTTCTTTAAAGATATCTATGCAGAGGGCATATTCAAGCCCTGCAGCTGCTGTACTACATACATTGTGTTTTACTAGCCATAATAATGTGGCAAAATTCTCCCCTGGGCCTATTGCAAAGCCTAAATCATTGACTGTTGTATGAAGAACCCTGATGAAGCTCTCTAGGACTAGCAGTGCAGCCCACAATCTGCAAAGGCAGATATGGGATCATTCCACAATCCTCCATGACTGCTGTTGTATCCACTAGTGTAGAATAACAGTTATCAGTCCCTATACTTCTCCAGTGTCATTATGGGCCTGTTCCACTCACCGTTCTCCACACTGCTCAGCTCTTCCAGATGCAGGGGGTTCATACTACCCCTAAATACCTACTTCACCTATTTCTACATTTATGCTTGAGGTCATTTTGCTTCTTATAAACAGCCAAAACATTTCTGAAATTGTTTTGCATCACGGGTCCCTGCAGATTCTCTCTATATTTCCCCTCCCCCATTTAATATTCCCTTTGACAGGATAGGTGCCATGAGGAAAGAGCTAAAACTTCACTTAGGTTTAAAGCAGCTAATTCCTGAAGCCATTTTCAGATTTGGGACAAGGTTGCTTATATTGGACTCTTCCCTGGTAT
Organism: Alligator sinensis; assembly: GCF_000455745.1. NCBI lineage: Eukaryota > Metazoa > Chordata > Crocodylia > Alligatoridae > Alligator > Alligator sinensis. The sequence continues at coordinate 1,241,246 of NW_005842224.1, forward strand.
TTAGGATTAGTTCTTAGTGAACCCTTGTATCTTTAGGAAGTTAAATTAATTTAGTTATCTTACAATGCCATATATCCTCGCATGTCACACATCCCCTTCTCTCCCCCCCACCCTTCCCCCCCAAATAAAACATGTACCTTGTTTTGGAAATGCAGAATGAGAAGGGAAAAAATCAGAATCACTCCTGAACGTTGGCTGCATGGAGCAGGGACAAAGTCCATCACTAATGTCACTTGCTTTCCCCTTGCTGCTCAGCCAAAAACTAAAGGCTTCACCCTGTCACAGCTGCTGCTACATTTTCCTTCAGATTTTCTCTGGTTTGGCAGCAGCTGTGACAGGTTAAAGCTTTATGATGCTGCTGCAAGGATATGGTGTGTGATGCTGAGGTGTGGACTCCATCCCACCTGCTTGCATTCAGGAGCCCAGCACAGAGCCAGGGATCCCTTATCAGCCATCCCAGCATCTCTGGGACTCCATTCTGGCACAGAAATCACCTACCTTGCTTAAAATACACCCCCCAATTTTGGACGGCTAATTTTTGGGAAACAGGTGTGTGTGGTATGCAAGTAAATATAGTACTGTCTGTTCTGGCCACATTAATTTCCTTAGCCAACTTTACTTCTGAATTTATAATGCACTATAATTAAGCAGTGACAAATACTATCCTATACACACTACACACTATCCCATATGCTGGAAATACTCGAGCTATTACATGTTGTTTTAATTTGCTGTTTTCCGTCATTTCATAGTGAAAGTATAACCAATACCAGGGACTGATTGATAGCCCACTTGGAGTAAATGGATGGACTCCCACTGACTTCACTGCACTTCAGATCAGTCACTTATGGTGCATCTCTGTTTTCTTGTGCTATTACAAGATTTAAAATAGGTGTAATCTGTAAACCAATGTAGAATGTTTCAGGAGGAGTCTGGGGCCAGTGGTTATTTCTTATAATGATCATCATCTTGTTTATGATTGAAGACTAGGCTGGGGTGTCTCCTGAGCATAAGAGCTGGAACCTCAACAGCTTGAGCATATCCAGTAGTTGACACTTCCACTTCTAACAGATTCATAACCTTTGTGGACTGAACACAGAGGGGAGTAAGTAGCATGTACTGAAGAGAAAGCTGCACTATGATAGAATACACTGGTTTTTCTTAATCTTGTGGTTTATTTACATCTCCCCCGCCCCTCCCCTTACCCTCAATTCCTCATTCTTCCTTTGAATCCCTCAATTTTTTTGCTATATTTTTCTATCACATCCTTAATTATTTTCCTTCAGGTTTTCTCTTCTGCAGCTAAGACGCCAGGCTCAAAAAGCAGATACTTCACTCTGTTGGAGAGAGAGTGTGTATCACACTGATCATTTATAGAAATAAGTGCTGGAATTCACACTCTTTTCCTTTAGACCTTTCACTTAGCAGTGAATTACTAGGTAGATTTTTGGCAGCATCTTTAATCAGGTTTCAAGACACTATAAAAATACAAAAAAACCCCAAAACAAAACATAAAAATTCCTTTTGTCTCAGATGCATACCTTAGCAGTAAGAGATGCATCCCTAAATATTTCCTCAGGAAAAATTAATGAAGTGAATTAAAAGGAAAATTCTTTCAAGCTGTTCCAAACAAACTCATTTCACTGCCTTTTATCATGGCTTCCTTGCCATTTGGGAAATTTATTTAAGTTATTAAAAAATTCCCTAAAATTCTCAGCTGAAAAGTTGGCTTCTGTTTTTTCTACAAAGCTAACTCACCTGATTTGTCAGAACAGCTCGAAAATGAAGTGCTAACTGGTGGGTTTTATTGAAAGGAAACCAAGTGGAACAACATATGTATTTTCTTAGGAAACTAAAAAGCTCACAGTCCCGTGGTGTTCCTTGGGGTAAATTCTTTGTTATGAATTACAACCTGCTTACTGATGAGTTGTTAATAAAAACTAGACCTGCTGGGCCATTATTTTTTTCCACACAGTATACTCAGTTTAGGGTTGTTGTTTTTTTTAAGTTTTCATTAATGCATTGAGTGTGAATAAATCTGTTTCCAATTTGTAATTGTTTTCCCTTCATCTAGACATTAATTTATTGCCAAATCTAACACTCTTCTAGTTTTAATATCCCTTCAAACTGAATAACTGTTTTACAAAGGGAGAAATAGATTAAAAGATTGCAGGACCATTGGAATGATCCTTCTTTTTTCTTAGAAAACATCCAAGTATCTAGGATCATGAGAAAGGGGCACCAGGACTCTTCAGGGTCCCACCATGTTTGGCATAAACAGCCACCAGCTGGACTTGTATGTAGTTGACAAAATGGTCTGAAGGAAACAGTTGAATAAAAGTAGAAACAGATGGTAACCGAAGGTGGCAGTACAACTTTATTTAGCACAGCAGCTTTTCTTATTTATTAATTTAATTTATTTATTTTTACCCAAGCATCTGTGCACCCTAGGGAGTCTCTACGCTCACTTGCTATTGCACTGCAACTTCATGAATAGAATATCCTATTTGCTAAAGAAAATTAGGCAACTACACTCAGTGCAGTCAAGTACATATGTCTTTCAGTGGATGTTAACAAGTGGCTCTCCTGTTGTTTTGATTCTGCAGGATAAAATGTAAGGCCATGAATTTAAGAACAACACTTTTGTAATGTGACTAGGAAACATTTGTTTTCCACATGATGAACATTTTATTAAATGTCAGTATGGGAAAGTGTAAGCTTTTTCCAGGCCCATTTGGGGTCTAGTGTATGAGGAAAAAGGGTGAAGGAAAGGAGATAGAGGATGCCAAAGTCTTTTTAAAGAAGGGGACTTTGGGAGTGACAAAACTCATGACAGATCTCAAGGAGGAGGAGAGAAAATCAAAGCTGAGACTGAACCTGATTTTGGTTCATTGAAATGGTGTGAACTGAAACCACTGGGCTTTATATACTCCTCCACCTGATGTCATATAACAGGCTGGATGCTGCAAAACACCACACTGCAAAACACAGTCCTCGGATACTGAATTTTCTGAATTGGAGTGAATATTTGAGACGCAGTGCTAGTAAGTATAATGAAAATTCCTCACACAACGAGGCCTAGTTATTCGCTTTTGTCACCTTGTCTCCTTTTTTCCATTTTTAGTCCTTTTCTTAAATTCATATTTTAGTAGTGTATCACAACTAAAAGCTGCTGAGTGACAATTTAAGGCAAATTCTACCCTTTGATTCCGTGACAGTCAGGAATTCTTCACTTGAAAGAAAACACACTTCTGTTCATTTAAGTAATAATAAGCAGGTAGCTTGGAGCTGTCTAGCCCCCGCAAGAGCACGGAGTACATATCAGAATGCCTATCTGTGCCCTGATAGTGTACTCACTCCTGCATTCTTGGAGCCATCATTTATCTATGCCTTCTCATACCAACCCCAGCCAGCTGGCTCTAGTAGAGAGGACATTTGCACACTTGCGATTCTCTTGCATCCCTTACTGGTACTTTTGCTTCTTTGAAGTTATAACACAGGATTCCCACTCATGCTCGACTCCCCCTAGAGTTTGGGGTCCTGTTATAAGAGGATATTCTGCCTTCAAAGTATTTTGTAAGGGCATGGAAGCAATGGCTCTCTTCCAGAAGTGGATCCAAGGGGTGTGAGAGCAGCAACCAGCACTGCAAGGGGGCTGCGTCCCCTGCTTTCAGCTTTCTCCCCACTCCCCCACACTAGGGAGGGCAGACCATACTGTGGAAGTGGCAGTCGGGGACTTGACTTTTTTAAGTCCTCAAACCAGGTAAGAATGCCTCCCTGCTCAGAGGCACGTCCCCTTCCCTTCACTTTCCCTCACCCCACACCTGCTGCTACTGTTTCTCCACTGTCCTGGGGGTAAGGAGAGCTCCTGACATGTTCCAGACAGGCTACATGGGGTCGGGCTCATCCAGGGACAGTAGCAATGGCAGTAGTAATGGGGTTGGGGGGGTTCCCCTCCCTGTGCCTGCTTCTGAGCTGTGGAGAACATCAGGGAGAACAGGCAAGGAGGGGGAACCTGTCTACCCACTGCCACTGTCCGAGGCTGACCCCCATGAACTGGAGTGGGACAGGAGGTCCCCTCAGGGCAGCAGGGGCACAACAGCACAGCAAGCAGAGGAGGGAGGAATGGTAGGGGAAAGATGTGGCAGGGAGGGGGACATGCCTTTGAGCACAGCGGGGAAGGAAGGGGCAGGAGTGCTTACTTTCTTTAGGGACTTAAAAAAGTCCCCAGCTGTCTCCACTGCCACGTGGTCAGAAACAGGGTGCAGCAGCATCACTACATCCCTTCTGGATCTGCTTCTACCCTCTTCCCTCTTTAAGGGAATATGCCTCCCAGAGGTGAAAGGGTTGTTGCAGGGGGAGACCTTACATTTTTCTGAGCATTGGGACTGATATTCTGCTTGACTATTCTATAAAGCGGAGACTTCTAAACACTTTCCTCCAGCCATGTACTTGTATTAAGAGCTGGTCAGAATCTGACCCTTTGATGCTACTTATGCTATTTTGTAGTACATTAAATCCATATTCAGAAAGATGTGCATGGCAAAAAGATATCCATTAATGCAACTTTTGCAAAGCATTTATGCCCTAGCCATGTTCCTTTGTCTAACACTTTTGTGGGGGTTTGGGAAGGGGACTGTGTTAACCCTAACACTTTGGCAGCTATTTCAATGTTTTCCAGTGCTTGCATGAAAATACAGGCTAGTTCATAGAAGATAAAGGGAAAATGCTTGTAAACTGCCTAGCTTGAAGTACATCCCCCCAAATAAGGACTGTGTTCATTTCTTTAAGCTAGGAACAGACACACTACTTCACTTACCAGGGGGTAAATCTCAGGGCTTAGTCTCCAACTTCTTAGAGTTTCTTTCTATGTCTCTTTTGCTTTCAGCAGTCACTTGTAAGTTGCCTCTACTTCCTGAAAGATGTTGGTTTTCTCACTGTGCATAATGTGCCGTTTGGCAAGCTAGAGAAACTGATGCAAACACATTTTATATCACAACTTTTTTTTTTTAACCACAGTTAATTCTTCCCTTTTGCCCTGGGTTATAGGATTTATGTCCGGAAACAATAGGAGCCTAGCACCTTCCCATATGATCTCTTTCTTCGTTTTAGCTGCTTGTAAAAAACTATCCTGGTCCCTTGAGTTCTAACGAGTAATAAGTGCAGTGCCTCCATAACAGCCTCCTCCAGCTGGGACTCTCATTGGAGATTCAGTGTGTGCATTCAGTTCAAATGGGAGCTTCAGAAAAATCAATAACCACCATGTCTGGCAGCAGTTTACTGCATGGTATCTGTGTCTTGCTTCCTGAGTGGTACTCTCAAAATACTGATGTTCTGTTTAGCTGGGGGGTTTCCAAGGTTTCCAGCCATCTCTCTGTTGCTGTGTATTTTTTTTTTTTTTTTGGGGGGGGGGGAGGGGGCAGTCTAGATTCTCTTTCATGGTCCACAGATCTGGTAGCTCTCCTTGCTTCACTATTTTCATTGCAACTGAGGCCTGGCAGGTTCCACTCCAAATGTGTTTCCTGGTATTACTGCTCCACGCCACGTCTCCCTGCTTATGGTCATGTGGAAAGCCATGGGTGACTGTAATCTGCCAGTTTGGTTATACACTCTCTGACTGATATTGTCATGCTTAGTTCTGAGTGGTGGGACCAGCAATCCTTGGAGGGCAAAAGAGTGACTACTGTGTGGGCTGCATTTCAGCGATATGTAGTGGAAGCTTTGGTGGGTGAAGGGAATCCCTTTTAGGCATTTTTAATGAAATCCTCAGATCCAGGCAGCTTACCAGGCTCTTCCAGAGTCTCTTGGATGCCTAAAACAGAACCATTCTGTCAGCTCTGGGACTCTAGTGAAATGTACTTTCCTTTTCTATGTGCAGGCTCTGCACCAGAATTGTTTCCTCTGACTATTAATTAGGAATTCTCTGTTTTGACTCTGTCTTTCAAAGAAGATTAGGCTTTAATGCAGCTTTTTAGACCAGTTTTGTTAGACTAAAAATGGACCCAGACACTTACCCATTATACATTTGTAGCACAACACTTCCTAAATACAGTGGACATATCTACATGAGACACTTTACTGTGCATCAGACTAGTTTGTTGCACAGTAAAGTATCACCATCTACACATACATGCCAATTAGGGCACAGTAGACTAACTTACTGTGCTGCCAAATAGTTCTGTCAGATACAAGTGATATCAAGCAGCACAGCAAATTACTGCATTTAAACACATGTATAGACAGTGACATCATGATTAGCTTACTTAGGCTCAAATTGAGCGGAAGTATATTCAGTCACATTAACTGCATGTATAGACGTGCCCAGTGAGTATGTCTATAATTCAGCCATTCCTGAGTACTTCAGGAGACATACCCCAGCTAGATTTACACTAAGTAGCTTGGGTCCTGCTAACAGCATAGATACAATGGCAAGGAATACAGGACAGGCTTCAAACCTGTCCTAGAAGTTGGGTATATATTTTTGGCAATTAAGCTGTGCTGAGCTACCCATCCCTACCTTGTTAGCCATACTCAAGCTGGCTAGTTTAAAGCCAGCTTCTGTACATCTACATGAGCTGCAGGCAGGATGGTGACTACAGAGTAGACACACCCACACAGAGAGACAAGTACAATTGTTTAGATATTGGTATAGTCTCATCACTTGCAAACATTAATTTAGCCCAGCATCCTATGGAAAGTATTATCATCATTTCATGGAAGTGGGGAATTGGGACATACGAACCTGTGCTGAACCTCCACAACTCCAGTGGCTTTGACAGGATTTTTGGGATGACCCGCCTTCAGAGGCAGATCTAAGATTTTGAAAAGTGGGATGCAGATGGTGTAGTTCATTATCCCATATAACACAACACATATTTTTCTCCAGATAAAAAGAAACTAGAAACTTTGCTACTATGTTAGGGGTCTGGGGTTATATTATTCAGTTTAACATGTGGGAGGAGGGGTTCAATCTAACTTTATTGGAATGCGTTAAAATAGTCTGTAAGGCAGTGACATAGGAGCTACATTACCAGGAGCCAGGAGGTACCAGGAGGAACTGACAGCAGATTTGCAGAAGAAAGGCTAGTTTGATGAGTGGAACATCCAGATCATTAAAAAGGAGAGAGAGTCATTTAAACCTGTAGAATGAAGAGTTGAGAAGGAATCAGGTAGATGTTAATGAGCCAAGCAGTCTACAGAAGCTCACAGTGTTGCCTGAATAGAAATGCCACTGCCACTACTAGGCAATTCGTTTTAAACTTTGGGGTGGAGGAGGAATCAAAGGGAGGTGCAACTGCCAGTGCACCCCCCCCACCCCACCCCCAATCCACCTCTCCCTGCATTCATGAAAAATTGAGTTTTAATTGACTCTTTCAAGGTCACACAGGAAATCTATGAAGAATTGTAGACTCAAGCTAAGTCAAAGGCCAATGTCATAACTAGATGACCAGCTTTCCCCTCCAGAAACATCCTTCCATAGCTGCTCTAACCAGTAATATATTTCGGGGTGAGTGAGCAGGACACCAGCCCCAGGCACCAATTTGCAGGGAGGGGAACCAGACTGACAAGTCCCAGGGAGCCTGTGCTGTGGGGACTACTGCAGCTGGACTGTCCTCCATCTGGGCCTATGGTGGCAGTGAGGAGAGTCTGAGCCATACCAGTCATGCCCTTTCCACCACACCACTCTCTGGCAGTCAGCATAGCATAATATTCCCCCACCCACCCTGTTCTGCCCAGGGTGTAGAAGTATCTCACTACCCCTGTCTCCAACAAAGCCTTTTCAATGTTCCAAAATCTCTAATCCTTTTTTTTTAACTATTCATCTTGCAGAATTTGGTCTCTGAATTAGAGCTAAAAGAACTTTCAATCCTGTAGCCAGTAGAAAGCAGTTGATTTATGTATTGGACTGGCATATTTTTTACTTAATGATGCAAGTAGGAACATCATATAAACTTATCTTTCTGGTAATAGGAATAAGGGAGAACTTTTAGCTAGATTTCATTTTACAAGTCTGCTTCCCTCTTCTCTTTTTGCTTTAATTGTGAATGAAAGGGTAAATACTGACAAACCCTGAGAGATTCTTCCTGCATTATTTCCACATTGCCCAAGATCAGGAAAATACATGTAGCACTAATTTTGTGAGCTTTTCAGAATGATTCACAAACTGCATGAATTTGGATCAGTTTTGGTAAAATCTGGATAGGCCTCCTATGGTAGGAGATTATCTAGATCCAACATTTTGATTACAGAATCATAGAGATTTGGGAGCGGGGGCGGGACTGGAAATCTAGTAAGTAATCTAATCCATCTCTCTGCCAGTGCAGGAGTGTTCCCCTGCACATCTGATAGGGTTTTCACCAGTCTTGCTTGCATTATCTAATATATTTTGCTGCCAAAAAATTCCCCTGATATTCAGCATAGATTTTCCTTTTCTTAATTTTATCCTGTTTCTCTGACTTGTGCCCCCTTCTACTATTCTAACCAGTCATTCTCTCTCCTTAATGATTACCCTCTTCATGTAGAAGCAGACAATTATCATCATCACCTTCTTCTGCTTCCAGTTAAACACAGCTAGAACAGTAACCCCATTGTTATCAGTTGGGTAAGTTCTGTATAACAGGTTAGAATCTGGTCATCCTTTATCTCTCTAGTTTCTATATTGTTACCTATCATAAGTGTTTAGGATAGTAGAAGGGCGTGGAAATTAGAGAAACAGTATAAATTAAGTAAAAGAGCTATGCGGAATATCAGGGAAGTTTTCATAACTTTTCATAAGTGAATCTCCTTTAATTTCTTGTTGTTCTTATTCTCCAAACTCCTTGGCACTTGCTATATGTCTTGCCATATTGATGTGTCCATGTGAAAGGAGCATACCTTTCAAACAGTTTCATCAAAGCTGTATCCCTTCTCATCAAAGCTTCCACCCTTCTTTTCTGATGATGGTTATTTTTTATTGTAACAAAGACATTTCAAACCTGGAGTCCTAGAGTTACATTCCTAAAATGATATTCACCCGTCTAAATAAACATGACCTGATCTTTACCATCAGACTACTATTTATGTACGTTGCAAATGGATGTACTCAGAACTTCCTACAGAAGGATTACTTGCCTTCAGGTGCTTAAACGTTAATTTTAAGAGCTTAACTTTAGGCACATATAGAATTGAAAAAGAGGCAGTTGATACGGAGATCTTTATCTGTAGGGCTTTCCATCCAAACCTAGCTCTGCCATCAACAAAATGAATGCCACCATCTTGCTCCTACTGCCTCCTACTGAAGACCAGCAATTAGGCCAAGTGCATGACTTGGGCTGGTCCTATTTTATGTAGCCTTTTCTAGCATTTGTGATAAGTGATTCATGTTTGGAACTAGCAACACTAAAGCACATATTTGCACTATGAAATTTTGGAGGACTCCATTTTGGGCATACTGTGTTTTCTCACATACAGTGGCACCCCAGAGTAAGATAGGTACCTTCTTTTTGAAAGGCAGAATGAAGAAAAAAAAGATCTTTCCTTGTAGAAAGTAATGAAATAGCAGCAGTTAGGGAGCCAAGTCTGCTCCCTGTGGATCATTTGGTAAGTGGCAGAAAGGGTTCTTACTTTAACATTTCTCATATATAATGTGCAATCCAATTTTCAGGAGCTGGTTTTTTGGGGGAAAAGTATGTTGTATGGGAGAAAATGCAATATTTATATTGTGACTTGAATATAAAATACTCATTCTAATCAGTAGACCTTTTCTTAGAAAACCCATGAGGAGAAAAGCTGCTAAATGAATTTTCTATTTTATGTACAGATAAAAAGAAAATAATAAAAGTACTGAAATATTGAAATACAGATATCATACCTGTGTATACTAAAGAAAAAATAATTTTGTGAGGAATGCGACATGACTACTTAGAAAGAGGATTTTTTTTCTGGCCTGGAATTGAAGTTTGAACAGAAAGATGCGTGTAAGAAAAGAAAGAAGTGAGAAATATTATATTTAATTATTTGTAGTTTGGTGGCACCCACGGGACGCATGTACATGAGACGCTATGTTGCCATAGTGACTAGCTATGGCGATACCTCATTGCTATGGCAATGTAGCATTGGCAGGCATGAACCATGATCCTGGCGCTAGTGCACAGTAGGGTTGGAAACAACCTGTGTGCCACCAGGGCTGTGCAGGAGCAGCTGTGCAGTCAGGCACATGTGTAGATAACCCAAATATGCTATCTGTCCAAACACAGAGGAAGACCCAGGCCTTGTAAATAAAGTATTGTGAAAGGATCCCTTTCAAAGTGTGTGTCTAGTTTTATCTATAAATGTTTTATGGAAGAGTTCATCTGATTATTACCAGATCCTGAACTAATCAATGTGTATTTTTTGACATGGGTGGGTAATGTTCCATTGTACACTTGTCTATTGTACTATTGTACATTAAAAGTTAGGTAAATAATCTTTCCAAAGTTTTGATTAATAAAACTGATGTGGGTCATATGCACTTGTGTCACATGGCATTTAATAGGGAACATTTGATCTGATAGGAAGGAATTTTAGGCATTTTATTTTCAGACAAGGATCTACCTCTTCCCTCATGGGGCTCCTAAACTGTTAGCCAGTGGTGTAACAAGCAGAGCAGGTGCCTGTGGATAAAGTGGGGTAAAGCCTGAGGGAGAGCAGGGTGGGTGGGAAGTGCGTGGTTCCAAGAGCAGGGATGAGGGGGAGGAGGCAGCCACCACTACTGCCACCACCACATGCTCGGCCTTCTCTGTCTGTTGCTCCTAAAGCAGCAGCAGCAGGGGACTGTTTCAGATTTCCTAGCAGGGGTATGCTGTCAGGGTGTAGACTCTGCAGGGTTGGGGGTGATTCCAGCACCCCGCCTAACTTGCTGCCCAGGGCAGGTGTCCCTCTCACCCACCCCTTGTTAGACTACTGCTGATTGTATCCAATCTCATCTAACTTTGAAAGCTATACCATCCTGACCATGGCTAGTGCTTCAATGGGAGGCTACCTGAGAGTCTAGCCAAATTGTCATGGTTAAACACATGGCAAATATTACATCATTAAAACACAGAGAGTGGAAAGGCTTTGCTTGGCCCGAGTATGGCTGCTGAGTTGATGGATATAAATCAGAATATCTGCTTTTTTTTCCTTTATTAAAAGGGATCTGGATGCAGTTCCTGGCTCTGTCCCAGACTTTCCATGTGATCAAGAGCAAGTCGCTTAGGGAAATATCTTCAAAGGCACCAATGGCACTTTCAACTCTCATCAGTGAACACTAGGTGTGCAAGTGCCACTGGGCCTTTGAAAATCTCTTCCTTAATCTTTTTCAGTATGTCTAGGTATCACAATGCAGTGCCATGTAGGAACCCCCTAGCTAACTCTAAATGAACTAGTTTTGGTATTAAAAGCCTGAGGCAATATAACTGGGTTATAGCATTGCTCCATCCATGACATATTAGTTCTATTGAAAAGGAGATACATTATTGTGGTGAATAGGTACATCTTTCATGTCTCACTTCTTGTGCTCTGAGATGGGAAAAATCCTTCCACTCCTTGGATCTTCTTTTCCTGTTTATACTCAAAGATGGTCAAAATAGAGAATTTCCATTCTGTGTGAAAGTCTGACCTTTCAAAAACTATTTTCATTCTGAATCAGACCAAAACAAGAAATTTCTAAATTTCCCCTGGAAAGGAAATTCTGATAATTTTTATTTTGGAAAAGTCAAAGCTTTTATTTGATTTTTCCAAAGTGAAGCAACCTCAACACTGTGTATTGCAAGTGAGTTGTAACAGATTCTAAAGGGGTTGGAGCCCCTGAATAACTATTTCTTTGTTGGAAGGTAAATGCATTGAAAGAGATGGAGGAAATCTATCCGAATCTAGTTACATTATAAGTGTATGCTTTGTAAACAGGTCTATTAGACAGCAAAGGTGCTGCTGCTGCCACACATGCTCTGCCTGCCTTGGTTCTTTTGCTTTTAAAGCAAGAGCAAATGGGAACTGTTTTGGAGTCCTGGTATGGAGTTCATGCTGCCAGGGCATAGACTCTGTAAGGTGGGAGGTGATTCTGGCAGCCCTCCTAATTTGGCACCTGGAGCAGATGTCCCTCTTGTGCACCCCTAGTTATGCTACTGCCTGAACAAGCCCCCAAAATCATTCATGTTAAATGATAGAGCCATCCATGTGCTCAATAGTGTGCCTCAATGTGTTTTCTCCAGTATGAAGAATATGGAAATCACCTATAATTATGTGCTAACATATGGCTGTGAGCAGATAATCAAGGCAAATTCTTTTGCAAAATGATTGGCCTCATGCTGATCAGAAGCCAGACTTTCCATTGCTCAAAATTCCGGTAATGAAGATCAAAGGCCTTCACGTGCTCTTTTTTAAATTCTACTTGGCTTTAAATAAAATGGCCCTGCTGTTGTGGATAAGAGAAATGCAACAAGTCAAACAGATTTAACTCTGTTTCAGATCATAAAGCATTTTACAAAAATTGGGCTCTGATATCTAGTATCTCATTCTTCATCTGCATAGCCCTGAATGTGGTTCATTCTTCTTAGATTTGCATAGGGAGTCACATGGTATCTTGGCAACAATGCAATAAAAGCCCAAGGGGAAAGTGACACTTTAAAACTAAAAGAGGACACATTTTCCTCACTGATAGACAGCTGGTTTGCATCTGTGTTTTCACAGGCATGAGAAGTGCTGACGATCATTAAGATACTCAGGGTAAGTCTATAGCACTTCTGTAACACCACCTTCAAGCACACTGAGCCACCCATTCCTG
>NW_005842224.1:1254057-1258494 GCF_000455745.1 Alligator sinensis
ATGAGGCAATGATGTTTGCCATCCATTGCCACTCTTAAGCAAACTGGAGCTGTAGAGGTATCAAGAGGTCATTGATTTCCAGGGTTGCCATGTGTGGAATGGGAGCGGGTGGGCAGGGTGTGCTTGAGTGGTCCTGGGTGGGCTGTGAAGGCGGTACAGAGATATAGAAATACTGCAAAAGAAGCATCAGGGGGCCTGGACTTTCTAGTGTTATTACAATTTCCAGTAACCCACAATTTTGGGTCACCACAATTTGAGGTATTTTAGAGGTCTGAGTTTTAAAAAGTACTGAACAGCCACCCAGTTAGGGTATCTCAAGAATGGCATTCAAATATGGAGACGTTATAATCAATAGTCACTATCTAAACTCACTGAGATACTTTGGGTAAGGTGAGTTGCACCATTTGACTAACTTTATTAAACAGCAGTTCCTGACTGGAGGCTCATATTCATCCTGTGATCAACCATAATCCCGAGGTCCCTTTCAGCCATCGTGCTGGCCAGGACACCTCCTAACCTATATTCATGTCGCTGGTTACTTCTCCCCAGATGAAGCACTCAGCAATTATCCTTACTGAACTGCATCCGGTTCTGCTCCACCCACTTTTCCAGCTTGTCCAGTTCCACTTGGATTTGCATCCTATCCCCTAGTATGACCGCTTTGCCCCATAACTTAGTTTCATCTGCAAGCTTGGCCAGCACGCTTTCCACATCCTCATCTAACTCATTGATGAAGATGTTGAACAGCACAGGGCCACCCTGAGGGACAGCACTGGCAACCTCCCTTCCTAGAAGAGGGTCATTACCACCTGTTGTGTGTAGGATTAATTTTAGGAATTGGGTACATCATAAAATCAATATTGGTTTTCAGTCCTTGGTTCCTAGTGTTCAACCAGCTCATGAATTTTAGTTCCCAAGTTCACTTTTTAAAGATGTGATAAAATATATCACCACCAAAACCCTTGGCTATTGAAAATTGTTGGTATTTTGGTCTGGGGGGTTATTTTTTTCCTATTTAGAGGTCTCTAAGAATTTAATCACCAAGTCCTATCCTTACTCCTCTGCTGGCACTATGTAATGAAACACAGATTCACTGGAGAAAAGTTTTTGCTGCCAGGATTACATCCTCAGTAAAGCAGATAGAATAATGGGGTCAGATATGGACCTGCAAATCCTCTGTGACCACTTTATACATTTATGTACTGCTCGGCATGCAGAATGCTGTTGGCCTGCCCAACCCAGACAGTGAAAGAGCAAGGGATTTATTCACAGCTGCCTTGAAACTACTTGTGATGGAGGTCCATGAAGGGACGCACTGACATTTCTAACTTAAGTACTGAGCACTTTTTCCCTTTTCTACAAGTCACATATGTATTATATTATTTTTCCACTAGATGGCAGCATAGTGGATGCATTTACAACATCTTTTATTTCTTAGATTATCCTAAGCAATAGCTAGCTGGCTACAATTTTAGTAAAGCTTAGTGCCTGGGATAATAGACTGTATGTTATGAAATATGCCGACAGCAGAAAGACTTAATATTAATTAGTTACTAGTTGTTACATCATCAAGTGAGTGGTCTGATATTAAGGTTTAAGCACAACAGGGTTTCAAATAAGTCTCCTTGTGTGTTTGGATGCATTCAAGCAAAATGAGGATATTAACTTATATGTCTAAGATCATAAAAATAGCTGGCACTCCACCATTTGCTTACCTTGTTGCATATTATCTATTGATGTAGCTGAGTCCCTCAAAAATATAGTAGAACCCATACTTACCTCCTCTGTCATCTTCCCAAAAGGATCCCTCGAGCTCCTCTCAGGACTTTCCCACTCTGACCAAGCAACAGGCCAGATGAACTTCTCCCCAGAGGTTATTGAAGTCCATCTTGACATGAGCATAGGGAAACACACTATATGGTATAGTTCAGAGACATTAACTTCTGCTGGGAGTACGGCTATGCGTCATGGCTTTTGAACTTTAGGTACTAGTTTATAACATCATCTTTCCCTTTTTTGTTTGGGAATCTGTTGTAGTGAGGGTATCTCGTGTGTGAACCTGTCCTTCAATAGTCAGGCTCCATGCATCTGTCATAGTACCAAGAGAATTTTGTTTGGGAACCAGTGGTGTTCAGGCAGCTTTCTTATTTTTGTGGCTTTTGAGGACTGATACATCTACATGTGCCTGGAGCAAAGGAAAGGGACAATCTGTGATCCAAATAACTGCACCACTTTTAGGAGTTACTTTGTCACTGTAACAGCTGTACTTGTTGCCCTATGCAAAAATGTTTGTGAAGTGTATTGAAGTCAGGGAGGGGCTGGAATATCAGCTGCTTTGCTAAATACATTTATCACTAAAATTATTTTAAAAAATAAAAAAGCTAGTCCATGCTCTGACTGTAATAGCATATTCCTTTCAGCTGGTAAACACCTGACATAAAGCTGATTGATCTTGGAGTTACCCTGAGACCTATGTAAGGTATAGCTCGAAAGCAAAATGTACCTATCCTTTGGCCTGTAGGGAAGTAAGCCATATCAGACCTTTTCATGTCATCTCTCACTTCTCCTTCTGTGCAGGCTCACCTGTGTTGGCTAGGAAGTCACTGGTGCAGTCACAGCTTTGCCCATTTCTGAGCTATTTGCACACGAGAGGGAGCACTGTCCCTGCAAAAAGTGCTTCTCATCCCCTCAGGCTGTGACCTGTGATTCAGTCTGGACATGACAAGGTGACATGGGATGTTTTCTACCTTCTAACTTCCCTGTATTGGCACATACTGTGGGTAATGTTTTGGATCATAAATAATACAACACATACAACATGTATGCAGTACACAGACTGTTTAGTTTTAGTTTCCTCTTCATACTTCAAAAGATCTTCTGGGAGCACCCTTTTTTCTCATTCCCGTTCTGTCATTTCAACTCCCAAACTGTTAGAAACTTTTTCTTTATAGAGGAAGAGAGCTAGACACAGCTTGTCCCAGCTCCCATCTGTGCTGCTCCAGCTCCAGCTCCAAGTGTAACAATTTCTTGATAGCAGTGCTGTAAACTACTTCCATAGCCCTCTGCAAGGACTTGACCAATATACTGGGTTCATAAGGTCTGTAGCATTTTGAAAAAATTGGAGTCCTAATAATCAAGAAGAGAAAAAAACTACCAAGACCCTTTTCTGGGAGGCTTTTGGAATTTGTTTCCCGTGAAGCAGGCTAACAGAGATTATATTTAAAGCATGCTTCAAGGACCATCTATTTTTTAGTGCTCTTGGGGAGCGTTGAGCTGTACAAAGGCTCTGGGTCTCTAGGGAGTGCACAATATTTTTAGCTGTCATTTGGCTGATATTTGCTGTCATGTAGCATAAGTTTGTTATTCTTTTCTGTATGGATTATATTCTTTTAGGGACAGCAAGACCACTTATAGTCTGGGATAGGTGCTTTTCCTATACTCACATAGAAATAAAAACATCAATAAATTAAAAGTTTTACAGAAACACCCAAGATTCCTCTGGAAACCACTGTTTTCTGTATTGTTTTAAATACAATTAAAATGTTAACAATTGTGACTTTATACGTTACCCTAATAAAGGATTATCCAACTGAAGTGATATAGGCCAGCATTTCAGGCTCTTGTAAAATTCGTATGGCATCTGAACACAGTAGTTGCTGGTTCTAAATTTATGCTTAACTTCAGTTAGTGGGATGGCTTGCTGGCTTGGAACTGACTGGGAATTGGGAAAACTAATAGAGTTTTAAGGGCTTGACCCTGCAAAACATTGGATGCAACTGTGCCCTTTAATTTCTACTGAGGTAAATAGGGGCTGAGGGCACACAGTATCCCTTGAGTGTTCAGTGCCACACAAAAAGACACCATAATAGCAGGTGCATAAATTGTAGATCTGCAAGATATACTGTAGGATATAACTGCATGATATACTGTAGACTTGAAGAAGCAGAAATCTTAGAATCAAAGCTGATGAGTTCTCATAAAGGACCTGGGACCAAACTTCCTGTCACTTGTGTCAGTATAAATAAGGGATAATGCCACAGGAATCAATGGAATTATAAAACTATGACATCAGCATATAGTGATAAGAGAATCTGGGCTATTGTACCAATATAGTGCTCAGTAAGAGTGCATACTGTGCACTCACTCTGCACACTTCCTAATAGAGGAGCACTGAAACATCAGTCCATATCATATTGGCACTGATAAAAGGAAAATTGACATTATTGGCAATTAGCTTTTTTTGGCTGATGTGGCCCATAATGTCACTGATAAACACTGTGAGCATGTGCACAGCCACAGCTGCACGTGGCCATCCCAGAACTTGAAGAGCAGTGTCTGGCTGGTAAGTCTGTTGCGAGGATGGGGAAAGGGTGGGGGGGGGGGGGCAGATCAAGGGCCCCCTGGGGGGGGGGGGGGGGGGGGGGGGGGGGGGGCGGG
>NW_005842224.1:1258582-1259345 GCF_000455745.1 Alligator sinensis
CCCCCATGGGAGGCACAGGGGGGCACGTGCCCCCTGGATCTGTGTGTAGAGTGAAGGTGGACTGCCACTGCAGGCTAAGGCTGGAGGTGATGCCAGGCTCTTCCCAGCAGGGGACTTGGGCTGGGGCTGTGCTTGGGGCAGGTGACTGTGGTGCTGGGAAGGCAGGCTATAGGGTGGGCTACAGCCACCCCAGAATTCACTGTACCCCCCCCATAATTCCCCTCCCAGCTCTGCTGCTGCCTGCCCCAAGCACAGCCCTGGCCCAACCCCCGTGCAGTGAAAAGTCCGGTGCCACTCCTGGCCCCAGCCCACAGTGGCAGCCTGCCCTCACCCCACACACAGATTGGGGGGGCACGTGCCCCCCATGCCCCCTCCAGGGGTGTGCACAGAGCAGTGGGAGCCACCCCCTTCTCCCTGCACCCCCTGGATGAGGCTCTCATTTCTCCATTCTGCACCCTGCCCCACCCCACCCCAGCTGGGCAGCCCCAGCTCTACTCTCTCCCTCACTGTGGGGGCCCCAATCTGCCTCCCACCACACCCCTTCCTCCCAAACAGTCTTATCAGCCAGATGCTGCTCTCCAAGCTACCGGGCTTGTATATTGGCAATCAGATTGGTATCAGCTGATATGGCTCGTTAATAATTGGCCATTGGTATCAGCCCAAAAAATCTTTATCAGTACACCCCTACTTCCTAATGTTACCATTGTTAGAGGATTCTGCATTTAATTGTTAGTTATATGAATTACAGTACCAGTCAGAGACC
>NW_005842224.1:1259457-1270879 GCF_000455745.1 Alligator sinensis
GTCAGATTTAGGGTCTCACTGTGAATGAGAAACATCTAAATAGACTGACAAACATGCAGCTCCCCACTGTAACTCATGGTGCTTTGCAGGAAATGCTATGAGTTACAGCATTCCTCCCAACCCAACAGATGTTGGGGGAAATGCTGGGGGGGGATTCGGGGATTGAGCTCCAGTTTGAAGCAGCTGCATGTCTGCAGCCACTCTCCCCTACCTCCACCCCTCTCTCTTCCCAGCTCAGGTGCTATCTTCAGAATGGGAGGGGGGGAAGGGAGTGGAGGGAGCTTGGTTTGGGGTTTTCCCAGCCTGCACTGGAGGGTGGGGCAGGTTGATTGGAGACCCCTCCCTGAGGTAGGAAGAATCCAATCCACCTGTCCCTCCTCCAGTGCAAGCTGGGAAGCTGGGGTTGGAACTTCCTCTCCTCTCCTCCCTTCCCCTTCTCACATTCTGAAGACAGCACTGGGGGCAAGGCTGGGCTGCTTCAGCCCAGCTGTGCTCCTGGCATATGCTGGCAGATGTTAATGAAGGCACTCCATTTTGGAGTACCTTCATCTGAACCCTCATATAATGAGGGTTCAGATTGTCACACAATCAGGCACTTTTAAAGTGCTCTGCAACTGTGAACTTCTGTCAGTGCATGGCTGTAGAACTCTTCAGGGGCCCAATCATGTGACAAGCTGTTACTTGTGTCAGTGCCCAAGATGTCTGGCACAAAGCCTATAGTTACATTTGAGACAAAAACACAATATATCAGTGTACCAAGCATTAGGAAAGCAGGCAGTAAAGATGGAAAGCAGGTGCAGCAGGTGTAAAGATGGAAAGGCAAATGGGCCAGGAGCCCTAGGCACTAAAGTGAAGAGGTTCTGATGGAGAGCTAAAGGGATGCCTCACCCTCCCATCCCCCAGTGTCCTGCACCTTCCTACAGTAGCTTTGGCCAGTAGCAAGGGAGAGCAGTGCAGCAGCAGTAGCACAAAAGTGTGAGCAAGTGAGTGGTTGTACTTGGTAGCCATGTTGATCTGAGACAAGAAGACATACAAAAAACTAGAACTCTTTGTTCCAAAATGATACCTTTTATTAGACCAACTGGGAAATCACAAGATCTTGGGTCCAATAAAAGGCATCATTTTGGAACCTAAGCGTTCTAGTTTTTTGTATGAGCAAGTGAGTGGAATTCTGAGAAATGTCCTTTGTGCTTAGCAGGGAAGATGTCACCTCCTCTTTTTGCTGCTGAAAACTGGTATTTTTAAGGCTGCTTAACATACATTTTGGTGGCAAAAAGGGAGCAGACATCCAACTTAGGAGCAGACAACCTTTGGTGGCTGCTCCAGGATCCTGCCACTACTGCTCTCCTATCCCTGTTTCCTGCCACACCTGGAGCTGCAGCCACTGCCAGGATGCAGGAGAGAAGGGAAGGAGCGGGAGCCGGGGTGGGGGGTGAACTGCCCAGGTTGCAGTACTGGCCGGTTATGCCTCTGAGGACAGGAGAAGGAAACTGAATTATCAGTATTTTGGTTACACAAAACAGTTTATGTCTCTCTCAGTATTAATCTTTCTTAGTTTATTGATTTCTTGTAATACTAAAGCAGAGTAGGATTTTGAGCCTGGATTGGGAGAAAGAGAACAGAGCTGACTGAAATGTCCACATTTGAAGATTTTGGTTTTATTTTTATATAATAGTTTATATTTTGCTTATTTTTTGTTAAACATGAATTTTCACAAGAAAAATCAAGAAATCTCCAAGCAGCACTTTCATCAAATATATTTCAGGGGTTTCAAGCAGTCCAGAGAGCTGGCTGAAATGTTTTGATGACCAAACATACTGATGAAATTTTGAAAAGCAATCAAACTTTTGAAAAATGTCTAAAGATTTGTGTATAAGTTTTTCAATCAGCTTGAGGGGAAAAATGGTAAGAGGCATTATGAAGCTGTTTAGGTGCTGGGTCAGATGGATATTTTGTTTACAATTTTCCAGTAGAAACTGAAATTTCTACAAAATTGAAATGTTCTGCAGGGGGGAAAAATCTTGGTTTTTAATCTGGAAAATTCAAAATAAAATATTTTGTTCTGGTCAGTTTGATACAATTTTTAAAAATTGAACTGACTGAATTTACCATTTCAAATCAGTGAAATGAAGAAACATAATATGGTATTTCTGTAGCATATTATCTTATGAGATATGTACCTCCTGCCTCTAGGATCTCCTATGGGCTGAGATTCTTAAAACTCTATATCTCCAACTATGCAACTAGTATTGTAGGGGTGGGAGGGCAGAAACTTAGACCATACTAAGGGCACTTAAAATGCAAGTGTCTGCATGTAAAAGCTCATTAATTCATTCTAAGTGCTCTCTGAATGTTTCAAAGTTATGCCACCTCAGGCGAAGATGAACCCTGGTCTCTGCTACCTAGCTAATGTTCGGTCTGCTCCCTGAAGATAAAATGAGCGATTTGCAGTCCTCCAGCATCTCAGAAGGCATTGCTTCCAACCCCACTCTCCCCTCCACACACTGCCAAGAACAAAGATAGAGCCTAGTGGGTGCTTGTACATGTGATAAGGGTTTAATCCTCAGGGGCGCTTGTACACGCGATGGAGGTTTAGTCCTCAGGCTTTTATTCTAGGCTCCCTAAATTGAAATGGTTGGTTTTTGTTCGAAACCTACCATATCAATTTTTCCATCGCATTACAGAGAGGGGCTTAATCCTTTTTTGCTGTTGGACATGTCCATGGCCGGGGGCAGGGGGGGAGAGGTGCCAGTGGGCAGAGCAGCCCCTGAGCTGCAGAGGGCCCCAGCCCAGGCTGGGTGCTAGAGGGCTGGGTGCTGCCCCAGCTTGGAGGCAGCACTTAATCCAATCCAACTGTTCCCCAAACCAGCCCAGGGAGCAGCATCTGGCAGATTTCCAGTGGGTGGGCTCAGGGAACAGTTGGATTGGGCTGAGTACTGCCTCTGAGCTGGGGCAGCACATGGTTTGCTAACAGCCTTCCCAGACAGCCCTAGGAGGCGCCATTGCTGCAGAGGGAAGGACCGGGGCCCCCTGCAGCTCAGGGGCCACTCAGCCTGCCAGCAGCTCACCCACCAGCTGTGGGAGAGGCAGGCAGGTGCTGCTGAAAAAAGAAAAAATGGATTGGGCCCCTTGTTGCTTCTACTTTCAGCAGGCTCCTACAGCTGGCAGGATGCCTGGGGCCTCCTGGGAATGGGCTGTCTTGTTCCTAGGGCATCATGGGAAGGCAGCAGGAAGGAAGCTGGGTTTGCTGGTGGCCAGAGAAGGCAGCCAGGATGGTACATGGGGCAGTGGAAGCCCGGGCGTGCTGCTAGATGGCTAGGTGCTGCCCCAGCTCAGACACCCAATCCAATGCTTCCCTGAGACCACCGGGCTTCCAGCATCCTGTGCACTGTCCTTCCCCCTTCTATAGCTGCCAGCAAAACCAGCTGCCCTCATGCCACCTTTCTGCACTTCCCCAGGGACAAGACAGCCCATTCCAGGGTGGCCCCAGGCAACCTACCAGCTGCAGGAGCCTGCTGAAAGCAGAAGCAGTAAGAGGTCCAATTCTTTTTTTCTGCAGAGCCGGGGGGGGGGGGGGGGGGGGTTGAGCTGACAGCCGCATCATTGCAATTTACAATGTTGCAAACTAAAATACATCCCGATGTAGTTTATTTTGGAATGATGCAAACTCATTTAAAACCCCCAAAACTCTTGCCTGTGTACAGTGTGATGCTATTAAGCCACACAAAGTGACATTTTCATCACATGTACATGGCAATAGTGTCATGTGTACATGTGCCCCAGGGTTTTATTCTATGTCATCTAAATTGAAGCAGTGGGTTTTTAATTGAAACCCACCATTTCAATTTTTCCATCATGCTACAACAAAGGCCCCAACACTTTTTTTTTTTTGTGTCAGAGCCAGAGCTGGGGTGGGAGGTGGGGGGTGAGCTGCTGGTGGGCTGAGTGGTCCTTTACCTGTGTGGGGCCCCAGTCCTTCCCTTTGTGGCTGTGGCACCCCGCAGGCCACCCGGGAGGGCTGCTAGTGCGCTGGGTGCTGCCCCAGGTCAGAGACATTGCCTGGCCTGATCCAACTGTTGTCTGAACCCACCCATGGAACAGCACCTGGAGGCTTCCAGCGGGCAGGTTCAGGGAACAGTTGGATTGAGCCAGGTGCTACCTTCAAGCTGGGGCAGCACCCAGACTGCTAGCAGCCCACTCAGGCAGCCCCAGGGAGCACCACTGCTGTGAAGAGAAGAACCTGGGCTCCCTGCAGCTCAGGGATTACTCGGTCCACCAGCAGCTTGCCTCCCAGCTGAGGGAGAGGTGGGTAGGTTCTGCCAAAAACATAAAAAGTGGAGGGAAGGGACCTGATCCTTTTTTTCTGCAGAGCCTGCCTGCCTCTCCTGTGGCCGGGGGGTGAACTGATAGCTGCAATGCATTGTTGCAAGCTATACTATATCCGGATGTAGTTCAGTTTGCAACGATGCAAACTCATATAAAACCTGCAAAACTGGCACACGTGTAACAGGTGACGCCATTAAGCCACACAAATTACATTTTCGTCACTTGTACATCATGATGACTGTCATGTGTACAAGCATCCCAGGTATCCTGGCTCCTAGTTCTAGTTAATCCTATTTTGCTTGCCCTCTAGTGGCAAGTCAGGGCCGTACAGACAAGAAACAGTATTAACTCATAACCTGTGATTGCTCACAGCACATTCTAACTTTAACACTGCTTAACATTTCATAGATTTAGTCTGGGATAAGTGTAACATGTAACTTCATCTGTACTGACTGTTGGTGTAACGTGGGAGATGTAGTCCATCCATGGAGCTTAATGCTCCTTCTTCTTTTTCAGCTCTCTAGGCTCTCATGATACATTCTGGGAATGTGACTTCTCCATGTACAATACTGCATGTATTGGAGTGCCCAGATTGCTTCATGGCAACATAGCCTCACAAAGATTTCAGTCCATAGGAGACAGTAGGAACAACTACTCCTATATAGTTCAAGAAAAAATGTGGTTTAATGTTGATCTCACCCCAAATAAGGCATTTTGGGAATATTCAGCATAATGAAATAAAGCATTATGATTTCAAGAAGGTTAAGTTGCTTTGTGTCAATTGAAAATAGGGAGAGAGAGAATCAATACTTTGGAATCAAAAATTTTCAAATATTTTATTACATATGAAATTTCTTAATTTCTATTTTTGTCTCATTTTGTGGAGAAACAAATGTCACTATATCAGATTTTCCTATGGGAAGTTAATTTTATTCAGCTCTCAGCTATTGAAAAGGGAGAATTTGGATATCTGAGAGGTTACAATATTCAAGATTTGAGATGATAAGTGACAAGAGAGTTTAGTGGCATGGATGCAGAGGAAACTCTGTGTCTTAGAACTGTTACGGGAAAAAGCATAAGGAGTTGGATAAGACCTGAGTATTTCAGAGGAAGGAAAAAAGAATAGTCAAAGATGGTCAGTAAATCGTGATAATCCATATTGATGGAGAATGAGTGAGTGGAGAAGGCTTATGAAGAAAGACAGGTTCAGTTTGGGCCATATTTAGTTTAAACTGTGGTAAAGACATCTGAGAAAATGCTGCAGAGGGGCAAAAGGAGATATGGGACTGTGTGGAAGGAGACACACCCAAAGGAGAAAGATGTGTGACTTGTTATTGCAAAGATGGCAATCTAAATGTGTAAGAGTGAAAGAAGCTGCCAAGGGAGAGACGATAAAATAAGAAAAGGCTAAAATCTGTAGGATAACACTTAGACAAATCCCTAATCTTTCCAATAGATGAGCCTGGACTTCAGCCTGGGATTTGTAACAGGCTCTAAAAAAGGCAGGCACCCAAATCCTCTTGGATTTTGGTGGGAGTTGAGCATCCAGCTCAGGCTCTGTTGGAAATCCCAGCTTTGGTTTTAAGATTATGTCCTTAAACAGCCAACAACATTGTGAATTTGATGGAATACAACATATCTATATTATAGATGAAGGGCTGAGACAACCCTGTCTGTATTTGAATGCATGGCCCATGAGGGAGAGCTTCTGGTATTTTGTTACCAGAGGTGTAAATGGGTAGCCTTCTGATTTGATCCCCAATCTTTCCCACTCCCCTTCACTGTATGCGCCCTGAGAACTGTCTACCCCTCTCTGGACTCTGTGGAAGTCAGTAATGCTAAGATGCAAAGAGGGATGTTTGTTCTCCCCCATGCACTGTTGCCCTCTGCTTCTCCAAACTGCAGGGGGCACGTTATAATAATACTTATATACTGCTATATATTTTCCTAGCACTGTACAAATATTAACTAATTAATACCCAGGACTCTTGTCTCTCATTCTGCTAGACTGCAGTGCCCCTCAGGAAAGTCATTTAACCTCTCTCTGTCTTAGTTTTCCCATCTGTTATACATTGTTTTCTAAAATTTCAAGCAAGCTGAATTAGAGCTAAGACATGTAAAAATACCTTGCACAAGATGATGTGGAACAACTCGGTTAAGCTCCTTGTGGATCCCCTGTCAGCCCAGGTTACGTGTTAACCATCCATCCATGGGACTATAGCAGCACTTCTAAAACTATTCTCAAGGATGGCACAGTTCATTTTTCTACCCCAGGTAAAAATGCAGGGTTTGAATAGGGTTGATACTAAGCACTTGAAAAGGGGATAAAAGAAAAGAGGAATCAAGTGCCCATGTAAAGAACAGATCACCTACATGTGCTGTACTGCAGGTTACTTACAATGTTTCTATGTCCAAGAAGTAGCTGATAAAGCTATTCTTTAGGTCTTGAAAAAAAGTATACTAGGATTTCTAGCTATTCTTCCTGAAAGAGTCTATATTCATGCTATGTAAACACAGTGAATTTCCCAAGACCTCAGGCACTGTGACAAAAGTTGGCAGTCTATAATACTTATACTGCTACTATATTTATGGACAGACAGTAAAGTAATCCAGAGAAAGAGATGTTAAATTCTGAGCTAATGGTCAAGAAGAGCCTGAGCTGCAGGTGAAAAGGAGAGTATGCCACCTTCATGTAGCTCACTGGACTGATCTCTGTCATCAATTAGAGCAGCCTGGGTGTGCTATGATCTCAAAGGCTTTTTTAGAAGTCAGGGACCCCTAGGGAACAAAAATGTAGATCCTCCTTTCCCTAACCATTCTTGAGGCAGTGGCTGGGCAGGTCTGTGATAATGGCAACCATGACAGCTAGGGACCTCTTAGGGGAGAGGGTACAATTCTCAAGTGCTTCACTAAAACACTACTTGGATTGCTTTGTGTGGCTGATATGTCAAAGAACAGGCTTAAGAGACCAGCCCAAATCAAGTGAATAATACACCTACAGTAGAAACATTTTTCATAACAGAAACCTTACACAAAGAAGTGCTTCACCTGCTGTTCCATTGATAATAACAGGGCTTTCACATCTTTAATAGCAGAAGAAATCACAAAGCACTTTATGCAGGCCCAACGTTATTTTTTTTTCAAATAAAATGTTATAAAAGGATAAAAAAGATACTGCATAGAACGGTTATTTATGGCCATTCTCTAGCTACATTGTCTCCATTTATTTACCTCACTCTAAAGGGAAAAGTTCTGACACAGCCATACGTTTGGTGTTTCCTACTGGTTAGCTCTGGTTGAGCCCCCAGCAAAATGTCCAAGCTCTCTGAATTGCCCTTTTAGAGGCATCTAGCTTTCCTAGTTGACTGCATAGGGAACCAGCATGCCTAACTCTGTTTCTTTGAATCTCCTTCCTATGGCAAAGGGCCTACTTTTTAAGTATTTTTAAGGTCAAAGCCCAAACTGGGGTACCTGAGAGGTCAATCTGTTTTTTTCCCTTAAGCATAGTTTACCTTTATGCACGTACTTTATCCCCTTGTATTTGTGACCTTAACTAGCCACAGTACATTCTGCAGTAAACAAGTGCAAAGCTGTCTTTATTTTGGAAGGAAGTGGAAAATTGGGGCTTTTTAATATAGCCTCTAAACTGGCATTATAAAAGCATTTGTAGTAATGCAGACTATTCAGAGGCATAATCAATAAGCAAGTGAGAAAAATTCTGAAATCCTAGCTTTCACATGGTGAGTGCATGAAACAATGGGAAATCTGCTTCTACATCAAGCTCAAGTTAGACTGTGTTTACAGCTGTTAATATAAACAAGGAAACCTAGCTACAGAACTCACAGCATGACTGCGACATCATGTTTTTGTTACACTGACTGAAAACTATGCATAATAATCAGCAGATTATTTGGTATTTAAATACAAGTATGGATTCAGTTATAAACTTCTGAAGATATATATTGCATTAGAATCTCTTAATTCTATCAGCCTCTTGTATATCCTTAATATTTAACTAGGTATGGCTTTTTTGTGGTTATTACTTATAACTACTCACTAACTAAAATGGCTTGCAATTATGCACTTAAAACAGTGATCAGCATCAAACTGAAAGATAACTCAATGAGTGTGCTATGTTTGGAAGAGGAAAGGCTAAGAGCGAAAGTTTGACTTGTACATGTGTGTAAGTGATTGAAACCTAACTTTGTCTGGCATATGCAGTTCTCATGTCTACTAGTTTCAACAATGCGATATAAGATTAAAAAAACAACCATGGCAGCTCTACTGGGCAAAGAGGGATTTGTTTTAAATAGTTCAAGTTATCTTTAGATAGTAGAAGAGGCTTAGAGTTCCAGAATGTCTAATTTCTCAGAAGATGATCTGCGGGTTTTGTAAAAAAAAAATGAAGAAGAAAACAAGGTCTTAGAAAAAAGCCAAACAAACAGTAAAATAGTATGGGCAGAAACAGGAAGGTGGGGGTACATTTCCCAAATAATTTCTCTTACTCCCATGACCCAGTTTTGATCTGTGATTTAAAAGAGTCTTTGTTTGAATATAACAGTTTGGCAGGAAGATGAGGCTGTGCTGTGGTGTTGAATTAGCACAAAAGAACTGGATAAATACAGACAGCCTAAAAGAACACATCCTATACAGTAATGTATACTTATTTTATATATTCTTTCTCTCTTTCTCTTTGTTTTATTCTTTATGATTTCCGTTGGAGGTTTTGAAGTAGATTTTTAAATGACTGTGTACAAATCCTGTGAACAAAGACTACAGAACACCCATCAACTTCCTTCTTAATGCTCTGGGCCCAGATCCTGTAAAGTTATGCACATAACTGTGAGACATCCTGTGAGACATCCTTTAGTACTGTGTCAAGTTAAACATGGTTTAAGTCTTTGTGAGGTCAAGAACTTGCTGGGTCTCAATAGTATCGAGGGCAAATGTGCACAATTAATAATCCAATAGTTTTTTTCTGTCCACCTTCAAAACACAGCCTCAGATCTTAGGTTATGTTGTCTTAGTTTGAAGTAGTTTATACAGAGATGATCCTACCTTAAACAGGAAGTTGGACTGGTGACCTGCTGAGGTCACATCCAACCCTATTTTTAATATGATTCTTTCTATACACAGCACAGTGTGATGCTATGTAGACATGCCCTTAAATCCCAGGGGAGTTCTTTCAGGCCCTGTGATGTACTAACCCCACACTTGGTTAGGAAAGGAAGAGTTGGCTGGTGTGACCTACAGACAGTTAGTTGTCTGTAGTACCTGCCAAAAGTGTCTTGGCTGGTGAGAGGGCTTTACAGCTAAAAGGAATGATCCAGAGAGAAAGGGAAGTAAAAAGTAGAAGCAGATTTCAGGAATCTGGCTAGCCTCATTCTCTCTTTATTAAGCTTGGAAGGAATTGGTTCATGACTATAGCCTACAGGCAAGAGAAAGAGGGGATGCAAAGGTAAGGCTGCCAAGTGTTTATTCACTAGCTATGTAGGAAGATTGGGTCAGGCTTTCCTGAAGTAAGGGAATGCCTGAGAGCTAATTGTATGTTGTTTTCCAATCTTCTGTCTGGAAGTTACAAACTGTTTGAAACTTAGTAGGAGAAAGTCTTTAGGACTTCCATACAGAAAGAGGAAGGCTAGCAGTAGGTTAATGGAGATATCTACAGTTGATTTCTGTATATGGCCTGCTTTTAAGATATTAGTTTTTTGTTGACTGGTTTGCTCGTATTAGTGGTGAAATAACTGCTTTCTACTCCTGGTAGGACTTTGGGACCTGCACAGTAAAAAGAGCGTGAGCTGTTCTTTTCCAGGCTCAGACTTGAATAAAAGGCTCCATGTTTTCCTTCAGATTTCAGAAACTTTACTTTAAAGTGGTGAGCAAACCTCAGACCATATGGAGATGTTATGTGGTTAAACTTCCTGGAGTTCAAATAAATAAATTCCTGCTTGCTTCAGTTGGCACCCTACCTCATACAGGCCCTTCTTAGGTATTTATCTGGCCCAGACCCCTTTTTCTCTAGACCATCATTAAAGTTGCCTGCTTAGTAAAAGGAGAGTAAAAAGTAGGAAGGATGTTCTACTGCCAGCGTTGCCAGGTCTTGAATATGAAATTATTGTATTGGAAGCTCAAAATTATCGTATTTGCTGAAAAACTATTGTACACTGAAATATATGCAAAAAAGTGAGCAAATAAGTATGCAAATAAGTCTTATTCTGATTTACTTTATATTGCTCACTATAATTCATCAGTGAGTGAGTGCGAACTGGGTCATCAAAGCTGAAGCATTTTTTTTTTTTATTTTGAGGCAAACAGTCCTAAGAAAGGCCTGACAGCAAACCCAAAAGTCAGTTAAAACTCTTTGAGAGTTACTTAAGTTTTGCATACGCTGCATCAGTTAACTGCCTCAAAAATTACAGTACACTTTGTACACTTTTACTATTGTTGATCATACATTGTACAAGGGTTGAAATTATTGTACAAATACAATAAGTATCGTACACCTGGCAACACTGTCTACTGCATATGGCAGTCAGCTGGAACATAGGAAATGGGGGTTCAGTTCCTGCCTTGGCCATGGATTTCCTGTGTAGCCTTGAGCAGGTGATTTAGGCCATGCCTGTACTGTGTCTGTAAACCAAAACATTTGTTGTTGTGGTGAACTGAAAAAAAATTCCAGGTAAAATCATAGAATCATAGAAGTAGGGTCGGAAGGGACCTTGTAGATCTTCAAGTCCAACCCCCTGCCTGGGCAGGAGGGAAACTGGGCTCAAGTGACCCCAGCCAGGTAGGCATTGAGCCGCTTCTTAAAGACCCCCAGAGTAGGAGCCAGCACCACTTCCCTTGGAAGTTGGTTCCAGATCCTAGCCGCCCTAACTGTGAAGTAGTTCCTCCGGATGTCTAATCTAAACCTACTCTCCAACAACTTGTGGCCGTTATTCCTTGTTATCCCAGGGGGTGCTAGGGGAAACAAGGTCTCCCCCAAACCCTTCTGGTCCCCCCTAGTGAGTTTATAGACGGTCACAAGGTCCCCCCTCAGTCTTCTCTTGTGAAGGCTGAACAGGTTCAGGTCCCATAGCCTCTCATTGTAGGGTCT
>NW_005842224.1:1271663-1273997 GCF_000455745.1 Alligator sinensis
CATCACAGATGTGCTCCTTGATGATCTTCTCAAAGAGTTTCCCCTGGATTGAGGTAAGGCTGATGGGCCTATAGTTGCCTGGGTGCTCCCTCCTCCCTTTCTTAAAGATGGGGACCACATTGGCTATCTTCCAATCATCTGGCACCTGGCCCGAGCACCACGAGCGCTCGTAAAGCTGTGCCAAGGGCCCAGCAATAACCCCTGCTAGCTCCCTCAACACCCTGGGGTGAAGAGCATCTGGACCTGCTGACTTGAACACGTCCAGCCCCTCCAGAAGCACTCTAACCTGGTCCTCCTCAACCTTAGGTCTTGAGGCGTTCCCCTCGAGTCCGTCTTGAAATACGGTGGGGGAGTCCCGGCCCCTGCACAAGAAAACGGAGGTGAAGAATTTGTTAAAATGAAACATCTTGTTTGACCTGAAATTAAGCCCTTCATTTTGATTTGGGGCATTTTAACCACTTTTTAAATAAATGACAAGAAACTGAGAAACCAGTAATCTATTTGAATAGCAACCTAAACCATTTTTTGTAAACTTGTGTTGAATTGTGCAAATGCTTCTGTGTGAAAAAGGGGAGAAAAAAACCTTGGAAATGTCAAAATGGCTTGTCCTGATGTTTCTGAAGTGGAATGTTTCACTTTGAGGAGTGAGATTCACAAGGTGATTTAGAGCCCAGGAGTTCTCAGGTGAGAACTTAGGACCACTCTGAAGTTTCCATTTTGCCTACTTCCTGAGCTTGGCCATATGCAAAGCAGGGGCAAGTTAAAATGGCTTGTTTCGCTGCTGGACTAGGGACAGAAATTACACATAAACTGTTGTAAGTAATGGGAAATCAGTTCAAATCTGTAACACAACAGAATTTCAGTGAAAATAAACCAGAATTTCAGTGAACATAAACTGCTTTCCAAATGGCCAAAACTGGCTAAAGATAAACTTGGATGAATGTAGTATCAAACGTCATTGATTTAGGTTAAATCAGTTTATTGAACTTTTGTCCAAGAGCCCCCTCCAAATTCAAATTAACTCATAGTCCCCCAACATCCCAGCATGCTTTGCACCTCCCCTGTAAATTCCCCCTTGCAGGGTGGGCAGGCTAGACTTGGCCCAAGCTGTCTGCTCCAGCCAACTAGGGAGGCATGGTCTAGCACCCTTCAGCTTCAGGCCTGGCCACGGCAGCCATGTGGCTGCGTTTCCAGAATCAAAAGTGAATGTCTGTTTGGTTGCTTATCAGTTCAGTCTACACAGTTTAGACTAGCCTGTAAAGACTGAATCAACTCAGCCTCAGGCTTTTTGACTGTCTGTACTTAGCCTAGAGTTCCTGGGCTTAGCAGGGAAGTAGTGTAGACATGGCCTTAGATGCATACCATTCACAAAACAGAGGTGTAGAGGTACTGGTTGTGTACCCCCTTTCCTTATTTTCTCTTGATAACTGTACTCACCTGGGAGGCAACAAATGGGATTCAAATCATTTCTCTGCCTGATTTGGAGCAAGGTCTTGAAACCAGAGGTCCATGAGACTGCAGAGTCATTTTCACTCTAATCTGTCGCTGTGTCAGGTGGATATTTTTCCTTACAGTCTATCTAGTCTTACTCTGCTCTTACTTTCTAGTAGTGTTCAGAATTGCTGACAGCATGTTGGTGTTTTGGTCTCAAATTTTTCAGTTAAGTATGAACACAGTGTATCTGGTACACACTTTGCTCACAGTTGTTATGAGGAGATATCTGAGGGGCTCTCTAAGTGTGCCTATACAGGAAATCCTTGCTATTCACGGGCTCAGCATTCACAGTTTCAAATATTCGCGAATCCCGAACCCGCATTTTAAATACACTTTATACCCTTACAGGAGCTCCTCGGGAGCTCCGCACTTGCTGCTGCTGGGCTCCTGCTGCCATGCTCCTGCCGGAGCCGCCGGAGCTGTGCCTCCCCCTCATCCACTGGGGGCACTGCATTCATGAATGCAGTGCTTTATTCGTGGATTTTGCCATTCACGGGGGATACGAGAACATATCCCCCATGAATGGTGAGGGTCGCCTGTTTATGAGCAGGGAGGCTGCTCTGATGCACTGTAATTTCATAGATTTCATAGACATTAGGGCTGGAAGGGACCTCGGAAGATCATCGAGTCCAGCCCCCTGCCCAAAGGGCAGGAAGTCAGCTGGGGTCATAGGATCCCAGCAAGATAAGCATCCAGTTTGCTCTTGAAGGTGTTCAATGTAGGCGCTTGAACCACCTCCGGTGGCAGGCTGTTCCAGACCTTGGGGGCTCGGACAGTAAAGAAATTCTTCCTTATGTCCAGCCTGAAACGGTCTTGTAGTAGTTTATAACCGTTCGACCT
>NW_005842224.1:1276518-1280485 GCF_000455745.1 Alligator sinensis
CCAGCAGTGGCGGTAGTCCCCCCGTCCCCCAGCGGGCTTAGTTTAAAGCCCGGTGGAGCAGATCAGCCAGTCTGGCTGAGAAGAGCCTCCTCCCTAGGCTCAATTAATCAAGTGTGCTGGACCATGGTAATTACCGTGCTCCAGCAGCCTCCTGCATCTAGTGTATCAGTGTCCCTGCACTTCAAAATGGCGGTAGGCTCATTGAATGAGCTTTATGGCAAAATGGCTCATTGAATGAGCTTTAGATAAAGTGCCCTTGCCACCATTTTGAAGCTCAGGGATGCTGATACACGAGACGCAGGAGGCTGCTGGAACGTGGTAATTACCACATTAATTAAAGTTCCTCCCTCAGCAACTCCCATAGCACATGTATGAATAGCCTAAATAAATAGATGAACTTTAGCCTTCGGAGTAGGTTCTTCATAGATAAGGTATCAATGAGTCTTAAATTATAATCAAAATTGTTCCACAGCCATCCCCAAACCATGGAAAAAATCCTTTCTGCATCTAGGTTGGCAGAGAAACAGGAGATGCTAAGATTTTAAACTCCTCTCTCTCATTTCCCTCTTTCTCTCTCTCCCACCAGCTCCTTTCCATTACTCAGGACTTTGGTGGCTGAAAATATCTGTATTTTGGTCTTTCCTGGGCTACGCTGTTTTTAAACTTGGGAGAAGAGGGTGTTTTTTTTCTATCATTATTTGGTATTATTTTGTGTTCACCTAACTTTGAGATGGCAGAGAGACAGAAAAAAAATTATGCTATTTTGGATTTGCATTGATGTAAGTGAAAGGAAAATCCAACTGTAAAGGATAAAGGACCACATTCTAATAACCATGTCTGGATTGAGCGGTGTTTTATTCCACGAATAGTCTTATTGACGTCAGTGAGGCTTCTCTCTGTATAAGGTGTTAATCAGCACAAGTAAAGGGTATCCATATCTGGCCTTAAGAAAAATAGGAAGACTTATTGAGTATACTAGATTAATAAAAGAACTCTTTCAAGGAGACAGTAAGTGTGATTAAGTGATTAAATGGAAATTGGAGCCAGCCCTAATATTTTTGGTAAGCCTGCAAGACAACTTGTCATTGTTTCCTTCCCAAAACATAACTGACTGCTGTCAAGTATGATCCTACCAGTGGACACAGAGTGGCCTTTGTGGTTTTTTTCAGGGCTTGTGATAGGATTCTTTGGCCTACAGCCTGGACTCTACCTAGTCTTTTTTGGGAGCAAGCTTTGGGAGTTGGGGGAAAAGGGAAGGGAGTTCTTTACCGTTTTCCTCAGCCTCTGTTTGTAAAAGTTCAGCTCCATGATCTGTACTATAGGTACAACTTGCAATATAAACATAGAAAATTGTACAAGTAAGTTGAGGATCTGCTGGGTCCATAGTGATTGGAGAATTTATACATGTATGCAACTTAGTTTCAGCACAGTGAGGTATGTCTACTCTGGTGCTGCACCACACTTGAGGCTGCCACCAAACTATAAGCCCTGCCCACACAGTCCTGCTCTTCATGCTGCAGACCTAGAACTGAGGCCATGAGGAAGCTCTGGGAACACCCAGACCTGTCTCTGGCATGCTTGGAAGCACTGATGGGGGCCACAGAGGACAAAGAAGGAGTCTATCAAAGCCAGGATTCACTTAACACAGGATTGGATCTCATGCCAACATAACTGCGGATAGTCAATCAGTTAAGAAGCTTGCAGGAGTTATACCACTGTTGGCTGCTGTCTCAGCTAGATGACCCTAGATGTGAATTGAAATGAGGCCTCCCCAGAAGGGAAGGTGATGGTTTTTACAGACTTTATTGCTCAACTTCAGGCTACTCCTAATAGCCCGTGATCTTTAGCAAGAGACTAGCTTCAAGTTACAGTTATCACCTTACACCCATTTTATATAATTTTACAGAATGAAAGATAGAAGCTTTTACAAGGAATGGGAGCTAAGCTTCTCCTATTTACAGACTCCAAGAGTCCTTCTGTAGGTTTAAAAATGCCTTGTACTCTTGTACTGACAACAAAACACATATACTTACACTATACATACTGAAACTGCTGAGCACCTGCCTGTTTATTTGAATTACTTTATAAAGTAGTGTGTCAATTTGAAAATCATTAGGTATTCCTACCAGGAGTCAAAGACCACATTCAGAGTGGATTATATGCATGTTTCTTAAAAGTGTTAATGTGCTAATCTGCTGGTTACTTGATCCAGGCAAAATGCCATGATATTCTACATGAGCAAAATAACATGGTTCTTGGAGATTTCATATAAATATTACCCACTGTGTTTCCACATTTGAAGTGTTATCCTTGTCTATTAAAATCAACAGGCTGGAACTGGTATCTTGGACATAAGTGATGTGACCGTTTTATTTATTAACACCACCTAAACCTTCTTTTTTAATAAAATACCTTACAAATAAGGAACATAACGTGTATCTTAATGTTATTTCATGTATTCCACGTAAATATTTCACATATGCCTTGCAGCGATAAAAGTACATATACAGCATGCTTTACCATTGTGACCAATAATGTTTGACTTCCTATATTGTATATAGTCCAAAAAGAAAACAGAGTATACAGGAGACGCTGTAACTATTCCAACAGTAGACAGCAAGCAACGAAATTCAGTTACAATGAATAAGGTCTCACATTAAAAAAAGAGCTCATTCATTATGAAAACTTTCAGATTATAGAGTACCCCTGATTCCACTAAAGGAGAAAAAATACTCAAGCACTGGAATTTGGGTGGGTCTAAGCCACACAAGCTGCAGCCAGACTGAATTTTAGATATGCAACATGAATCTTTGTAATGCAAATTTGTGTGTGAATGTATTGTGCTTCCTGATTTCTGCCAGCTATAGGAGCAGAGGTACTAAAATCAAACCTGGTGAGGTTTCTTTACAAGCAAAGAGACCACAAGCCTTTCTCACGTGAAAGTCACATTGACCTTCTGAAGAAGGTGTCCTGGGCTAAGCGAAGAGTTTGGAGTTTTCATTTGGTTACAGTGAATTCAAGTCCTTCTGACATTTGCCTTTTTCTAATTATTTCTAAGTATTTCTAATTATTTGTATATGACTTCAGACAGACTGACTGTACAAAACAGCACAATACCCACAATACAGGATTTGCGCGCACAGTCCAAAAATCAGAAAGAATATCACACTTTTTTGTTGTTGAAGAAACAGTGAGAAGAATGGATACGGGGACTTCATGGCAGTTGTCCTTGGCTTATCACAAAGGAGGAGACCTAAGCATACGGCCAATAACTGTTTCATGGGTGCAAATGGCCAAAACCAAGCCCGGAAAGGAATAGTAGGCCTTGCCTGTTTCTTCCTTTCTATTTGGAATGAGTGGCTGGGACACGCCGGGCGCGTCTACACGTCACCCCATGCCAACATAGTGACATGCTACATTGCCATATGGTGCGCTACGGTGACGTAGTGATCACATGGGTATACATGTGGTTGGCAGCTATGTTGCCATACGGATATGCTCCCCTGTTTTAGCACACCACTATAGCACTGTAGCAGCAAAATCTAACCTTGCGCTACACTCACAGTTCAGTATGGGTGATTACTGTGCCATGATTTAATACTTCCAAAAGGAAGTACTAAAGCACAGCACCATAGCAACATCTCCATACAGCAACATGTAGATGCTTCCACCTTATACCAACATTCTTGGAGCAAAATTTTTCATGTGCTTTATGTATGAGGCTTTTCACCTAATTGTGTAAAATTTGCATACTCAAGTCCATAAAGGAAATGCAAAGCATTTTATTAGCTTGCAAGCTTAATTAAAGTATAGTCTTTCCTTAAGCTGAAACTCACATCTGCACAAAAGGCTAGCATAAAACCTCAGCCTGCAACATAGCAGCGTCGGTAAGAAAGCAAACTTTATTTCCTCATGCCAATCATGTTATCTAGGTCAGAGTGACAGAGAGCCATCTTCCTTCGGTTCA
>NW_005842224.1:1280516-1303396 GCF_000455745.1 Alligator sinensis
ATGGAATTGGGCACATATAAATGTTTCTGTGTGTGTAGATGTATTCAAATTATTTTATTGTCTATTAAAATCAACAAGCTGGAACCACCATCACTTCTTCCTGCACTGGTGTTTTTGAATTTATTCCTTTGCTTTTATTAAAAGTGCCTGACATTGTTTTGATTTGCTAAAAATATACCTTAAAATCCTTATTTCAGGTCAATGTGAAATTAATTTATTTTTAAATTTCTGAGCTGGCCACCAAATTGAAAAATCAATTATTCATCCAGCACTACAGTGTAAGCTACTATTTTACTAGATACCACTTCAATCCCATTCTGAAGGCTTAAGTAGAACGTGAGTGATTCACATTCCTTGGGTGCAAATTTCACTCTGTATGAACGCCAGGAATTCTCATTCGCCTTAGCAGGAGGATTGTATGAGTCATAAAAAGAGAATATGCCATATGTCTTTGTAATCACAAATCTATAGAAACATGGGCCTAACGATACCCCATCTCTAAATCCTTGATACAACCCCTGCTGTAGCTGAACTTTAGAGAGTGTGTTTTTGTTCAGAGCTTTCTGGAGATGGACATGGGAGAAATATTAGGATAGGAGATCGTCTCAGGTTCTGAGACAGATGTGCAGTTAATGATGTCACTATTATTCAGACACTGAGTCTAGGCTAGTATAGTCTAGGCTATTTGTAAAGGTACAAATTCTTTTCTGTTAGATTCTATTTTGTCCAAGTTGATGATACTAATTCTGTCAAATTACCATCTAACATCTGTTCTTATCTACTCCTAGATAAGTAGATGTGATTTGGGTCCATTTCCTGCTGCATCAGAAAACTCTCAAGAAAATGTTGATAATTAACCAGTATTTCTGTTTTCATTAGCAGGTGGATCAATGGCCTAAATAGAATTACTAGAATAAACATGAGCAACTCCACTAGACTAGGGTTGGTGAAGCAGGCATCTTCTGTTGCTTTACCTTATCCATGGTTTCTCCATATATTTAGTCTCCGCAAGGTTGGCATCTTTCATGAGTGCCAAATCCAGTTTGAAATGTATATACAACTTAGCTAGTGGTTTACCTTTCAAAGTGGGGAATGTTATACACTACTGTTTAATGTCACAAGAGACCCTTATTCATATAGTAACAGCAGATCATAGCCATGGACAGGTGTTCATTTCTACTGGGAAAAACAGCCTGTGAGCAGGAGCTTACATGTGTTCTAGCTCCCTGGCTGGAGAGCTTAACAAGTGTTCCGAGCTCAAAGCTGTTTCGAAACAGCTTCAAAACAAAACACTCCTCAAAATTTCACACAGCCCTACTCTCTGCTTCTGCTTCCAATGAAATTTTGTGATGGTGAAGTTCCACAAACACAGGCTTAGGGAATTACTAACTAAGCAGGGGAAGACTGTGGTATTAGAAATCTCACTTAAAAAACATCACTTTATCTAAAAACAAGAAAAACCAATTGTAGTCTGTCACCCATTTCAAAACATGTTTGTCTCCATATTGTAAGCGCTAATATTTATCTGTGTGTAGCTGGGCCTCTGGTTTTGTTTTAAATGCCATTTGGGTGGAAGGGGAGAAGGACAGTCATAACATACTCGAAGTTTGCTCGTGTATGTCAGTGGTTCTTTGAGTTATTAAGAATATACTGGGATCTAAATGAGATAAAATGATTAAGTTTTCACATAGGCATAACTCTTACCCATGCCATTTCCCTGCAGTGATCTAGTATTTAATTTCAGTTCCTAGGACTCTTAAATCAAATTACTAATACAGCATAATACTGGACCAATCCTGTCTTTAATCCTGTAACAATACATTTTGACATTTGAAAAAATGTTCTTTTGCTTTACCCTTGTCCCAAAGGCAAAATGATGTCATGTTTCAGGAATGTGTCTGTTGTATCCAAAAGAGAAAATCCAGCTAACAAAAATGTTATCAGCAATTAATAAAGTGGTTTAACTAGAAATTTTCAGTGTTTCAGAAAAAAAGAAAATAAAACACAAACTCAGATTAAATCTATGGAACTGTGTTAGATTCTGGTCTTCTGCCAATGCACTTCATAACAGAGATTTAAAAGTTAATAGCGTAGGAGATTAGAAGTCGGTTTCAGTTACAGATCTGTGCAAAGTGATTTCTTTGCATTAAGACATAACAGCTGAAATGAATAAAATCTATTTCTTTCATTTTTTTTTCACTGAGCTGTGATTGCAGTTTTGGCATACAGGCCAAATCTCCTCATGCTGGTTGTATGGTGCCTTTCTTTGGTAAAAGAACACAGTGGAAAAGTTTTATAAAGAAATGGATAGCATACCATAGTTTATCCTGGAAAAAAATATTTAGTGAACAAAACTGCTGTTTAACCTAAACAGACAAAACAAGATACACTTGCCTGTACTAGCACAAAGGCCCAAAACCATCCCTGGTAGACTTTCAGCTGATGTAGGTTGGTGTGGCCCTGTTGAACTTTAGGGGCTATTCTAACCTACTGGGCACATCTACACATCACCATATGGTGCCTTTGTTACTGTCATTTACTATTTCCTTCTGGAAGTACTAAAAGACGGCACAGTAACAGCTTGTAGAGTGTCATGCCAGCCGTGCAGTTATTTTTGGCTGCTATGTCGCCATACCAGTGCACCATAATGAAAGAGAGCATTGCTGCAGTGACATGGTATTGGTGTCATGCTTTTTCCAATGGATGTTAGTGCCATAGCGCATCACTATGGCACCATAGTGTCTTGTGTAGACATGCCCACTGTTTCTGAGGTTCTAGTTCTCTGCTATTTAAATTACAGTCACTAGGGTGATTGAGATGTCATTTTTGCCGATGTAAGTGAAATCAGGAGTCCAGTTGTCTACCATGTTGCACCTAAACTTTGCAGTGTCACTTATAATTGTTTGTACCTAACTAGGTCAGCTATTTAAACACACTCTTCTTGTATCTTGGAAACAACTGGCAGTGCAGGGCACCTCAGAATCAAGCTAATGAAGTCAAGTTACTTTGATGTGAAGCTATGATATGTGTTATCAGAACTAGACCCAAAGGACCCAAACTTTCCCCACTTCTGTCAGTAGCAAAACTTTCTTTGATGTGTTAAAAGAACCCTGCTGGTTCACCTTGGTCTGCTTACAGTAAACTGCATTTTGCTTCATCTCCACTAAGGTTACAATGTAAAGTATTGCATATACAATATACCTTTTTCTGTATTGTAGACATGGCCTTAAAGACAGGTTAGTCACATCATTTGGCACATTACAGGAAGGTGCTCAGATACTACTGTGAGAATGGCATAAAAACTTCCATAACAATGAATCTGGTTTTCATGCACTAACAGAGTCTTGCAGTTGTGAGTGTGGTAGGAGACTGTTTAAATCCAAACCCAAAAGTTGCTAATAGTCAATGATAAGAATTACGGAAGGTGCATCAATTGACTCTATAATGGACTATGTTTTAAAAATTGAATTTGAGGCCTCATTTGATCTAGCAGTATGGCCTAGTAGCAGAGGTGTTGTATCTTGTGACAGCTCCAGAGACGTGAGTTCAAGCCTCATTTGGGTAAGAAAGTCAAAGGTAGGCAAATATGATGCCTGTGTATGTGTTGGACTGTAGAACCTGGTGTGCCTTAATCCCATTAGCCCTGTGAGCTGCTTACCTTTGGAGGCCTTTTAACCATGAATTGATCTGATACTGACTTTTTAAATGCATTTTTAGCAAAGGACTTTAATTACTTAGCATATGTGATTCAACATTAAGGAATTATTAGAGTCTTCATATGAGAACTCATTTTATGAACTGAATTACTGTGCCCCTCTGCATAATAATCCATCTTTTTAGAAATTACAAATATTTTCTTAGCAAATTAACGTTTCATATAATTAGCAAAATAACACCAACTTCTTAGTTTGGAAAAATAAGAGCATTGAGATCAGCAAACAAAAATCCACTCTGAGTTGTCAGTGCACAAAGAAACACAGAAAACTAGCTAATGCCAGTGTTTTGAGCTTATATAACTATGCCTTATAAACACTTAATTGGAATCTTTGCAAAAATGTGCTTGGGGGCTGAAACCCCCTGCCATGTTGCAGTCTAGAGTAAATGCTTCCTGCTGGGCCTAAACATTTAATAAACATAGGGCCAAAGCACTCCTTACTCAATTCTTAGGCAAAACTCCTACTGATTACAGCCTCAGTTTGGTCTTCAGGAAGGACTGCAGGGTTTGGCCCACAGATGAAAAGAAACAAGAGCCTTTTGCTGCAGCAGCTGTGGTTCTGGCTGAAGAGGCATTTAGTGGCTGTTTAACAAGGCTGTATCTTATCAGCGTGACACTTGTTAACTACTCTTATTTATTGGTATTTGTCACAGGAAAAAAACTTCAAAACTGTACATTAGTTTAAAAAAAAGACTCTTCCAGCTTACAATATTTTAATGAATAGAAGTTTTTTTATGTAGAAAGTCAAAGGTTCTTTATCTTAACAACATAGCCACCAACTTTGGTTTTTGCCAGTGGGTACTTGCAGACGTAAAAAAACCCCAAAACAAAATGGTGCTTTAAACTCAGTGCATTCCTGTGCCAAGCCCCACACATGCCCAGAAGAGGCAGCACATTACTTCAACCTGGCTCTGCAGCATCTGTAAAAATTGGGCATTTTAATGGGGCTTTTCTGTCACTTTTATCTAATAGCTGATTGAATCAGCTTTAGCTAAAAGCACCAAAAGCCCTGCTGAAGCTCCTGATCTTTACAGATACTGCAGAGCAGGGTTGAAGTAACACACTGCTTCTCCTGGTAAGACACAGGATTTGTTTTTTGTAACGTGTCAGCCATGGCTCATGGGTGCTGAGCACCTGCTAATTCTTTTTCAGTGGGTGCTTGAGCCCCAGAGCACCCATGGAGTCAGTGCCTATGCTTAACAATGAGAATAATTTATTAATACCTTAAGATATCCCTCACCTTCCCCTATAGGACTTAATAAGCATGGGGAAATCTTTGCCCCCCGCCCCCCCTTTGCAAACATTTATGCTTGTGAATAAAGTTGCAGGTGAATAGATCTGTACATGTTCTCAGGATCAGTCAAATGGACCCTGATCCTGCTGCAGGAATAGCAAGGCCCCACCCTCAGCTATGGTGGCTTCAGTAGGGTTTATACTGGTGATGATGTATATTCAGAAGTCATTCTATGAAATCCATGATCTTGGGATGTACTGAGATTCAAGATGGCTAAAGGAGAAAAAGGACCTCATTGTTTTTTGTTGTCCTGAAAGTCAGAGCTCTAATGGACAGCTTTAGTAATAAGTAGTATTTTCTATCTTTAATCCATTTGACATACATTAATTAGCTAATCAAATCTGCTTTGTCTTAAGATAATTAAGTAGAGAAAGATGAACGCTGTTCATTAAATTACAATGCACAACTTTTCTTGGAGGCCCATAATGGCCAGCATCTGAGTCAAATATGATTTTCAGTAATGAGGAAGCTACAGTGGGAGTAAACATGAATGCAACCAGATTTGATTTATAAACCTGTTTCAACAGAGAAGTCACTCTTCAGCTGCGTTGAAGAACAATGTGGTCCTTGGCCACATCAAATTGCACGGGATCCCGCACTGCAATCTTCTTTGTTTCCTGCCAAACAAAATCTTTGCCTGCGCTGGGACAAACTACAACCTGCTGTCCCCAGAGAGTCATTCCCTGCTAATAATGCTCTTGAAGTGAGCAGCAGAGGTTGGGCAGGAAGTGCATAGTTCTAGTTAAACTGTGCTGTTCATGGCCCAGAGAAATGAAGGTTTAGACAAAAATCAGTTGGACACCAAAACAAAAGGAATGAAACCAGCAGAGTCCCAGACAAACTGGGATGTCTGGTCAGTTTATGACCTGTGGTAACAGCCCCATCTCTGCCTTGAGGGTGGCATCAAAAGCAGAGGAAATACAGCCCAACCTTCTCTGGCTCTGTTCACATCCAATGAATACGATTGGGAAAGAACATTTTTCTAGTAAGCTGAGCAAACATGACATTGACGTCAAAGGGAAAGTGTATATGTGCAAAAGCCGAGACATACACATGGGGATTTTGTTGGTACCTGGGCAGCTGCCCAATATACTAAATTCTTGAGTTAGGGGGCCATGTTTAAAATTTGCTGTTTGGAGAGTGGGGAGGCTTTCAGTGGCCAAAGTAAAAAATATTGAAAGTGTCACTACTTGTTCTTTCTCATCACTGTATTATGTCCTTTCCACTTAAGGGAAGAATAGGAGGTGGGATATGAGTTATACTGTTCCTGTTTAGTTGTGGCTCTTAATACTAAAGCAGACTTCTAAGGCCAAATACTGCTCCTCATTCATGTAACTATAATCAATAAATTACAGTCATACATTTTTCTTTGTTAAAAACCTATGTAGCCAGAGCAAATGAACTTCACCTACTCCAATCCTCAATACAATCTGGGTCACAAAGAAAGTGCCCTGCAGTTTTGTGGATTACAAGTGTTTTGTGGATTGCAAGAGTGTGAGCAGGACTTGGCTCTTTGGTGAGCGAGATGATCACCCCAGGCATGTAGGACATAAAGTCACCTCCACTCTGATGGCCTTGTTTCTTTTTCTCTGGAAAAATCCACAGAAGACAACTACGGGTGAAATTCCCCTGATAGAGTTTCCTTTTAGATCATTTCACTGTCGACAGAGTCCCAAAATTTCTGCCTCTGCCCCTCTCCCATCATGTTCCTGTGCTTTGGGACAGGCAGAGGGTAGTGCCTGCCTCAAACTTTCTGGTCCTCAAAATCAGTTGAATTCCAAGGCCATTCATAGCTAAGATAGAGGTCCTGTGGCACTGCAGTCCTTGGGTTTTAAAGTATTCCTGTTCCCTGGCAGCACGACCCTAGTGAACCAAGACACTAGCACCAGAAAATCTGTGTAGCCCAAAGGGAGGTGGCAAAGGTTTACTTCCACTCCAGAGCAACCGTATCTGGGCTGTCTAGTCTGCAATGCTGCCAACTAGAGCAATTTTTTTACTAAATTTTCTGTCAGAAACCTGAGTGTTTTCCAGGAACATGTCAATTCTGAAAAAAATTCTATTGGAAAGCAAAGTAAAACAAAACTTTTCAACTTTCTGGTTGCTTTTTAATTGCATTGAAAGGTTTTGTGTATGCTTTGCTATTCTGCCTCATTTTGGTTTGAATTGTATATTCCATGTTTATATACCGTGTTTAATTAGCATTTTGCTTTTTGTAAAACACAACCACTTCACTATATCAAAAAGAGTCATTAGCAGTATTAAAATACAAAATTTGAAAGCCCTGAATTATTTTTCCAATTTTGTATTTCATAAGACACTTCAAAAGGTTGATTTTTTTGTTCTGATTGGAAATTTTAGCTTTCAAAATGTTGGGATTTCCCATGGGATGAAAATCTGATTTTCCTGATCTGTTCTTATGCCAATGCTGCTATTTTATCATGTCTCATAATATTTTGTGTATTACTGAAAGCCACAGTACCGGGATTTCTGTGAGCATGTGAAGGCTGTAGAGAAGAATTTAAAAACAGGAATCACCACCCTGATTCAGGATCCAGTAGGCAAATAGGAACCCTAAGTGTCTGTTTCCTAAATACTGTTCGATTATTAAAATAATCTCTTGATTTTGGAAGGGAGAACTCTCGATCTGAGATCTTCAAATGCTGCAGGTTGACTGCCTGCCTTTTTCCTGTTCACATGTGCCCAAACACATAGATATTGAGTAAAGAATGAAAATGTTGCCCCAGAGATGTCTTGTCTTCCCTGCAGAAGAGAGGGATCCATGCATAGGTTCTTAGGAGTATGATCCAGCCCTGAATTATATAATATTTTATATTAGTTAGATATTGAATTCTTTGGTGATGTCCTGTCTGGATCTCTTGGATTGTGCTTCAGGCCCCCAAACGCTGGTTTTGCTCATCTCCTGGTTTTAAACTGATTATGTAACTCTGCTTGAAACCCACAAAGAAAAAATGCACAGCTGGCTTGTGGAATGTGCCACATCTCTGTGGTATAATAAATTTATTAAATATGGGGATTGAAAGACGGACTCAAGCCCCTGCTACCACAGTAAGGATACAGAGTAAAGGAAAGCACTGATTTCAGTCCACGCTGGCCTAAAGTGTTTTAGCTTCCTGTTACAGGATGAGCCTGGGTCTTTAAAGGCAGTTCATATTCCAGCTCTGACAACCTGTCCCCAGCTTCTACTTTCTCAGTGGAGCAAGAGACAACTGGAGGAGCAACTGTCTGCTGGTGGGGTGCTCCAGAAGGAAAATTAGTGTGATATGGGAAGGACTTGGACTAGGGGTTCCCAGCTGAAATGGAAATTGGAAAGGGGCCAGCAGAGGGGCTGGGTTCCCAGCTGAAAGGGAGCTGGAAAAACCAGGTTAGGTGATATGATGTGGGGGCTTAAGGAAATAGCTGTTTCTCTGCATATAGCCTGGAACTAGAGCTGGGGGAAGAAAGAAGCGCTGTATTCTCCAACCCCCTGCTTTGTCACGTGGAGGCTGTGAGCATAGCCAAGGTGGAGTTGAGGGTAGAGGGAGAGGGGGAACAAGAGATTTAGTGTGAACCCTCCTGCAGAGGGTATTGGAAAAAAAAGACTCATATTAGTTAGTTTTATGCTAGAAATGGAGGAATTGGCTTTTTGCTAAAAGGTGAAATGACTAGTTCACTCGGCAACCAGATAGCTACAGTGAGTTAGTGGCCAGAACTGAGTAAGTGGATCTGCTACACACCACATCTCCTCTCTCCATATATGTAAAAGCATATTTTTAATGTTGGTTGCCCAATAGCAGTTTCCAGCCTTAAACCATGTTTTCAAACACTAGGGAGGAACAGAAGAGTCATGCCACCAGGGTACCAGGCTCTGTGACTGCTCGGCATGATTTACAGGTTGCTTTCAGTAACATTGACTTGCCATATAAAGTAGAGACTT
This sequence comes from Alligator sinensis, assembly GCF_000455745.1. NCBI lineage: Eukaryota > Metazoa > Chordata > Crocodylia > Alligatoridae > Alligator > Alligator sinensis. The sequence goes on from NW_005842224.1 coordinate 1,289,460, forward strand.
GACTCCATGAGGAGACGTCTCAGATATTTTGAAAAGTCTCATGGTGACCAGCCTGGCACTCGCCCAAGGAAAGGAAATAATGGAACTCGAGGAATCTTCTACAGTTGAAGGAAGCATACAGTGTAAACTCAAGATTAGCTGTAGCAGGCAGTGCAAATGCATGTACTTGTAGGGTGTCTGCTCTGGTCTCAGCTAATCCCAACAGGTGTCACACAGACATACTGCACATTAAAGATTTGTTGTGGGGATGAGGATAAAAATAGCAAGAGGCTGGGAGAAAAAGTACATTTGAAAAACAGATTTGTTTTCCCTCTGTTCACTAAAACTTCATACTTTCAACAAAGTTCTCTCCCCATGTAAGAACCACATATACACATTTTATTTATGTTCATATATCGTTTTAGAGGGAGTAAAGTCTCAAACATGCCTATCCAGTATTGTTGGATTTAAGAAATTAATAAAAACAACCCCTAGCAGCTGGTTGAAACAATTATGCTTTTCACAGAAAGCCTTGCAGACTACACAGAAAGTTATGAAAATAATCCTTTCAATTAGTGTGTGGTCAGTGCACCTGCAAAAGAGACTTGTCCAAGGAAAAGTATCAGCTAATGTCAATGAGAACAATTCATGAATTCATCACTAAGGCCTTTTTATATTACCACATTTACACAGATGTTAATCCCTGGGGTGCAAACACCAGAAGGATAACCCTACTGTAATCCAAAGAGCATGAGAAACATGAGTTCAGATCAGGAAAGCTATTAATTTTCATATATATTTGACTTCAGAATCCTTTCTCCTTCTGCACATACTGCATTTACTATTCATACACACACACACACACACACACACACACACTTTCTATGTAATTCACATGTCATTTCCAAGTAAAGAATATCATGTTATTCCCTGTGAAAAATGACATCAGCTAAATGACTCAAGAAAACTGAAGTGACTTCCAGCTGTGTAACTCTATCACCTGTACCATAGTTGTGAATGAACTCATCAAGCTGTCAGGATAATACTTGTATTGTAGTCAGGTTTTAAACTGTTGGCTGTGTTCTGGCACAGCAAGTATGCATCGTATCATATATTCCACAACTGGTCTTCACAGAATAGAGAGTGTTTAAGTATTGAATCTGAAGAAGCACAGTAAAGGAATGGAAGTCCAAAACATAAAATAGCTAAGGCTCAAAGTAGAAGAGGTAGAACAGTTGATATCGCTTGCCTTTTTAAATATAATTTTTATTTTCTGTTAAAATCATAAAACAAACATTTGTATATAACAAAGATCCTGAAATATAATAATTCTCCACCTCTGTCCTATAAAAAAGCACAAGATCTGCGGACTGATGAATATTTGGGTCCCCTACATGTGCAGGCAAAGGTGCAATGGGATCTGAGGCGTGATCCACACAATTGTACCTACTGCCATGCCACACATGGTGCTCATCCATGTGGGCACCAATGATACTCCCAGGGGAGACCCTGAGCATATCAGAAGTGACTACAAGGCTCTGGGTGCAAGAGTGAAGGGTTCTGGGTCTCAGGTTGTGTTCTCGTCGATCCCCAAGGGAAAGGGCCTGGACAGGAGCAGGTGCATCCTGCACATCAACACCTGGCTGCACAGATGGTGTCACCAGCAGGGCTGTAGCTTCTTTGACCATGGGATGTTCTTCCAAGAAGAAGGATTGCTAGGAAGAGATGTAATCCACCTGACGATAAAAGGGAAGAGCATCTTCACAGACAGGCTCTCTAACCTAGTGAGGAGGGCTTTAAATTAGGTTCTCCAGGAGATGAAGACCAAAGCCCTGAGATAAGTGGGGAAGTAGGAGACCTGGTGGAAGAGCAAGCAGGAGTGGGCAACAGGGGAGGTGCTCTCATACTTCCTGAGAAATCAGGGCAATTAACTTGTTATGTCAGGTGCACGTGTATACACGTGCATGGAGCCTGGGAAACAAGCAGGAAGGATTGGAAGTCCTTGCACAGTCACGGAACTATGACATGATTGAAACAACAGAGACTTGGTGGGAGCTCGCATGACTGGAGCACTGTCATGAATGGGTGCAAACTGTTCAGGAAGAACAGGGAGAAGAGAAGGAGGAGTTGCACTCTATGTAAAAGAGCCATATGATTGCTCAGAGCACCAGTAAGAAGCTGGAGATAGGCCTGTTGAAAGACTATGGGTTAGGGTCAGAGAGGAAAGCAACAAGGATGATGTTATGGTGGAGGTCTGCTATAGACCATCAGGCCAAGAGAAAGTGGTGGATGAGGCTTTCTTCAAACAGCTAGGGGAAGTTTCCCAATCACAGGACCTGTCTCTCATGTGGGACTTAAATCACCCTGATATCTGCTGACAGGGCAATACAGCAGTGTGCAGGCAATCCAGGAAGTTTTTGGAGAGTATTGGGGAACACTTCCTGGTGCAAGTGCTGGAGTGGCCAACTAGAAGCCATGCTCTTCTTGACCTGCTACTCACAAACAGGGAAGAATTGGTGGGCAATGTAGTAGTGGGTGGCAATTTGGGCAGCAGTGACCGCAAGATGATTGAGTTCAGGATCATGGGGAAAGGAAGGATGGAGAGCAGCAGAGGAAGGACTCTGGACTTCAAAAAAGCAGACTTCAACTCACTCAGGAACTCATGGGCAGGATCTCCTGGGAAGCCAGACTGAAGGGGAGAGGTGTTCAGGAGAGCTGGCTGTACTTTAAAGAAGCCTTACTGAGAGTGCAGGAACAAACCATCCTGATGCACAGGAAGACTAGCAAGTATGGCAGAAGACCAGCTTGGCTTAGCAGGGAACTCTTTAGTAAACTATATCACAAAATGGAAGCTTATAAGAAATGGAAACTTGGACAAATGACTAGGGAAGAATATAAGAGCATTGCTCGGGCATGCAGGGATGAAATCAGGAAGGCCAAAGAGCAATTGGAGTTGCAGCTAGCAAGGTGTCATGACCCAAAGGCATGATTTTGTGTGTGCTTCGGCACCAGAATTATCCCCGCCAAGTTGCAGCTTCATTGCACGGGAGAGTTTCCTGTTGCAGAGGAAAACCCCGGTGCAGGGACGAGTTTCCCATTGGCTAGTTTTAAATTATTCCCACGTGGTGGCTAACGATTGGCCTGTTAGCCGTATAAGAGGCTTGAGCAGTTTCCACCCAAGCTGAAGAGGACTCCACATCCATCTCGTGGGGACTCTGGATACACGGCAGGGTAATAGAGACCCTGTGTGAGATTCAGAGAAGCTTGGTGACCTGATCCATCGCCCGCCTCTTCCCGTCTTCGATTGCAAATTTTATAAGACGTATCTCCGATTTCAGTTTTGGTGGCGCGTTCACCCAGAGCATCCGGAGCTCTGTTCCGTGGAGCCTAGCAAACTCCACGTGATCGTCCGTGTTGTCTGTGTCTGTAACCACAACTCAAGCAAGTTCTCCAGCCTACACCACTGCCATCTTGGTGTAAGTAAACAATCTTTAAAACTACCGCTAAGCGTTTGTGCCTAATTCCAGCTCGTCGCCCTCCCTCTCCAATCCAGCGTGCCCGGGCTGCTGGCCGCAGCCCGCGTGCAGCATGGAAAAGGGCTCGGGTTGCTCCCGGCCCGCACACAAGGAATGTGACAGGTAACAAGAAGGGTTTCTACGTGTATGTCAGTAGCAAGAGGAGGAGCAGGGACAGTGTGTGTCCTTTACTGAACTGGGGAGCAACCTTGTGACAGGATGCAGAAAAGGATGAAGTGCTCAATGCCTTTTTTGCCTCAGTCTTCACAGGCAAAGTCAGTGCCCAGACTACTGTACCTGGCAGCACAGTTTGAATGTGACAGGTAACAAGAAGGGTTTCTACGTGTATGTCAGTAGCAAGAGGAGGAGCAGGGACAGTGTGTGTCCTTTACTGAACTGGGGAGCAACCTTGTGACAGGATGCAGAAAAGGATGAAGTGCTCAATGCCTTTTTTGCCTCAGTCTTCACAGGCAAAGTCAGTGCCCAGACTACTGTACCTGGCAGCACAGTTTGGGGAGGAGGTGATCAGCCCTCAGTGGTGAAAGAACAAGTTAGGGACTACTTAGAAAAGTTGGACTTGTACAAGTCAATGGGGCCTGATGGGATGCACCCAAGGGTGTTAAGGGAATTGGCTGATGAGATTGCAGAGCCATTGGCCATCATCTTTAAAAATTCATGGTGACCAGGAGAGGTCCTGAATGATTGAAAAAGGGCAAATATAGTGCCCATATTTAAGAAAGGGAAAAAGGAGGATCCAGGGAACTACAGAACCACAGTCATCCTCACCTCAGTCCCTGGAAAAATCATGGATCAGATCCTCAAGGAATCTATTTCTAAGCACTTGGCGGAGGAGAAGATGATTAGGAACAGTCAGTGTGGATTCCCCAGGGGCAAGTCATGCCTGACCAACCTCATTGACTTCTATGATGAGCTGACTGGCTCTGTGGGTGCAGGGTGGATGTGGTGTACCTTGATTTTAGCAAGGCTTTTGATAGTCTCCCACACCATTCTTGCAGGCAAGCTAAGGAAGTACAGGCTGGATGAATGGACTATAAAGTGGATAGAAAACTGGCTGGAACATCAGGCTCAGAGAGTAGTAATCAATGGCTCAATGTCTGCCAGTATCAGTTGGCAGCCAGTATCAAGTGGAGTGCCCCAGGGGTTGGTCCTGGGGCTGGTTTTGTTCAATGTCTTCATCAACAACCTAGAAACCTTAATCAACAACACATTTTCCAGCTCTAACTTTACAGCTGGACTTTTTGAGGTATGATAGTTAATTTGCACATGTAGCCAGTATAAATCAATTGCACAATTAACCAGGTAATTGCATAATATGGGTAATTTGTAGAGGGGGCCTTTACGACTAAAATACATGGGTGGCATAAATTACTATGGAGGAAGGAAAAATCAAAACGGTTAATTATAATAGGAAAAATAGAATAGTTCTTGGATGATGGCAAAATGCAGTATTGTAGTCAGTTTCTACAACCTTTGGAAATTTGACATCATTGGAAATTATTATTAAATTAGAGTAATAAATGTGCAAAACACTTAACAGACAGAGGAAAGACACATTAACTCTTCAAGAGAGAAATAAACAATCATCTGTTCCAGATGGTTCCTGTAAACATGTTCCTGTAAACACAGGCAAGTGTAAGTTTGTTCATATAGAATCATAGAAAATGAGGGTTGGAAGGAACCTCAGAAGGTCATCTAGTCCAACCCCCGCTCAGAGCAGGACCATCTCCAAGTAGATCATCCCAGCCAAGGCTTTGTCAAGCCAGGTCTTAAAAACCTCCAAGAATGGAGATTCCACCACCTCTCTGGTAAGCTGTTCCAGTGCTTTACTACCCTCTTGTGAGAGGTTTTCCTAATATCTAACCTAAACATTCTTAGCTGCAACTTGAGACCATTGCTCCTTGCTCTGTCATCTGCTACCATTGAGAACTACTTCCATCCTCTTTGGAACCCCACTGTAGGTAGTTGAAGGTTATTAAATCCCCCCTCAGTCTTCTCTTGTTTAGACTAAAAAAGCTCAGTTCCCTTAGCATCTCCTCATAAATCATGTGCCCCAGCCCTGCTAACCATTTTTGTTGCTGTACTCTCCAACTTGTTCACATCCTTTCTGTTGCTGGGGGCCCAAAACTGGACACAGTACTCCAGATGTGGCCTCACCAGTGCTGAATAGGGAGGGAGTAATCACTTGCTTTGATTTGCTGGCAACAATCTACTAATGAAGCCCAGTATGCCACTAGCCTTTTTGGCAAAAGGGGCACACTGTTGGGTCATATTCAGTTTACTGTCCACTGTAACGCCCAGGTCCTTTTTTGCAGAGCTACTGCATAGCCGGTCAGTCTTCAGCCCGTAGCGGAGCAGATACCAGCCTGTACCCATGTAGATACCAGTAAAATTACATGCATGGAAAATTATTTACAGGATTTATTAATAAGTGACATGATGAGTGATTATGAATGCTTATTAAAAAAAGTTGATGAAGGACTAAATGAGAAGAGAGAACAAAGTGAACTTAAAAAAGTGACCACGTTGCACATATATATTGGCATAATTTATACTGGTCTGTACACCAAACTACATTGGCATCTGGAACAGATAGAGGACCAACTCTTCCAAGCTAGCAGTAGAGGTGCTCTTAGAGAGCCTTGCCACTAGGTGGTTAGGGAGCCATTAATAAGCTGTTTACATTGAGCAAATGGTTCCCCCCATTGGGAAGAGGGTTGTCACCTGAAGTGCATAAAACTTTCCACTTCTATCATCTTAGAATGATTTCACCTCCCCCGGAGAAAAATCATAGTTGGTGCTCCTGCACCAGTGTAAATATGCTGTGTGTTGTCACCCTAAGACAATGCTTTGGTTGGAAGTGCGCATGTCATGGAGAGTATAAGTTTTTATTCTAACTGGTTATTGCATGTTACATATTATATTAGTGCATAAGAGCCTAACTGTTCAGGGTGCTGTATATGCACCCACTGAAAAGATGTTTCTCATGCTCTTAAGAGTTTACAAGAGTGACACACTTTATCAGACAGGAAAGCTTCTATAGTTGAATGAGGGAACGAGTAGACATGTGCCAGTGTGAGTAATGACACAATTTCAGTCATGGGAATCACACGAGCAAGTGATGGAACATAACAGTGGTTTATCTTGTGCTTACATTTAAAAAATCTATCCTTCTACAGCAAGAGAGATTATTTTAAATGCATATTCATCCCTTCTTTTGGCATCTGCACTTAACCATCAAGGAGCTGTAGCACATACAACTACCAAGTCAAATCTGGAAGTTAACAGAATGGCCATCCGTCTCTTATGACAATGGGACTTTTTCATCCAAGGTCTACATAAACTTTGAATGGTTCAGTATTTGAGCTGCTTTGTTGAGCATTGCAGGGAACTAGTGGTAGCTAAGCTAAGCTAGTCAGAATTTTTTCCTCTTTTGACATGGAGTTCTGTTCCCCATGCAAAAAAAAAAAAAAAGGAAGGAATGTTTGTTTCTAATAATTTATACTTAGCAGAAGTGGTTTCAGTACACCAGTGAGTAAGCCCAGATTGACCATAATACGTGTCATTGAGCTCTGCTCTGGGAATTGTCGCATCCTCAAAATGAGAGTTGAGGAAGTTTCATAACTGCTTGATGTCAATGACACCCTTAAAATTGGAAACTGCAAGATTACACAAGAGAGGAGACTAGTGATCAGCATGGCTGCTCTGTCCATTGCCTAAAAAGCAATGTGTTAACTGAGGAGACAATGGAAGAAATATTTAAATAAAGAGCAAAATGTTAGCAATTGAAAGATATATTCTATGTATGTCTTATACAATAGAACAACCAGCAACAACATGAACCAAAACCTTGTTGAACTTAATGAGGCTCCACTGATATACAAATGAGATCAGAATTGGTGCCTTCTATTTAAACCATAATTTTGAATTTAAAAGATTTCATCCAATCCCTCTGATCCAAGAACATGTGGAAAAATTCTTCTGTATTAGATGGGTTCTGGGAATCTCTATGAGAAGGCAGGGTAGATTTGCACCTTATAGGCTCAGCAAAATAATATATCTACACACACACACACACACACACATATATATATATATATATATATATATATATATATATATATAGCCATGGGCTGAAGCATACTTCATCAGATGACGTGAAATATTTATGAGGGCAGGACTGAGTTCATTCATTCTATTTCCTCAGTAGTTCAGTTCGTCACAGATATGGCTTCATGGTTAAACAAGGCTTTCAAATTTCTAATTTAGCAATGGGATGAGGTAGAGCTCTGGAAGAGAGAGTCTCCTCCTGGTGATTTGTGTGAGATCAATAATTAGGTCACTGAGCACTGTGCCCAAAGTTGTCTTCTCTGTACTTGAAGAAGGAGCAGATAGGCAAATGTTTTACTTCCTGGCTGTGGGGGAGGGAACACTTTTAGTCTTTTCTAGGATAATTAAAATGATCAATCCTTTATTAATTGAAAATGAGGCATTGTGGCTACTCTTACAGACCTTCCTTCCTAACTTTTGTTTGTCTGAGTGGAAGTGGGGGACTGTGTCCTGCCTATGACAGTTTAGTGGAGGAATCCATCTTCAGTTAAACTTATAACTTATCTATGTCAACATTTAGTTGAACAGGGAAAGGAAAAGGAATTCCAGCTAAAGGGAATCTCTATTTCAGCCATACATGTTAGATGGAGGGGGGTGTACAAGAGCAGGCTTTCTAAATGTACTGCATATTTAATCCTACAAGCTGGTGATGTAACTTCACCATATGTTGCCCTGATGTTTCTCCTGCAGTGTATGTGTTTTTAAACCCTTGGACCTGCCTCTTTATATACTGTGACTTTTATCAAGAAGGAAAAGGTTTTATTTTTAAAACTTTCACTACTTTCAGTTCCTAATAAATCTTTTAGTCTTTACAACTGAAGCATGTTATAAGACAGGCATGAGGGAAGGCTCCATGCCATGCTAAACTTCATCAAATATCACTACTCCATGATTTTTCTACCCCATTCCAGTTAAAGTAGTATGCTGTGGTAAAATATCCAAACAAAAATACTTCTTCATCATCAGTGAGAAAAAGAGATCTGTTCAATCCAGACACAGAACAACTCGGAAGAGAAAGTTTTGAGTTGTATCGTAGTGGCTTACAACTACATCAGCGTGGCCCAGTGTAGCATATGATCGATGGGGCTGAGGACGGTGGATAGGAAGGAATAAAGGGAAAGAAGGAGATAGAGTGTACAGAATAGAGAGAGGTATAGAAAAAAGGGAAGGTGAAAAACGTGGCTCTTATCTTGAAAAATCAGTTCAAGGCAATTGAGATTGTCTTGAAACAAGACATTTCAATTAATGAAAATTAGGGAGAAACAGAAAAAAAAGAGATTAGAGAAAAGATTAATTCATTCTGCCACATATGGTGATACACTGCCCCTAGGAATGCTAGCTTAAGTATACAAAATGGCTGGAAGATGCCTATTTAAGAGCAGGACAAACTGAAGTAAGTGGAAAATAAAAAAACAAGGGAAACAAAAGGATGACTGTGCCTGCCGCTGTTCCAAAAGGCATTCCCGGGCTACTCTTGCGCGGGTAGCTGACCGGGTCTGCCCCGGTCCCGTGGGTGGATCCCCAGAGAGTGCCCTGGGAGCCGGTGACAGACCCCAGGAACTCACCTGCGCGGGTGACAGCCCCCAGGAACCCCCCAGCCGCAGGCCTAACTGGACCCACAGCGGAGGTGTCCCCCTCTCCACGGCCTTCAGTGCCAACACGCCTTTGGCAGGCACTCACAGGGCTCCAACCTCCCCTACACCCCGGCCAACGCCACCTTCAGTTGTAGGACTTCCAGCCCCTTTATCACCAGCCCGAGGGCTACGGGTCCTGAGACTCAGTTGCCCCTGCGGGCTTCCTCCCTGACGTTCCCGCCGGCTCTTCCACCGGTTCACTCACCGGCGGGTCCCCCCCCGCCCCTCACCCTCCCTGCCAGCTCTTCCACCGGTTCCCTCACCAGTGGTTCCCGTCCCCGCCTCCCTACCGGCTCTTGCGTCAGCTCCAGAGCTGGGAACTTTGTGGCGGCGGCTTTCTTCGCCCTCGCCGCTCCCGGCGCTGCTGCAGCTTACCCTGCTCAAGGCAAACACACCCCGCGGGTACCCGCTTCCGGTCTCGGGCTTCCCTCCGGGGCTCACGTCCTCCTGAAGTGTGCCCCCTGTGCCCTCGGGGCCGCGCTTTATTCCCGCCGGGTGGCGCTTCTCCCTGACGTCACTCAGCCCCAGCTGAATGTAAGCGCGGCTGATAAACCACGCGGATGGTTTCCCGGCGTGCACACCTCTCCTGCCCTCGACTCCTGCAAAGGGTAAGTAGGTGCTCTCTCTGGTTTTGGGCTGGGGTTTCCCTCTAGTCCCGATGTCCCCGGGACAATGACATTTCTTATAGGCATGTATTTTGCAAGCCTATTGGGGCCAGCTAGCAGAGCAGACAAAATGTCCAGCTACAGCTTAAGAAGGTATAGGGGTGAAGGCACATTTTGGACTACCCCTCAGTCAACTCAACTTGAATAGATATCCAGTACTTCAGGTTGGGGAGTCAAAGATGGCTGGATGTCACTCCCTTGTGTTCTGTTGGTTCCAGAAACTGAATTATACAAAAACTGTGTCAGCCCAATGTGCAACTAAGCTTAGGTGAGCTTTTGACCTTTTTCCCCCGCAAGGGCCATGCTGAGATTTCAGTTGGGCATGGCTCCAACAGGGAAGTCTAGATGAATACTTTTTCTTCTACTGGTTTATCCATTCATTGCTACCCTTTAGTATCAGACTTGTCCCTGAAGTAGAACTTGGGATTTTTTTTTGATAAAATGTATTAAAATTGCTACTTAATTGAAATGGAAGCTTTCTGCCCTCACTACTACTTTAAGTTAAATTTTATTGGAGTGAGGTGTCTTGGGGCATGGTGAAAATTGGGGTGTAACTGGCTAGTACTGCACCTTGGGCAGTGCCCCATTCTCTTCTGCACCCTGCACCTTCCTTGTAGCAGGTCCAGCTCTGGCTCTGACAGAGGGAAGGACAGAGCAGTGGTGCAGTATACAGTGCTAGAGCAGCAATTGAAGGTTTTCTGTGTTGGGAAGACCCACTTCCTTTTCTTTCTGCTGATGTGTGTTTAGCAGCCAAGAAAACACCAGTTCTTCAGCAGCAAAAAAAGGAGGTGACATCTTTCTCACAGCATAAAACTTCTGTTTAGAATGACATTTCCCAGCATGCCCTTCACTGCAGTCTCATTTGTATGCTTCTGCACCACCTCTGCTGCTGCTTTGCCCTCTACACTGCTGAGCCATAGCCATGACAAGAAAGATGTAAAGAAGGAGGGGACAAAGCATGAGGCACCCCTTAGCTTCTGGGCACCTTCTGGTGCCCCATTTAGGCAGAGCCCAGGGCTTGTATCCCATTCATCCACCTAGCCTTACACTACTGAGCAAAATGTACATGTAAGAAATGTGTTTGGGAAATAGAGGAAGCCTACATTCAACTCAATGCTCTGCCAATTTCTGTCAGCCCAGGTAAGGGGCCTTGCTATCAGGGTATTTGTTCATAGGATGGGTCACTCTTAATCTCTCTTCTGAATCTGTTCTGGTTTGCATAAGTAAACATTTTTCATTCAGTTCAATTCTAAGTTTTCATTAGGGCTGTGCAAGCTTTGGTCCCTGATTTCATTTGGCCTGATTCGGTGGCTGAATCTCCAAATCTGAATTGAATCAGGAGATCCTTTAATCTCTCCGAATTGAATCAGAACCCTCCGAATTGATTCAGAGAGATTCAGAGATTCGGACAAAGACACAGCTTTAAATGTTTTTTCTACATATCTCAAGGTAGCAGATGGCTTATGAGTGCTGCAATGCTGGGACGCATGGAGTGTCCCAAAGGAGCACAGGGGGTTCCCCAGGGCACTGGGCAGCAGACCCAGAAGTGGACCAGAAGCACTTCTGGTCCACTTCCAGGTCCGCCGGGGAGCACGCCGACAGGGCGTGGATCCAGAAGTGGTCACCGCTGAGCACATGGAGGACGCTCTTGTGGGACGCATGCTCTTGGGGGATGTTCCATCTTCCCCAGCATCCCAGCATTCACAAGCCGTGCCTGGTACCTCGAGGTATGTAGAAAAAACATTTAAGGCTGTGTCTGTGTCTGAATCACTGATTCTCCGAATCAACATTGAATCTTCCGATTTGGATACAGCCAAATCAAATCAGGAACAGTGATCTGAATCAACAAATTGAATCACTGCCCCTGATTTGGTCCAAATCTGAATCCAAATTGAATAGGGCCCGCTTCACACACCCTTAGTTTCCATCCATTGTCTACCTGCTGATGGCAATGTTCACATGCCCCAGAAGTCTCTGCTCCTGTCAGTTGCATCAGAAGAAGCACTCAGAGCTCTCTGAACTGGATAGCAAAGAAAATAAACAAGCACAGATATTCTCTGGAAATTAATAAAAGGTTTGATCCTAGAAAGAACTGAGTGATAACTATGTTGAAAGGCTTAGGAAGTGATACAAGTGAATAAGTGGAAAATAACAGCCTTTTGGTAAAGGCCTATTATGTCATCAAGTGACTCCACTTCTCTTCTTTTGAATGATATTGCTAGCAGTTCTAGATAGAATAGTTTAGCATCATATACTGTTATGATTGTTGTTTTAGAACTGGTAGGAATTTGTAGTCTTTTGTTGAGCTTTAAAACATTTGGACCAGTTCTAGTTACCGTTTGTATTGCAGCAACACCAAGAGGCCTCTATTGAGATTCATATCTCATGAGTCATTATGCTGGGTTCTAGACAATATGGAGGAAGCCAAAGCCTCTGCTCTGGAGAACTTACAGTCAAGAATGACACCAGAAGTTGAGATGAGGGGATGTATTGTTTTGTTTTGTTTTGGTTTTGGGCAGGGTACCTTTGTTTTGGGAGGGTTAATAAGTCTAAAACCAGAGAGGATTGAAGAGATTAGAGGAGGCAGAGTAGGTATGAGGGTGATGGCTTTGAACAAAGAAAGGAAAATACTAGGAGGTAAAAGAAGCAGACCTGTCTTATGCCATGTAGACATACTCTAAGACCCAGACTCTCACATGTTTTTAGAAGCCTTAATGTGTGTAAGGCTCTGGGCCAAAGACAATGAATGACCAAATCAATATTAGTTTCTTCATCAAACCTACCTATCTTCCTCTTGGTGACATACCAAAGTAGTAGCTAAGTGTCAAGCTAATCAAGTTAGCAAAATTAAGCCAAAAATGGGGCCCTAGCCTTTTCACCCATCTGTGGTTTTGACACATCTGTGTTTTTAACTTGATTTGTTCCTCCACTCAAAGATGTTTAGGGAAGACCTGAGATCAGGCGAGTTTTATACCAGAAAAAAATGTAATTGAATAAATTATTCAGTGAAATTTATGGCAGTTGTCAAATTATTTCAATAGTATTTAACTTCTATAGGTCAAATTGCATATTCTTTGAATAGTTCAAAAAGACCAAGGAAAAACACCTCCCTTAAAACAGAGTTTATAACTTTTAATTCTATTTCTACACCACTATTTTATTTTATCCTTTGTATTCCTCTACATGTAATGCAATATTGGACTTTGCTGTTATTTTGTCTGAGAAAATGTATAGAAAAAGGTCTGGTAAGATTTACATCTGATCAAAGTAACAAATGAGCAAGAAAGAGTTTTGCTATTTTTCATTCATTATTTTCTTGTTGAAAAAAAATCAGACATCTAATCAGCAGGGGCCTACTTAAATCACAGAGAAATGAAACAGTTTTCATGGGTTGGTTGTGGCATGAATAGCAAATTCCATGGGTATTTCCTGGATGTGCTCCAGCAGTCCCAATCTGATTGACAGAGAGGTCCTGGCAGGGGGAGGCAGAGGACTGGGAAAGAGGTCCTAGTGGACTCCAAGATGAACATGAGTCGGCAGTATGATGAAGCCATCAGAAAAGCTAATGGCACTTTATCGTGCATCAGCAGATGCATGACGAACAGATCCAAGGAGGTGATACTTCCCCTCTATTGGGTGCTGGTCAGACCGCAGTTGGAATACTGCATGTAGTTTTGGGTGCCACACTTCAAGAGGGATGTGGATAACCTGGAGAAGGTCCAGAGAAGGGCCACTCATATGGTTAAGGGCTTGCAGGCCAAGCCCTATGAGGAGAGACTAGGGCACCTGGACCTCTTCAGCCTCCGCAAGAGAAGGTTGAGAGGCAACCTTGTGGCTGCCTATAAGTTCATCATGGGGGCACGGAAGGGAATTGGTGAGGCTTTACTCACCAAGGCGCCCCTGGGGGTTACAAGAAATAATGGCCATAAGTTAGCAGAGAGCAGATTTAGACTGAACATTAGGAAGAACTTCTTCACAGTTAGAGTGGCCAAGGTCTGGAATGGGCTCCCAAGAGA
>NW_005842224.1:1304409-1304930 GCF_000455745.1 Alligator sinensis
CTCGATGATCTATTGAGGTCCCTTCCGACCCTAGCATCTATGAATCTATGAATCTATTACACAAATATATCTAGATATTAGAGGTGCACCAATATATTGGTCATATATCAGATCAGCACCAATAAAAGGGAAATTAACATTAGCTGATCATGTCACCAATAAATGCCATGTGCACATGCACAGCTGCAGCATGCACACAGCCAGGAATGCAGCTCAACTGCGTGGAAAGCAGCATCCAGCTGGTAACTTTGTGGAGGAGGAAGGGCGTGGGGGAGGGAAGGGGCATGGGGGAGGACAGATTGAGGCCCCAACAGTGAAGGATGGAGTGGGGCAGGAGCAGGTGCTGCCCAGCCAGGACAATTAATATGACCCCAGGGCCAGAAGCTGGGTGGAGGCATGGACAGCTCGTTCAGGGGCCAAAGGAGTAGGGATGGGAGGCAGCTCCCCATCGCTGTGTACACCCTCGGGAGAGGCATGGAGGGCATGTGCTCCCCAGATTTGTGTGTGGGGCAAGGGTGGGC
>NW_005842224.1:1304978-1308617 GCF_000455745.1 Alligator sinensis
CCCCATAGCCACCCCTCCCAGAGCTGCCACTGCCTGCCCTGCCCCCACCCACCCTGAGTGCAGCCCCAGCCAGGCCCCACACCAGGAAGAAGTTGGCACAGTCCCTGGCCCCGAGCTTGCAGTGGGCAGCCAGCCCTTGCCCAGCTTACAAATTTAGGGGGGGCACATGCCTCCCATACCTTCCTCAGTGGTGCACATAGTGGCAGAGGGCTGCCCCTCCTCCTCACCCCATTGCGCCTCCCAGACAAGCGGCCCACAGCACTGTCGCACTCCAGGCTGGGCAGTGCCTGTCCCTGCCCCTACCCCACTCCCTCCCTCACTGTGGGGGCCTCAATCTGGCCCTCATGCCCATTTTCTCCCCACAGACTTACCAGCAGAAGGCTGCTCTCCAACCTGCTGAGCTGCATTCCTTTAAATTGGTTATCATGTCAGTATCAGCCAATATGGCTGGTCAATAATCAGCCATTGGTATTGGCCAAGAAAATCTTTATCGGTTCACCCCTACTAGATATATTCTATAACCAATTATAAAGTTAGCAGAAATAAGTACTTGTACAACTTATTATAATCTAAAACCCTGAATCTGAAAAGTTCTAGAAGTCCTTACAGGGGGCTAGTGCACCAAGACAATCTTACCCAAAAGGAAGACTAAGTTCTAAGAGGCTCAGGATCCCCAGAACAGGATGGGATCCTAAGCACAGGATGCACAAGAAACACATACGGGATCATTTACCCCCTTTTTATCTCCCTTCAAAGTATTTTTTATTTCCCTTCAAAGTATAGACCTACACAATTACCTGACAGAAACCTGGACAAATATGGCAATGATAAGATCCCATTATATCATTCTGTTAGTCAAGATGCTTTTATCAAGATTAGGTGTTCTGAGACTGGCTAATCTTCCAAGTATTTCACACTAGGGGACTTAGTTCCATTTTCTCACACTATTTTTTCTTAACCTAACTTATACTAACTAAACAATACTTATGGCCTACTAAAACACTACTATAAATAGCATAGTCCAACTTATTCTGAAAGTCTATAGACTGTAATCACAGAGGGATGGTTGAGTGGGAAGGGAACGAGACATGTTACAGGGAATAATGATCGAAGAGTGGGGTCTTGGAGATCTAAACATTAGAAACTAACCTGGTCCAAACTAGGATCTGAAATGATCAAGACCATAAGGGAGTTGTTTCAGAATGTGTTCTATATGGGAGGTGGAGTCAAATGAACTACGCTGAAAAACGATAGGAAACCAGGAACAGAGGGGAATCAAGACAATGTTAGGAATGGAGAATGTCAGTTGCCATTTTCTTTTCTTTGCATGGCTTTTCAGGAAGATGATCTATGGGAATTCAGGGTGAATAAGGTCTGTAGGATCAAAGGCAGTCCTGTTATAATGAATTAAAGTCATGCTCCAACTCTGTGTATTTTCTTTTTTCTGCATCTTAAACATATTTTCCAAAGACCTCTGCAACATGTCAATCATCTGAGGAACTTATTTGGATAAACATCCTATGTAAACCTGAGAACCAAAAGAAAATGGCCCTAACTCAAGAGAATAAAGTGCAAAAAGTATGTAAAGCAGTTTTCAACAGTCCTCTTGAACAAAATTGCAGGACTCCAATAATAGACCTTGATGACAAGTGGAATTAAATAAAACATGAGTGATGAAACCTTGTAATGTTTACAGTGAGGTAGTCCAGACAGCTGATTATTAACTGTTACCCAAACAGTGTCTTGGCAGTGGATATGCAGTAGCCAGGATGTAGACTGGTAGCTAGCTTAAATTATTGGTAAAGATCTGTTACACTTTTCAAAGAGTGCTCCCAACAGAAGGCAAGAATAGTGTGAAATCAGTGATTAGTCATGTGGGTAGGTCTGAGAGATCAGTGTCAGAATAAGGTTTCTTCTTCTGTGGTCCTGACTGACTATAGTAATGCTACTGCACAATGTCCAGATCCATAACACATATCTGAGAACTGTATTTTTGCCCCCCTCCTTTTCCCCCCCATTTTTAGCTAAGCAACAGTCTAAATGGCTAAATAACATGCCATATTGGAAAAAGCAACCCCCTTCCCAAAACAAAACAAAACAAAATGGAAGGAGTACATAACCCTAAATGACTGATTTTATTATTCACTTTCAGTATTGCACCTCAGGAAGAATTTTCCCAGTCTCTGTTTCTCAGACCTCAGATCCTCATTGCAGTATATTACAGTCTGATAGATAACTTAACATTTTAGTAATCTAAAGTGTTACCATAATCAGTATATAATCAAGGGCATACAACTAAAAGTAATCTCAGAGCTAAGACAAGAAAAACTGAACAGGGAAAGTGGTGTGTCTTCGGTTTATGCCTCTATGGGCATATCTATATGTGTGCTTTAATGTGTATTAGCCTATTTTAACGCATATTAAAGCATTACAAAAAAACCCTGTTCTCTTTAGCAAATGCGCATTAAAATAGGCTAATGCTCCTTCTTCTAGTACCTCACCATGGAGGTACTAGATTCAATTTGCATTACTTAAAACATATTCATGAATGTATAGACGTGCCCTATAGGAGTCAAATTCCTTCCCCATAAATTTGCCTATGCATTGTACATTTGTTTATCTGACTGTATATGGTATGTGTATAAATATTCATATTAGCAGAGTCACTTGCAGTAGTGTGAAAGAAAATGGAAAGTAATTAAGAACTGCCCTAGTTTCTGAACTAGAATATACAGGGATTGCATGTAGGAGACAGTGTGTGCATCGTGCTTTACCGCAGAGTAGACTAATTAGCTCTTCAGTAAAGTGTCACAGTCTACACATGCACCAGTATTAGGGCACAGTAAAGTAATCAACTTCACCATAAGATAGTACTGTTGGGGACAGTTCTGTCTTATGGCAGAGTAATTATATGCAATGATATGTACATGTAGATGGTGACTGGGGCTGGCTGGGGCATGAGAGTGCTAAAGTGTAGGGGCTTCCTGCTACCTAGCCCTACACTTCAGCACCCTTGTGCCCCAGCCAGCCTGATGCTGCCATCTGGAGCCTGGGACTGACTCGGAGCACACAAATTGCAGTGGAGTTTATTTTGTTGCCTTAATAGCACATGTAGATGCACCCAGTAAAACTAGAACTGGGAAAGACATTTGCAGTGAAACACCCATGTGCATCTCAGCTAGATTCATGTTTGAGTATAAACTTTAAACTCATAATATACTCATGGAAAAGTCTGATAAAAATTGATGAACATAAAAGGGGAACAGGGAGCCTGAGGGTCTACAAATACTGGTTTTTGCACATGACCAGATAAATGTTTTGGGGCTCTTTTAAAAAGAGAACATAGATCCAAGTGCAGGGAATAGAGAACTAACCAATATCAAACCTACAGCTGGCCAGGAAACTGCACTCAACTTTTCTCCAAAATTGTTGAGATTTCAGGATTGGTTTTCATCCTGAATTGGAATGGAAAAGATGCAGACTTGAACATTTTCATGGAATTAAAATCCCATAACATTTCACTCCAGAACCACTGAAGTGCTGCGCTTTCAAAGCAGAGTATGTTCCCTGGTATGTCTAGCTGCCTGCCTGCTTGGCTTCCTGCCAGTTTACTTGCCTGGGCCCTTTGCATCCTGCTGA
>NW_005842224.1:1308655-1377124 GCF_000455745.1 Alligator sinensis
GGAGCCATGGCTCTTTGGGCAGTAGCACTGCTAGAGACCTAGAGCTTCCCTGCCTTCAGGCTGCCTGCCATGAAGCAAGGATACTATGGCCCCACATACCTACGCCCAATTGAATGCAGCAGAGATCATCAATTAAGCTGAACAGACATCTGGGAACACTCAGAAGTTACTTGGAGTGGACCTGAGTACTTTGCCCAGTACCACATTTGGCACATTTAGGCCTTCCCAAGGCAAGGAGCCTGTTTGCAGCCCTGGGGTGTGCATACAGGGCCGTTCTGAGCCATCTACTCTACCTAATTGCTTGCCTCTGTTGCATCCCAGCTGCAGCAACTGGGCAGAGCTTATTTTGTTGGTAGCAGACCTGAGGTCAGGAGAGAAGCCATAGAAATATGTCCTGCAAGCCCTGGTAGCTAATGACTGAAACCAACATTAACTCTTTCTTGTCAGGTTCACTGCTTCTCATCCTGAACAGTAGCTTTGATCAGACTCTTTTTCTCAAGATATGTTGATATCAGTAAGTAGTTGCCAAAGTTTACATTGTACCTGGATGCATGACAGCCAGCCTGGCAGAGCCCAATAAGACCTAAGTCATGGTAGCCCACATGACTTTCTAGTAAGCCAAGTAAAAAAGTAGGTGAGATACTAGCTGGTGTTCAATAGAATAGAACTGTTTCTGCAAAACATTTCAGTTTGAACAAATTCTGATGGGGGAAAAAATAGTCTCATCTGAATTCTTCCAAGCAGTTCTAATCAAAGAAAAGAGAATTTTGCACAGACTGTTTCATCGTGAAAGTGCTGAGTTTCTCCAGCTCCACTGAAAAACATTTATGCTGCTGTAGTAAGATGGGAGAGTTGCCATCATTTTAAATTGCATGTGTATGTGCTGCTGCATCAGTTTGTCATCTGCTGCCAACACATCAAAGATATATTCATACCAATATGCTGAAATGCATTCTTACCCTGGCTAGAGGCAAGCACATCTCTCAACTTCAGATACCACACCCTGCTTCCTGAATCAATAGTCCCTTTAAAAAATGTAGGTCCTTACATAGGTACCTACAATCTCCCATAGTAGTTCACTAGGAGAAACTACTATATGTTCTACTTAGGGGTGTGTGAAGCTTCGGTCTGTGATTCAATTTGGAGAAGATTCGACCTGATTCAGAGGCCAAATCACTGAATCCAAATTGAATCAGGAGAAGAAAAAAAACAACTTTGAATTGATTTGGAGACTCCAAATCAATTTGGAAAAGATTCAGAAAAGATTTGGAGATTTGGAAGGTAGTCTTTCATGGAAACAGAAACTGAGAAGAGGGAGGGGGATTGGGGCAGGGGGTAGGGGGAAAAATGCCATTTGTAGCTGGCCAGCGACTGTGATCGTTCCCTGAGTCCCCTTTCCAGTCACATAGCTCTGGGGGAGGGATGTAGAAGCAGCATATAAGCCTTTGTCTGCAGCCTTTCTGAGCCTTTTGTGAGCTGTTTCTGCCTGAGCAACAGCATCTGGAAGGTACTGGATTGGCTTGGCTTCCTACCTAGTCAGTCTCTTGCTACTTTCTGTTCTTGGAAAAGATTGACTATAGCTTACTAACTAGAATCCCTCTACTTACCTCTGTCCAATCCATTTATTTCAGTTTATATTTGTTCTTGTTTCCCCCCCATACACTTTTTCAAAAGGAAGCTGTGTTTTCCCTGGCAGTGAAACCCCTGCACCTATCTCCTTGAAACGTTGCAGGCCTCATGCCCTCAGAAGGGGCTACCATGCCTGCTGTTTTCATCCAAATCTGCCTTAACACACACACAACATGAGTTTAACTTTCAGCAGTTTGAGGTGCAGTTTCCCAGAAACCCCTAAACCTATCTCATTGAAACGTGGCAGACTTCATGCCCTCAGAAGGGGCTACCATACCTGTAATTTTTGTCCAAATCAGCCATACAATGACAAAGTATTGACAAAGTAGGTATTTCAGTGATCCCCATTATAGTCTATGGCCGAATCTCCAAATCTCTCTGAATCAGAGCTGAATCTCCCAAAGCCAATTCGGACGAATTGATTTGGGACAGTTATCCGAATCTCCAAATCGAATCACTGTCCTCCAAATTTCCCAGATCCGTATCGAATACTTCCCTATTTGCACAGGCTTAGTTCTAATCCTCTAGGCACTTTTACACATGCTCTGGGGATGGGGTGGGGGGCAGCATTGTAATTAGAGCAGCTCCGAGAACTGCTCTAATTAAACTGCCACAGCATCTCGTGTATCAGCGTCCCTACGCTTCAAAAGGGTGGTGGGGGCGCTTGAACTAAAACTAAACTTGTTTGATGAGCTTTAGTTCAAGCATCCCTGCCACCATTTTGAAGTTTGGGGACACTGATACACAAGATGTAGGAGGCATCCTGATTAGTCTGCTCTAATGCACTGTAATTACAGAATGTTGGAGCAGCTTCCCCACTTGTGTACAGGTAGCCTAGAGCTCAAGCACTCAAAGGCCAAGCTGATTTACTGTTCTGCAGAGACTGAGTTTAAATCCATTATTTTTTACCTTGACAACAGCTAATTTCTACCAAAATTTTAGCTCATAATTTTTTTCTCAGATATGCTTACTAAAAGTATTAATTAAATAGTAGGAACCATGACTCAGTCTTTAAATAAAATAGTTTATTTTCCTTTTCTTAAAAAAAAATCTTTCTTAGTTTGAAGTATAAATGTGTGTGTATGTTATAATTACTATCAATAACCCCAAGTCATATTGCTTTGCTTGTACAGTTTGTATTGCCAAAAAGCCCTCAATAACTCTCCAGCTCACAGCTGCCTATCATTTACTCTACCCATACAGTAAGGATTAGCATTCTGCTCTAGCTTTAAAGCTGTTCATCATTATAATAAATTGAATGTATAAACAGTACATTGAACAAACTCATGGCTTTAAAAATTATTGTTAGGTACTTTAGGAAAGAGTTTCCTAGGTCCACTTGTGTTTTGAATTTTTGATCCTTGCCGTAGGTCTTTTGCAAACCCACCCCCAAGGGCTTAGAGTCCGCATCACCCCAGAAAGCAAAGGACAAGACATCAAATCCAGATCTCATGGAAAGCAACATGAGGCATTAACCACAGGACCAATGGGTTTTGTCAGTATGGTTTTAAATGTTGACTTTGTCCCCTGCTTTGATGCTTTACCATCTGTCCTTTTAAACCATGGTGAATCTCTGTTAAAAGTTCTATATTCAGTTTTATCCTGTGTGCGAAACAGATACTGTAGTCTTGTAAAAGCTACTCATACCATATAATAGGAAAAGCATGGATAAGGTTTTCATACTGGAGAAGAAATTAGAGTTGACAACCAACATGCCACCCACTTCCTATTAAATGATAGTGGTTATTTGCCAAAGCCCCAGGGATTAAGTCCTAGTATTACCTTTTATATCAGCTCTAACAAACATCCCTCACAAATCACAAACAGATCTTTATACAAATTACTCTAATGCCTTGCGAAAATTGCAAACACGGATTCACTTGAAGTTTGAGATTGTCACAATGCATGCAAAGCTGTGCTACTTCATGTGCATTGAAGCCCACTGTTTTGCTTCTTCATTATTTGAGCCTTTTCTTAGCTTGCCTGAAAATAGTTCATAATCTTTTATATTCTTGTATGGGAATTGGGAAAACATTAAAGATGGAAGTGTCTTCAGTTAGTGTTCACAGCATTGGACATTGGGTAATGGGGATGAAAAAACCTAGGACCAGACTGAGCCCAACCCAGTACTCCATATAGCCACAGGAGGGGAAGAAAGGGAACAAAAGGCCTGTTGCCTTGGAGACCTGCTGAAGTCCCAGGCCCAACCTAATGGACTGAGACTCAGCATTCTGCTAGTCTCTTTGCAAATGCAAAGCAACCAACAAGGATTGCAGAGTGGCCAGGTAAATGTGTTGGCAGAAAAGTGCATGGAGGGATTGCATATCTCCTAGTGGAGTAGAAGTGGAGTTGCCATCACAGCCCACATTCTTCAGAGCTCCCAACTGCCAGTAACCTATGGAGGAATCTCAATGGCCTTCTGCTAAAACTCTCTCACACTGAACCTTTTTGGCTGCAAAACAGATCTGTAATACCAAGGAAAATCCAGAATGGTAGGGAGCCAACATAGAATGCTGCCTGGATGACTGAATCAATAATGAATCTATGACCTGGTTGGAAATGTAAGTCCATTGAAACACCAGAGGAAAAAAAGCAGAATTTTTAAAAAGAATTTATCTTCAACAGTGAGTTTTCATTCCTTCCTGTACACTGCTAGTCAGCAACACTACTTGTCCTATAACCTTAAGCATGATACTAAAAATCTCTGAAAACCCCATTAACTTTCCAGGCTGGTAATAAGAGTTTAAATATCATTTCAATGTGTAAACACAGCTCTTTTACAAGGCTGGACTCCAGCATTGCTTAAATGGTAAAAGACTTCAAATTGGTATTAACTCAACTATGAGACATTTGGGTTTGAAATCTGCATGTTACACTTGGCTAGTTGTGGATGGCTCTACTTGGGATTCACACACTATCTAATGCAGGAGTTGAGTTAGGAATCATTTCTCACTTCCATTAGACAAGTTCTCTACTTGGGAGCACCAAAGGAGCAGTTCCATTTTCTCACCCCAGCACAGATGATATATGTATGTAACTCCATTATGCCTATTTCCAGCCTTTCTAGCCTTGAGGAAACTGTGCTTTGGAAAATTGCTAGAGCTGAAGCTGAAGTAAGTTACTTGGCCAAAACAAACAGATAAAATATGGGTCAGTGACAAGGTGAACTTATTCCCCATTCACCTGCCAGGTGGTCCTTATTTTGTTACAGAAAAGTAGTGAGACGGCTGTTCCCTCTCTATGCTTGTATTGGCTTGATCCAAAGCTCTTAGAAATCAATAGACTCCCCCAGTGACTTCTGTGGGCTTTGGATCTGGCCCTTTTACTTGGCTTTGTTGCTCTGTCTTCCAACAATGATGTCAGTTAAGATGTTGGTTTTGTGATATGCACGCTGACTGCTCAGCACAGAAGTGCAAATGGAATAACTTGAGAACAAGGAAGCTTTAGAACTATCAAACTGTAAGTCTAAATTTAATTTTCTAACCTACTTCTCTGTGATTTGTCTCATATGAACAGGAATTGCTAGATATTGTCAGGCCTCTGGTGTTCCCCTTCCAGGAAGGTTCAAAAAACATTGAAGTAGGCAATTACCAGTATGGACTTAACTATCGACATGGGCATTTCCTCCTCCTTTCTGTCAACTAAAGGGTGTTCCTGCCCGGTAGCAGAAAAGTCCTTTGTTCCTTTCAGTTTTTAAACTTAAAACTGTATTTAAAAAAACGAAAATTTAGAGTTTTGGGACTAGACAAGAGCCCTGCATGCTGCAGGAATAAAATCAGGCTTTAACAGATGGATTGAGGAAAAGGTATTTCAGGGGTTTCCTATGATTTTTTAATCTTTATATCATATCACTTCTTCTCAGCCCTCTTCACTTATCACATCTCTTTTCCTCATTCAGCTTGGAAATGTGGGTCTGCTTTGAAAAGGGATTTTGAAAATGGCATTGCTGGGTACACATAGTGAGTTTTACATGACAAAGCACATAAGGCCCAATCCTTTGAACTGTCTGGACCTGCAGTCACTACAGTAGCCCATTCGAAGGCAGAATAGATATGTGCCTTACAGACTAACCAATATGTACCAATGTACATATACATAGCACAAGTTTTTTGTAGTCTGAAGCTCACATCATCAGGGGCTGTACAATAACCTACTTCAGGCTGAAGGACAAAGTCACCAAGATGCAAGGTGCTCTGGCTGTGCTGCCAGCACTTGCTAAGAGGAAATCCAAGTACATGTCCTTGAATTGCCTTGGCACCACCTAACGATTCCACTAGAAGGGTCCCCAGTGGCTGCTTCAGTCAGGCTTTCATCAAAATGCAGCTGAGATCCAACCAGCTTTCTCTAACTGCCAAGCCTGCAAAAACCAACCTTGGGTAGGAAAGTCAGGCTTGGAGCATTTCTCCTTCTCTATCAGCAAGACCTGAAGAACTGAACAAAACCACCAGCTATTGCTGAAAATGAAAGAAAATGGCCTCTGGATCAAAACAACACCTTCTGTGGCTTTTACCTGTTTGGGGTTGGTTTGCTTTCTTTATTTTTGGTTTTGGAAATTGGTTGTGATGGGAGAGAAGACATCCCACTCACTTTTTAAACCACTCTGTTGTCTCTCTGGCTTACCCATCTATGGTGTTTTTAAGTGTGAAATTCTGTCCTCCAAAAAACTATTTAAATATTTTTTATTTGACATTTTTCCACCCTCATTCCCTGTCAGCAGTTCTGCAGAACGAATTAAGCTGTCTGTTATTGCTGTGCAAAGCAGCAGGGCTGCAGCAGCTTAACAGGTTGGAGCTCTTTAAATCATCCTGCTATTGTTGATGAAGGTGCAATAAAAAGCAGTAAACCTTAGTTTTGTCACTGAAGCAAGCAGGGCTCAGGAAATAAACAAGCAGACATACAGTTAAGTGCTAGTTTTGCACAGTTACTTCTCTGAGTAGAACTGTGAATTAGCTACTCCAATTTCTGCTATCTGCCCTGTCCATGTTTTGTGGCTGAGGGTTTCCTCCTTACACTGTGATGATCTTACTCTAAACTCCATCTGGAAGAATCAAAAATTTTCCAGTTCTGCCTAAAGCCATACTTTTTCCTTGCCTTTATAAAATACCTTTAGCTTTAATGGCCTTATTCCACGGTTACACCTTAAATATAGTACTCTGGCATCTAACTGTTAGGAAGACACCATGCAGTGTTCTGCATAGACCATTTATAAAAAGGTATGTGTGGGCCAGGGGTGAGCCGGGCCCTTTTTTGTGCTCCGTGCGATCTGTGGCCAGCAGCCCGGGCACGCGGGGTCGGAGAGAACGGGCAACACGCTAGAATTAGGCACGGACTCATAATGGTAGATTTAAAGATTGTTTACTTACACCGAAGATGGTTGCGGTGCAGGCTGGAAAACTTGCTTGAGTTGCGGTTACAGACAAAACAACACGAACGACCACGTGGAGTTT
This sequence comes from Alligator sinensis, assembly GCF_000455745.1. NCBI lineage: Eukaryota > Metazoa > Chordata > Crocodylia > Alligatoridae > Alligator > Alligator sinensis. The sequence continues at coordinate 1,315,732 of NW_005842224.1, forward strand.
GCTAGGCTCCACGGAAACAGAGCTCCGGATGCCCTGGACAAGCGCGCCACCGAAATAGAAACTTTGTAGATACGTCTTATAAAAAATTATCGCTCGAAGACGGAAAGAGGTGGGTGATGGATCAGGTCGCCAAACTCCTCTGAATCTCACACAGGGTTTCTGTTACCCTGCCGTGTACCCAGAGTCCCCACGAGATGGATGTGGAGTCCTCTTCGGCTTGGGCGGAAACTGCTCAAGCCTCTTATACAGCTAGCAGGTCAATCGATAGCCCCCACGTGGGAATAATTTAGAACTAGCCAATAGCGGGGAACAAATTTGCATGCGGGTGGTGGGAACTCCTTTGCACCGTGCATTTCTCTTGCAACTTGAGAAATGCACCCTGCAAATAAAGCTACAAATTGGCGGGAAATTCTCCCTTGCACCGGGGTTCTCCTCTGCAGCAGAAAACTCCACCGTGCAACGAAGCTGCAATTTAGCGGGAATAATTCTAATGCCGAAGCACACACAAAATCATACCTTTGGGTTATGACAAGGTAATCAGAGGTGAAACAGAGCTGCTCTGTGCCCTGGGCAGTGATGGTGCATGGGGAGCTTCAGTGCTTTCTATTTTTGTGCCTCCCCAAATTGTGTGCCAAAAGCTGCTGCCCCAGTTACCACCTCTTAGTTATGTTATTGATGGCAATAGCAATCCTACTGGGATTCATTTGGTAAACTGACAGTTGCTCATAAGTTCTTCCTGCCTATTTTGTTCTCGTTTAAAGTTATAGCAGTTTAACTCTGTTATGGGGATAGAAGGGAATAGGCATAACAGTTGTATTACAAGAGCTGCTCCTGAGTGGCTAGTCTCCCTTTAGCTTTTAAATTGTTACATCTGCCCACAGCCTTTATTACTACAGTGGTTGAGCACCACACTGTAGTTGATGTATTCATCCGTACACCACAACAGTGTTATAGGGATTGCTGTAATCTCCATTTTGTAGCTAAGGAACTGAGGCACATAGAGCTATGGGTATACTTACATATCACAGCATAGACAGAGACAGATAGCATAGGTAAGGTAGCTCAAACCAAGCTCCATGCTGCTGTGGCTAGACTACCAGTACTTGTCCTAGCCAGTTTAAAGCCAGAGCAAACATCTCTACAGTAGGGATGGGAAATTATTTTGGCTGGAGGGCCACTTTAGAAATGTGGGTGAACTGCTGCAGGCCAGGGCAGGGGTGCTGACCCAGCACAACCCAGCACAGTGGAGGGGAGGAAGATATGATCCCATCCCCACCTGCCCATCCTGTTCCTGGATGTTACTCTTTGCCTGCCCATGGTCCCATCCCATCTGCCCGGCCAACTGCACCCTGCCTGCGGGGGTCCTGGCCGGTCTTTATGGAGACCCCGTCTACCCACCCTCTCCATCCAGTGCCCCCAGTAGTGCCTGGGCAATGGGGTTGGATCTGGCAGCAGTGGAGATACTAGCAGCTGCAGCCAGAAGGGCAGCCAGGAAGCAGAGTCTGGCTGCAATGCCGCCTCTGCCCCATCATGCACCTGGGGGCGGTGGGACATGCCACTTACGCCACGGCTCAGTCTGCCCCCTGCACCTGGGTCAGGCAGGGCCGAGGAACCTACTGTGGATTAGTTAAAATCCCTTGGCAGGCTGGATCTGGCCTATAGGCTGTATTTTGCCCACCCCTGGTCTACAGTATGCTGCAGCAAAGTTACAGGTTCTTGTTCAGGAGGCAGCTGCCTGGAAAACTGTGGCATGCTTGAGAGTACCATTGTTGGGCATGGTAAATTTGCCATGGAAACAGCCTAAGCAACTTCCTTGAACTCACTCTGGAAGTCTGCAGTGGAGATGGAGTTGGACTCTGAACTCCTGAGTTCAGTTTATCATCCTAACCAATGGATAATGCTTCCTTTCACTGTATATTTCAACCACACTAATTCTTTCAATGACTAGAACTGGTGTTACTAATTTAGGGTTCAGTTCTGATCCCTCATCACTTTTTTTAAATTAGTATTACTCCCCTGCCATACTGCAGTTACTCTTGATTCACAACTCGGTAAGCAATAAACAAATCCTTTGTCTTGCTTAGTTGACTTTGCATCTGAATCTTATCTGTGTGGCTCAAATCCTGTATTTTGATTTTACCTATGATAGTATTGTCTGTTTAGAAGCTATACAAACTATTTCTCTCCATTTTACAAAATATTATGCAAGATGAACAGAAATTCTGGTCCAAATAATCCAAATACTGTCATTACTATTTTATTTGTACTTTTATGCAAGCCGTATATAATTTCAGTATATAATTACCTTCAGGTATTGTTGGTTTCAGTGACTGGAGTTGCTAACATAGGCATGTTAAACCAAATATCTGTTTTATTTCATTGTCTCCCTTGTAAGTATTCTCTTTCTGAATTGTTGGTGTTTTTATGGCTTCTTTTATGGCTTACATGATCCTCAGTGAATGACAGCTATGCAAGAAAATCAGCAGTACATAACGGGGATGATTTATTCATATTCTCCAGTGATAACCGCTTTCCAGTGTCACAAAATGTTTGGCTGCCAATGGATGTCAAACCTTCAGAGCTGACCTAAAAAGGAGTCACAAAACTGAGGAAAGAGCAAATGGTGAAGAGGAATGGCTGCCAGTGAGACTCCCATTGGGGTACAAATAAAATAACTCTCTAGAAGAGATTAAAGGAATATTAAAAAGGCAGAATTTTCAATATGGTATGTTTTTAATGAAAATGATAATTGAGGAAATACTTTCTGTTTCTGAAATGTCAGTATTTATTGAGACAACAGTGGGGGAGGGGGAGGGGGCAGAGCCAAGAATGTCTGGATTCTGCTTGGGATTGCATTCAATCCTGTAACAGACCTAAATTTAACATTTTCATACAGGAAGAAAAAAATTATCCTTGAATCCTACATTATATTTCTCCATGCACTGGACTGCCTGTTGGAAACGTGCAAACCCTCCCATTTTTGGCATGGAAGAAGGAAACACATTTTTTTATGTGATCTAGTTTTCCTATGCTGGAATCCTGTATGCCCAGAGGTGAGATTTAGATTCAGCATGTTCATGACTGGTTGTGCAGGCTTGCATCATTTGTTGCTTTGCCAGGATGGCAGTGGGACTAGGCCTCCCTTTTGATGCGACAAAAGGAGACAAACTTCCTCTTCTTATAACTTACACTATAACAATGATGTGCTTCAAAATATAAAATAAGACTGTCCCCAGCAACTGGGCAGAACTATAGAAGAAGTGTAAGCCTTTGACAGGACTGTACAGAGACCAAGACTTAATTCTCAGGGAATGTTCTCTTATTAAAACTTGAACTTAATTATGTTGAGCAAAAATATAAAATGGATTCATTTCCAGTAACTGAGGGATTTCAGAAAGCAGCACTGGAAAGCAGCACAGGGCTAGGGAAAAGTATATTACTGGATTTTTGTTTTTTGATTTTTCCTGCAATTTCTAGATAGACAAAAAAAATGCAGTCTGTGTGTCTCTGAAATCAAGTGAAGATGGTTCTTTTTAACACATAAGACAGGCTCAAATAGTCAGGAACCCCAGCCAGCTTTGGGGTTCCTGTAATGCCTGCTAATGTTAAGGTTTAGCCATGTGCAGTTAAATTAGTTTGCATTGTCTAGTACTGAAGTTGCCAAACTGTTTCTTATTGCATACCCCCTTCCAGATTTATCAGCTGCTCGCATTTTATATTTTATAGAGGTTTTATAATTTAACCCCGTAAATACCAATTATTATTATAATGAAAATTAAATCAGCCATTACACAGTTCCTCCTGCATAACCTCCAGAGATGTCTTGTGTACCCCGATGAGTGCACATACCACATGTACCACCCCTGGTCTAGTACATACTAGGCTGAATTTCTCTGTTCTTCCAGATTTCAGAGAAACTTCACTCAGGATATTTATTTAAATTTATTATTTACATTATAGGAAAGCTTCCTTTCAAGTGCACCTGCCATGTGACTTCCTCCAATGAACTAGGCTCAGACTTAAGCAGAACTTGAAGAATAATGGATGTTTTAATTTGATGATATGACAGAAAGGTAGAAGAAGTGGCTGCAGCACACTTTCTGCGCAACATGGATCTGGATGCTGCTTCAATGAATGCAAAATGTTTCATTCAAAATACGCCAGGTTTCTGGAAAGCAGCACAGGGCTAGGGAAAAGTATATTACTGGATTTTTGTTTTTTGATTTTTCCTGCAATTTCTAGATAGACAAAAAAAATGCAGTCTGTGTGTCTCTGAAATCAAGTGAAGATGGTTCTTTTTAACACATAAGACAGGCTCAAATAGTCAGGAACCCCAGCCAGCTTTGGGGTTCCTGTAATGCCTGCTAATGTTAAGGTTTAGCCATGTGCAGTTAAATTAGTTTGCATTGTCTAGTACTGAAGTTGCCAAACTGTTTCTTATTGCATACCCCCTTCCAGATTTATCAGCTGCTCGCATTTTATATTTTATAGAGGTTTTATAATTTAACCCCGTAAATACCAATTATTATTATAATGAAAATTAAATCAGCCATTACACAGTTCCTCCTGCATAACCTCCAGAGATGTCTTGTGTACCCCGATGAGTGCACATACCACATGTACCACCCCTGGTCTAGTACATACTAGGCTGAATTTCTCTGTTCTTCCAGATTTCAGAGAAACTTCACTCAGGATATTTATTTAAATTTATTATTTACATTATAGGAAAGCTTCCTTTCAAGTGCACCTGCCATGTGACTTCCTCCAATGAACTAGGCTCAGACTTAAGCAGAACTTGAAGAATAATGGATGTTTTAATTTGATGATATGACAGAAAGGTAGAAGAAGTGGCTGCAGCACACTTTCTGCGCAACATGGATCTGGATGCTGCTTCAATGAATGCAAAATGTTTCATTCAAAATACGCCAGGTTTGACAAACTCACTGAATCCAAGGCAGAGTTCTTACCTTGGTCTGCTTCCAAGCCAGGGACTCTGGGGCCCCTGTGAAAGTTTGGCAGTTTAACTGAGAAGCTGTAGTACCTAGGGAGTCCAGATTGAATCAGACCAAAATCACATATGAAAAGCCCACAGATTTCCCACATATAAACCCTGAATTTTAGCTAACTCTACCCAGAAGCATGTCAACTATTAGCCATTGATAAGTTCCCCCCCACAAAAAATGAAGTAGTAGTAGTAAAAAAAAAAATCTGAAGCTAATAAAAATGCTAAAGACTCTGGTCGCAAACTAATTTTCAGAATAAAACTGTTTTCCGATGCTTCACATTCAAAAAGAATGAGAACCCTGAAAAATACAGCGGTTCACTGTTCCCACTTGCTGTAATTATCTAGGTGCGGTATGAACCCAAGCAGAAGGGTCCACTGATGTCATTTCTATGGGAGCTTAACTGCTCTATGTTGGTCATCTAAAATTCAAAGGCAAGCTGCAAACCATTTAAATGAAGGTGCAATATACACTTACAGCTTATAAATATCATTACAGATCTTTACCATTAGGTGAAAAAAATCTAAGTTAAGTCTCTATAATGGGGAAAAAAACCTCTTGTGATTATATAAAATTTATGAGGAAAATCAATAGATTTTAGTAACTGATTTTGTAAATTAAACTGCTAAAATAATGCTACTGTGGTGACCCTGTGATTTCCACCTGTATACATTTTATAAATATTTGGTGATACCTCAGATGTATTTTGAACATATGTTTATTATAATATACTATACTAAAATGAAAAACAGTATAAACTCCACTTGCTTTCTAAATATTTTGCCTGATAAATCTGGAACAGGTTAAAAATATTTTAGGAATAATTGAAACATTTCACACATACACCATTGATGCAGGAATCTTTTTTTTTTATATCCAAACCATGTGTGTTACCCATATTTGTCAAAAGGACGCTGTGGAAGGAACTTTCTGATTTGCTGGCAATTGTTCTGATTGAAGAGGCATCTGACCAGCCTTACCACACTGGTCAAGATTTATAAGTCTAGGCAGCACATCACAGCACAAAGGCAGGTATCCAGCATGAAGCTTGCCACAAACTGCTGCAACCCCTGCTGCTTTCTTTTGGAATGTAATCCAGAAAACATGACTCGATGCAAAGTCTAGCAGAGGCATCACATGATCTTTTATTGTGTTTTGGAAATGGTTTTGGAGAATGTTTCCTGGGGTAATCCATAATGGAACACTCATACAGTACATGTGCTCCATATAAAGGATCTGATCCTATAACTCTTCCTATCCTGTTTTTCCTGTGGACTTAAGTGGACACATGATTCCAGTAGAGTTCTTTTTTCTTAATGCTGCATACAAAATATCACTGTGCTATTGCATATTCCCCTGTTTATACATTTGCCCTTTTTGCCACAGAAATGCCCTGGGAATTCAGGTACAGTTGATTGCTTACACAAGTGATTCTAAGCTAGTCCTGACACCCAGGGGCACCATGAAATCCTTTTAGGGGTGCTGCAGGGTGTCATGCAGTATTAGCACCGTTAGAGGTATGAACAACATAAACCCAGAGATTTCAAATAGGAATCCATATTGTCAAAAACATTTTGAACTGTTGTGGTCTTTCTGAGTTCTTTGCCACAGAGGTACTGCCATATTCTTATTCTGTAGTCCAACAAAAAGTGAAAGGTAGCATTTTCTAAAGGGTGCCTTCGGTTTAAAAAGGTTAAGAACTATTGGTTTATACTAACCCTCCAAGTCTTTTGCAGAGTCACTCCTTTCCATCATACAGTTCCCCTTTATGGAACTGTGTTTTTGTTCCTACATACAGCTATATGTACAACTGTTCATATGGCTGTATTAAAATGCGTTATTTCATTAAAACAGCCAATAGGGTGATTCAGATCACTTTATCTTGCTGACACAAGCTCATTGGTATTTACCATTTCCCAATATTTGTGCCATCGAAGAAATATATCAGCAATTATTTATATAGTCTTCTAAATTATTAATTTAAAATAATAAAGTTTTGGGCTAAGAACATGCCATACTGGACTCCACTAAAATCACTCACAGGGATTGATAATTACCAATTAACAAGTATATATTGAGATCTGCTCATGTACAGACATTTGGGGAGGTTAGGAGAAAGTTAGATAAAGTTAAAAAAGGCCACCCAATCTGAAGTATATCGGGGGGGAGGCTAGTAGGGCCAGGTGGGGTCCATGGGGGGATCAGGGGAGCCAGGGGGATCCATGGGGAGAATCAGGGGGCAAGCAGGGTCCATAGGGGGGGGGGGATCAGGGGGATAGGTGGGGTCTGTGAGGGGGTTAGGTGGGCAAGAGGAGTCCATGGGGGGATTGGAGGAATAAGGGTCTCTCTCCCCTACCCCCCAGGACCAGGGGCTATGTTCAGTACCCATTTCCCCCTGATTCCGCTTACCCCCAGATGAACAACCCCACACAGTGAACCAATGTCCCACATCCTGCTTGCCTCTCCCACAACCCTCACTTACTTTCTTGGCTCCCAGCACAGGTGAACAGTGGCAAAACTTGCACTGGGAGAATCTTGAAAGATGGGGGATTTGGCAGGCTCAGTGGAGGGCTGGGGGGGAGGGGCTGTGTGGGTTGTCTTGCTGGGGGTGGAGGGAGGGACTAGAGGGGCTAAAAATAGCCCAGTGCCAGGAAGTGGGGTGGAAAAGTGAAGTCCCAGGGCTAGAGCCTGCAGCCCGGCACTCCCAGCCCCAGGGCTGTGTTGGGAACTGAAAGAAGTTCAGGACAGTTGGAGTAGTCCAAAAAAGGCCAACCCAATCTAAGACTGCTTTGGAGGCAGGGTTAACTTCTATCAGGTTGGCCATTTTTAGACCAATCTCACCTTCCAGGAACTTCTGTACAGTTTGCACTTAGATCAACATAACTAGGGATTTAAAGGTGCAGACAGAAGTGACAATTTTTACCCAATCTGGCCCCTGAAAGCCCTCTACAGCCATGACCAAACACAAGTGCACGGCTGCTGAGCACTTTAAAAGAGGCCAAACCCACAACAATTTGAGGTTGTTTACATGAGATTTCAAATAAAGATGCTCCAAAATGGACTGCCTTCAGTAACTTCATGTGCCAGGAGCAGGGCTGGGCTGATGCAGCTTGGCCCTGCTCTCGGCACTGTCTTCAGAATTGGGGTGGGGGGGGAGGGGGAGAAGGAAGCACAGGGAGTTTGGTCTGGAGTTTTTTCAGCTGGTGCTGGAGGATGGGGTGGGTGGATTGGAGCCCGCCCCCACACCCAGGTGGGTCCAATCCACCCACCTCACCCTCCAGCACCACCTGGGAAACCCTCAGAAAAAGCTCCCTCTGCCCTTTTTCTCCCCTCTGATTCTGAAAACAGCACTAGGGCTGGGAGGGAAAAGGGGCATTGCTGGGGGAGAGTGACTGCAGGCTCACAGCTGCTCCAAACAGCAGATTGATTTCCCCAAAACCCAGGACCCAACAGCAAATGTCTCTTGGGCCCAGGGGAGTGTTGTAACTCATGATGCTTCCTGTGAAGCACCATGAGTTACAATAGGGAGCTGCTTTTTCTGTCTGCCCCTTAAGTGTAAGGTCTGCATCTCAGTGAACTTCTGAGTAAAGTTAGATCAGGTGGCCATTTTTAACGTAAGCTAACCTCCCCCTAACCCAGGAAGCTGTGGAGTGCCCCCTTCCTCCTAGCTTGGAAAGTGGAGGGAAGCTCAGAACCCCTTCCCTCTCACCCCCCACCAAACATTGCATTTCTGTCATGCTTAAGAGCACGGCAACTTTACAGTGCTATAAAAACTGCTCTAAATTACAGCATCATAAAGCATGCATGGTGGACTTTTGTACACACCCTAAAATTCTTAGGTAGTCATTATCCAGATCTGCTGACTTAAATGTGTTTCCATTGTTTTAACATCTTCCTTTCTTAATTTTGGTTGAGAATATCAGGATCATCAGCATGTGAAACTGAAACAGCCCCTAGCTTTGCATCTAACAGAACAGAAATATTACTAAATTCATCTTTATCTGTTTTACAACTGACAACTTCTATGGGAATGTGTCTACACATGGGCATTTAATGCGCTTAAGACTGATTTAAGGTGCATTAAGGGTGCACAGCTACATGTGTGCACCCTTAATGCACCTTAAACATGGCAATTTTAGGTTAATCCCACCTAAATTTGATACCTTCATAAAGCAAGTATCGAATTTAGGCGAAATTGGTTAATGCGCATTAACACACATGTAGACAGGTTAATGTGCATTAACCGAGGGACTTTAGTGCTGGGTCTGCTCAGTCACTAGGGGACCAGCTGGAGCCCAGCCCCATGGCTTCTGGCTGGGAGCCCTGGCATGAGGATGCTGGGTGAGCAAAGAGAGAGCTGGCGCGTGCTGCTGCACTGGGCACGCAGCTTCTAGGCCAGGAAGGGGCTTGTGAGGGAGCAGAGCTTCCAAGATGGCTGCTGGGTGTTGGGAGCTGACTCTGGCTTCAACATGGCTGCCAACAGGTGGCAGCCATGTGTCCGGAGGCTGGAGCTCCCCCTCGGTGGCCACAGGGGCATATGGCAAGGCTGAAGCGACTTTGGACTCAAATCCCACCATGTGTAGACACCTGCTTAATGCCCATTAACTTAATGTGCATTAAATTTAAATCTGCTTAAATTCACATGTGGGCACGCCCTGTTAGCAACAGATTTATTCTAGGGTTAGGATCCATTCTGCTCCTGATGCACACCTAAAAAAAATCCTTCTTGTCCTTCCTATACAAAGAACAGGAAGAGAGCAGCTGCCTGCTACAGCTTGAGGTAACTGCAAGGAGTTCAGGGGAGAGGTGATAGCTCTTAGAAATTAAAGGTCATTCAGCCTAAACTGGGGAATAGAACTACCTTTGTGGAAGTTCCTCAGAAATTAATTTGGACAGTGTTTAGAGCCCATAAAATGGTAAGGCTCTTCAAAGAAACTAATTATTATTATTATTACATTTTACAAGGAGGGGAAAATCTATCATTCATTAGGTAACACTTACAAAGCCTAACAGAGGAAAATAGTTTAGCCCAATATGCCTCTTCAGTGTTCACAACTGTCATGTGTCTATATATATATACACACACACACACACACACACACACACATATATATAGACACACGACACGTGTGTGTGTGTGTGTGTGTGTGTGTGTGTGTGTGTGTGTGTGTGTGTGTGTGGACAATTTATTCTAGGGTTAGGATCCATTCTGCTCCTGATGCACACCTAAAAAAAATCCTTCTTGTCCTTCCTATACAAAGAACAGGAAGAGAGCAGCTGCCTGCTACAGCTTGAGGTAACTGCAAGGAGTTCAGGGGAGAGGTGATAGCTCTTAGAAATTAAAGGTCATTCAGCCTAAACTGGGGAATAGAACTACCTTTGTGGAAGTTCCTCAGAAATTAATTTGGACAGTGTTTAGAGCCCATAAAATGGTAAGGCTCTTCAAAGAAACTAATTATTATTATTATTACATTTTACAAGGAGGGGAAAATCTATCATTCATTAGGTAACACTTACAAAGCCTAACAGAGGAAAATAGTTTAGCCCAATATGCCTCTTCAGTGTTCACAACTGTCATGTGTCTATATATATATACACACACACACACACACACACACACACATATATATAGACACACGACACGTGTGTGTGTGTGTGTGTGTGTGTGTGTGTGTGTGTGTGTGTGTGTGTGTGTGGACACAGGACATTTGTAAACTCTAAAGGAGCTTACCAGGATAAACTCTGGTTTTCCTCTTGGGTTTTGCAAATGTTCTTATATTTCTCTCTCTTTGAAGAGCCTCAGGTGAAAGGCTAGTTCACCTGTTAGCACCCAAGAGCCTCAGGTGAACTAGCCCAACATGTTGGTAGAATGATCATTGAATCCTCACTTCCCATGCCCTATCTTACCTACAGTTTTGAGTCCCCTGGGATGTACTGAGTCAAACAAGAATTAAAATCAGTGCCTGCTAGAAGTGATTGTATTGCAATGAGCATATATTGTGCATAGTTATAACTGAAAATAGAGGGTTAAGCTGGGAGAGATAAAGAGGACCCAAATTTACACACAGGGAACTTTTTGCAGGACCCCTGCCAGCATGGAGCTCTGCTGGGATGTAGACCTTGCATGTTATATTTTCTACAGATATTGTTACAATTAAAACCAGGGCTATGAGGAATCTCAGAGGGAGCTCTTGGCCGCATGTTGAAAGCCCCTGAATAATTTTTTAAAAGAAGATTAATGTAACTGTTGTTGGTACCTCTAGGGATAAGAACTGTTACATTTTGCAGCAGGCTGTAGTTTGTAAATTGAATCTAATATTGCCACACAACTGATAATACAGAGATATTGCAAAGATTCAAGCTGGACAGGATGTGTGAAATGAACAAGTGACCAGAGCCTAAGGAATAAACATAAGAAATGTTTTTTACATGGCAGTGTGTTAAAAAAAATGTCTGATGTTTAAGCTGGCACCAGTCTGTTTGATGAGAATAACATGCACTTTACATCAGAGGGAAAGTGCCAAATGTCAAAAAATTCTTATTTCCTTAGTGCTACTTTTTTTGGTCTCTGTTACCCAGTCTTTTACTCTTTTGTTCCAAAACCACTTTTTTCCAGTATATTCTCTATAAAATACAGAAATGCAAGCTTAATATGAAAGACTTATGTCTCAACAAATTTAGATTTTAGTAGACTGGAGATTTCAAACTATTTAAATCTACATGTGAAATTACTTTATTTTACAAAAAAAAATCTACTATAAAAATGTTCTACTTATGACCTCTCTATTTCTTGCACTGTGACATCAACAGCCTTCATGTGGGAATGCATCCAGAATGCATGTTTTTATTGGTGTTCAGTACATGATACTGTAACATGTTATTGTCCAGGGGTAATTACATCCATTTTAAACTATTACAGCAAGAAGGAATATAAATATCTAGTGTACTCTTCCAATACTCATATATAACTACACTGGGTTATTACTCTACATTTCCTATCTCCTCAAAAGAAACGTTTTATATGTAGTATACTCTTCTGTGTTACCATAAAGAGACTACACATTTTTTGCTCTATAGAAATGTCTTCCTTAGTTATACCTTGTTGGAGCCATTTTATGTAATTTTTAATAAAAGGAAGTACTTTGATCCTTTAAGTTAGGTAAATTTCTCTGTTGGCATGGAGAGCTAATAACAAAGTCCTTCTATCTACTGTATATTAGTTAGGGTCTTCCTTACTATTCCTGTCCCGTGTTGGTTCATAAAGGGAAGAAAACCTTTGGGGCAGGGACATGGGATTTGTAAGTTAGTGAAACTGTGGTCCAGAACTAACTATAAGAGCTATGGAGTGGCAAGAAGGCATTTTCTTTGCCATCTTTCAGCCACTGCAGTATCTCAGAATGAGGGTTTTGGGTGTGTAGATGGATAAGAATTTCATAATAAAATCATATTACTGTTGAGCAGCGAGATCCCTTTTGTTCACTGGACACTTCATATTTGATCTAGTCATTATCTTGCATTGTGCAGATGCAATATATTGCTTTCTTAAATCCTATAAGAATGTTAATCCATATGCAGTACTTCAGGTTTTCTAACCAGATGCGTTTGTGTATTTAATAAGCTTGAAAATTTAAAAATTGAAATTAGAATTTACAAGCCCCCACTAAAATTAACAGGGATTGTCTAAGTCCCTACAGTTAGTATGATATTCTCCAACCCAAGACAAAACATTTCTACAATTAAAGGCTTATGTCTATAAATTTTAAGGTGAGTGAGACAAGACTACAATCAGCACCACCCAAATCTCTGCTAGTCTACTTCCAAGAAACATACTACATTTATTTAAAAAGGAAAAATTAAGGTCTAGTAATCATGCAAACTTTTAACACCTCCTGAGGTTAGAAAATGTTTGTAGTTTTACGTCCAAGCTGTGACAGCAGAGATTTCATGAAGGAAGATCCTGAAAATGGCAAAACAGTACATAAAATAATTTACTTTAAAACTTTGGATTTTTTTATATATTGAAGTCCATTGAATCAACCTTTTGTTTCTACAACACTTTTAAATACCCTGGACTTTCTCAAGAATTTCTGATACTTGATCTTATCAGTTTTTGTCAGGAAGACAAAACCCAGGCAGACTGTATTCCTGCAATGAACCATTCTTTATAAATCTGAACTTTGTTCTATTTTATAGCAATATAAATAGCAGTTTTTTAAATTCTATACCACAAACAGCTTTTATGCTATTTCAGCACCTCTGGTCTTGACTAAGAGCAGGAATAGCAAAGGGATGTGAAATGGTACTAGCTGTCCCTTTAAAATGCATCATGAGTTGGCTTCTGGTTTGTTTTGATTTTAGATAATGATTCTAATCAGTTATTTATCTGAATTTACTTGTGTATTCCTAATAAGTTCATATTTACATTATATCCTATATAAGATTATTTAGGAAAATACAGTAGAGATACAAGATTCAGAACAAATTAAAATTGTTGTAGATTTGTCACAATAGTTGTAGATTTCTCACCATAAATACATTATAGTGATGTTTGTAAGGTGATGTATATCATATAATTTATTGATTGATTATTTAATTCAAAACATAATTTGCCAAAAGCAATTTTTCCTGTTTCTAGAATTCTTAGATGTTCAACACTGATCTATACTGTACATTTTATTCTTTGTTTGCAAATATTGACTAGATGTTATATCATAAATGATGTTTATCCCCTCCCTTTAAAAAGCAGACAGGCATAGAACTCTACTTCAGAAGCAACACTGGGCACATCTACATGTTCACGAATGTACCTTAGATACTGCACATTTAGTTTAGTACTTGCTTAATAAAGTACTAACTAAATGGTCAGTAACTAGAGTTACTGAGCAGTAGTGCTGGTGCAGTTATTTTGGGACATTTACTGCATATTACCCTAACAATACTGTGCAGTAGGCTATTAGCATGGTTTTTAACTGCCACGCTACTGAGCAGTGTTATTAGGCTAATGCTCATTAAGCATCTCGTGTAGACGCATCCACTCTGTAGTTAAACAAAGATCACTAATGTACTGTACGTATACAACACTTCCATTTGAGAATCTCTGGGTTTATCTATAGTGCTAATTTACCATGCCAGGCAGCAAATTGCCAAAAACATGCTACACAGTGATGCCTGCTACCTCCTGAATTGGAAGCAGAACAGCCACCTTTATATGCTACTGCTTCTGGGCTAACTAGCCCTGTCTCTCAGAGACACAGCTTTTCATCTGGCTAGTCCTTATGTAAGGACCAGTCTGCTCCCCCTTGGGTCCCACCCTCCTCTTAAAAGCTAATGGGATTGGATTGCCTTCTTCGTAGAGCCTTGTTTCCCAAAACTGGAAGGAAGGAAGTATAAAGAGTCTTTGTGCTTCTCCGAATACAGGGTCTGCTATTGGGATTGGCTGTTCTATAGTTTCACTGTGGGGGAGTAAGTTTCTTGCTTGTCCCTGCACAGCGCACACTGGGTTGCTTGTGATTTAGCACTATCATCCCACTCACCCTTGGTTGGAAAGTGTGGTAGCAGAGTTGTTAAGATGTCTTGCTATGGCTCTAGAGGAGTGAGGTTGAGCCATACTGTGGACTCAAGCCAAACTCTATCCCCCTGTTGTAAATAAACACCTGGGCATTTGGGCGAGGAATTAAAGATAGCCAGATAGGATTCTGTTCACATTGCTCCTTTGTGTGCTGTTGGGGCTACTATGTTTGGGAGAATCCTTGACAAACAGAGAATCCCTGAGATGAACATAGATGTTAAAGATCCTATTTTTCTTGTTGTACATATGATCATTTTCCAAAAAGGCCATGAAAATGCAAAGTTCATCTAAATCTATCAACATGTGCACAACGCATGTCCATGCCTATTAATCACTTTTGGGGAAACAAAAAGCCACAATACCATTATGGAAAAGACAACAGATCATTCCAACCCCATATGGCCACCACCATCGATCTTGACATCCATGAACCAATGAATGATCTTGACTGGCAAGAATGTAGAATGAGAGCCAATACTATAACTTTAATGCTTCTACAATCTGTGCAGGAATACATTCTGAAATTAATATAAAACAGTAACAAAAGACTAGTGTGTGATCAGTCTTCCATTTAATGTATCAAAGAGTTTTATGGCTTGCTGGGCTTCAAAAGTGATTTTAATATTAGATTGCAAAAAGCAATAAAATAAATAGATTTTTACAGAAAACTTTAATCCAAAATAGGAATGAAGAGTATGGATTGTAAATCAAGTGACAATCTTGCCTTTTATATTAGTTATTTGTATATGTAAGTAATCGTATTCATTTTGGTGGGACTACTTACTTGAGTAAAGTTTCTTGCCTTTCTTAGAAAAAGATCCTAAAGAATCCTTAAGATCCAGCAAAGTACTTATGCACATAGGTAAATCATGTAATTGTAACTTTAGGCTAAGTGCAGACATTGTGGGGGGTTAGAGGGAGGTAGATCGGTTTCAAAATGCTCAGCTGATATAATTTAATTTGCCCTGGGTTCAGAGCTTACACTCAGACCCCATCTCAGTGATCAGAAATAAATCAAAACCTGTAACTACAAAAGGTCCACACACATAGACCAGTTTAAAAATTGTGGAACCTGGTCTAAGATAGACCTGGATCGATACACTATGAGACTTACTCGATCTAGGTGAGAGTGGGGCATGAAACTTCTGTACAGTTCTGTACAGTTACCTGCGCAGCCCCAGGGCTGACAAAGTCCTGCTGCTGACCCCAGCCCCAGGACTGTGTTTTATACACCCCGCTGCCCAGCACTGAGCTATTTTTAGCCTGCTAGCCCCTCACCCAGCCCAACCATCTAGCCCCTCCACTCCACCCCTCCTTCTCCCTCTTCAGGTGCTGCCAGTTTTATCAGCGTTCACCACTGTTGGCAGTCAAGCAAGTAAGTATTGGTGAAGGGAGGGGCAGGAGGGATAGGGTTGTAAGTTCACCAAGGAGACAAGGGGGCTAAAAATCACCCCTGGTCCTCACAAACTCCCTGCAGACCCCAGGAGCCCCTCTGATCCCATCAAACCCTCCCAGACCCCAGCAACCCACTACAGATGCCACCTACTGCCTCCATCCTCCCCACAGATGCTGCCTATCCCCCATCCCCACTGCGGACACTGCCTGCCTCCCCAACCCCCCTGTGGATCCTGCCTGCATCCCTGATCCCACCAAATTGCACCTGCAGATGCCACCAGGCCCCCATCCCCCGCAATCAACCCCTCATTCCTGAGCCCCCCCGAGCCGGCTTGTCCCCCCATCGCCCCAACCCCCCTCCCACCAACACCCCCATCCTGATATCTTAGATGGGGTAGCCATTTTAAACCCAATCTAACCTCCTTCTAACTCTCTGAATGTCTGCACTTAGCCTTAGATTTGGGGCCCATAAACAATGTAGCTTCATTTTACATTTCTAAGGCAACCCAACTTCAGGTTTCTAATACAGCTTATACAACATATACCTCTAATACAGCATAACCAACTACCACAAATGGTTCTAACTGTCTTAAGCCTCTTGTTATAAGCTGTGTTAGAAAGCATGTGATTTGCTCCATTTACTCAAACAGACCCTTGCCAATTTACTCTAGACCAGGATCTGGCTTAGTGACCTCCCATCCATACAGTTTGGATCTATTTAAATCCATTTTACTTCAAATTAGTTTGTACATGTGCTGAAAACTACCTCAAGAAACTTTTCCTTACAAGTGCTAAGAGGCATGTAAAGATACTTGCTATAAATTGGTTCTTCCAGCTGCAGAAAGAACTTCTCAATTCTCAGATACAAGGAGAAAGTGACTCCACAACTAAAAAGGAAAATAGAGCATCCAAATCTGAACATTTCATCTCATTACTCCAATTTTGGAATAATTTGGATCTGCCTCCAATCTTAGCAACTCAGTGCTATGTTTCACTTATAGCTTCAAAGTAAGTCTCCATTTACTGGTGCTATGGTCTATGTTAGCATCTTGGACCTAAATTTCCAAGTGGGATTTTTTGGTTTTCCTGGTCTCAGTGTTGCAGCACCAAACTTTAGGGCACGTATACACGTGACAGAGCTCTGCTCCATGCATGCTAATTAGCACATTTCAGAGCAGACGTGGCTGGAGCATGCTAATTAACATGTTCCAGCAGCCTCCGCATAACACGAATTCATCATCCCCATGTTTCAAATGGCGGTGGGGGTGCTTTAACTAAAGCTCATGGAATGAGCTTTAGTTAAAGTGCCCCTGCTGCCATTTTGAAGCATAGGATGCTGAATACAAGTGACGCGGTGGGTGTTTTATTAGAGTGGCTCTCAAAGCCTCTCTAATTAAAGTGCTCCCCCCTACCACCCACCCCAGAGCACATGTATAGATGCCCCTAGGCTTCTTGCTAGTTGGTGGGATTCATCATCCTGAATTCAGCAGCAAGGCCTTCACCTATAATGCACAGAAGTCAGCATGCTGAATAGGAAGTGGCCTAACCTAACTGAAAGGAAATGCTAAGAAGATAAGGCTGGTTTTAACCCCATTCCTCTCAGAGACTTGGGCAGCAGAGTTAGGTGCCTTACTTTGTTCAGGATTTGCACTCCCTGTGGAATTAGTTGCCTAAGCATTTTCTTTTAAAAAGGGGTAGGAGAGGTCAGGGAGGCTCCTCTCAAAATATAGCCAGAGTGTTCCCTTTTACATCCCCATGAACAGAGCAGTCACCTAATGCATGAGAGATTTCTGTTTAAATCTTTGCATGTCCCTCCCACCCTAACTAAAACCTTCAATGTATTTTTAGGTGTGGCTCACACAGTCTCACCTGTTGGAGCTGATCTGCTTTATATAAAATTCCTTCTTTATTCCATGAAGTAGAGAACTTAAACATGGGTCTTTCTTACTGCTCTCACCACAGGGGCCCCTTAAACTCTAAACTGTAGAATTTTCCTCCTCTCTAACCCAATGAATATTCAAGTGTTGTGTGCCAAGTAGAGCAGTTTCAACAAGAGAGGCTGAGAACACCTCACCCCAGGATATTTCCTATAGCCTTGTGTTGGGGAAGAACTGGGAGTTGAGGGATGTAGGCACAACTCCCTTTAGACCAGTTATTCTCAACTAGGGTGCTATGGCAGTCCAGGGTGCTTTGAGATCCTTTCAAGGGTGTCACAAAATGTTATTGGTGTTAGGTGATGACACCAAACATGATTTACAACATAAACGCAGAGATTTCAAATAGGAATCTATAGTGTTAAAAGCAATCTACCCTGCTGTGGGCTTTCTGAGTTCTTTGCAACCAAATTGTTCTATTTTTTTTTCTGCAGTTAAAAAAAAAAGTGAAAACCAAGAGCTGGCATTTTGTCAGGGGTGTCTTGAGTCTAATGAGAGGTGCTTGAAGCCAGAAAGGTTGAGAACCACTGCTTTAGACAGAGGACAGGTTTGAATATGGGTCTCCCACATTCCAGGTGAATGCTCTGCATAAGGGGGCCAAGACTTGCTCTTCCTGTGAGCAATTAGATATAGCCCATCAAATCAAGGCATGCAGGTGAGAAGGGTGGACTCTAGTCCTCTCCTTAGCCAAGTACGCGTGAAGTGAGTATTCTGTACACAGTACACCTAAATAATGCTGTATTGGAGGTCTGAGTACACGTGCTGTATATATGTACAATCCTTGAAAAGATTATCGGGCAAGTACACATCAAAATTAAACAAATTACTGACGATTACAAGAAACATATTTCACTAATTGGCTTCTGAGGGCAATGTTTTATTGGGCAACAACTATCAATAGGCAAAGTGTGGCACTTGTTTAATACTAGGGATTTATTCTAGCCTTAGGGAAAGGAAAGACTAAAGGATCAAGGAGACAAATGAAAAACAAACATGGAAAGCTGCAAAGTTAAAAACACTGAGGGGAGGAAGCCACAAGGGAATGGGATTAGGTTTCAGAGTCTCAAAAAAGAGCACCATGATCTTTCTTGTAAATTAATTCCACACTTAATTTTTGGAATTCTTTCTTATTTTTCCAGACTCCAGCCAAAATTAAGTCAGATGAAATGTTAGAGGAAACTGGCAGCCAGGGATGTAGTGGTAAACTAGTTTACTTTCACAGTTTCCTTTCATATGTAGATTAAGCACTGCATTTTCTTTTGTCATTGCTTACAGAGATCTAAGCTTCCTTCCTAAGGCATCATCTTTTATTAATCAGCTTATCCACAACAGAGTCCAAAGAGACTGGAAATGGGTTCAGACAGATGTTGATAAATGTCTTAAGTTTCTTATAAACTAAATCAAGGCCAGCCATGTTTTATTAATAAGCTAACCTTCAAACATACTCTGCCCTCTGTATACTGTATCACACTTTATATGCCATCCTGTTTACACTGCCTGTCCTGATTCTACTGAAAGTTGTTAACATTCTTTGTTTAAGCAGGCAAATCCCAATGTATATATTTAATGTTTAATATCAATCACCTGTTAGATTAAGTGCTAAACACTGGGCATTATTTCTATGCCCCCTCTTTTTAATCTGCTGCTCATAGAGAACAATCCAGTTTGTCTGGCGTGGTTTTCCTGCCATGTAAGAAACAAGCTCTTTGGGTCCAAAATATTGTTCTTTCCCCTTACAGTAGTATTCTTAGTACCTCCAGCAGCACTACTGTGGCTCACAGTGGCTACAAGTCTCACCTTAGCCTACATCCTCAACCATGAAAGATTAGGAAAAACACAACTATGTTTCAAAGGAATATGAAAAGGAAGATTTCTTCTTATTTCTCTGGTCTCTAGGGCTAGAGACAGACATTTAAAACATGTGAGGCGGGATGAATCTAAGTACATGTTTTTCTGTAAGCGGAGAGTTTAGACTGGTAGCACATAGAACACACATTCACCTTTGGTGGGGTACAAATCTTAGACTGGGTTCTGCCATTTTTAAACCAGTCAGTGTGCACCAAATTTCTGTTCTGCTATGGGTATAGACCAGGTTCTGATCGCTTATACAGGTAAAACTGTAACGTACCTGATCTCAGTTTCTCAACTGTTGATCACAATGCAGAGATGGCTCGTAATCCAGTTTATAAATCCGATTTACAGGAAAAACAATCTATCTTAAAGTTGATAAATATCTGTAAGCTTCCCAAGGATAAGAAATGTGAAATTGCATTCTATGCAAAGCTAACTTACATATTGGGGTAAAAAGGAAATACTGTCCTTTCAAAATGTTTTGGTTTTTTTTACTTTAACATCCAAAAGATATTAATCTTAAAACCTGTCTACATTAGATATCTGCAGTAGTGCAATCACATATATTTGATTGGATTATGGGACACTGGTGTATGGCTCTGATATCCATTAGTGCATCATGCCTATATTATTGGTTTGGATTGCTGGCTCTTCAACTGCTGGAAAGTTTCCAAGTGCCAGTAGGCCCACCTTAGAAAAGATACACATCTGGGTTCAAATTTTTCAAGAGATGCCTCTTACTATGAGTGTTTTTGTTATTTTGGTGTTGCTGCTTGTGTTTGGGTTTTGGTAGAAAACTTTAGACTTCCATGACCTATTTTTTTTTAGAAATGTTAAACTCTTGTAACTCTAGTTAAAGTAAATTGAGAGGTATAAGTGCTTGGCCCTCTTCTGAAAATTGCTTCTGAAAATTGATCCATTCTCTCTTCCCCCACTCTAGGAGAAATCCTGGACCTACAGAACTTGATGGGAGTTCTGTCACTAACTTTTCAAAGGGAAGGGCTTGACTCCAAATAGCTGAAATTGGTCACCTAGAAAATGAAGCACGGAGAAACAAAGGCCAGGCTTTCAAATGTGAGCCCCTGGATTTGCATTTACTTTTGTAACTCTGATATTTTAGACACATCAACCTGTTTGTTCTATTGCATCTCAAAGCAGAACACTTCATTATGCAGAGGAGGAAGATGTGGCCTGTATTTAAAAAAAATCAAATAATAGGCCCGGTCCTAAAGTTATAGCATGGAAAATAATCTCTGTCTTCCAAGCAAATTGTTTTGTATAACCCTGCATTAGAGTAGTTGCACTGGTTTGTTAAGATTTTGCAATAACTGTATTTGAAATTTTCTCATTCAACTCTGAAAAATTTACTTTTGTGGCCAAAACTTTTCACACACAATCTTTATCCAAAAGTCACCTCTTCTTGCCTACAAGAACTCCAAAGGGGGGAAAGTAAAATGTTCTGCATTATTTGCATCCTGAGAGAATGGGGGAAGAGAGGGAAGGGGGAATTCAAATAGAGCAACCTGAAGCATGGCATGTAATTTACTACCATTACCGAGTACTCCCACAATCAACTCTAAAGAGACCTTTTGATAATTAAAGTGATAAGTGAGTGGAAAAATCACTTCTGAACATGTGCATTAAGCATCTGGTAAGGCTTTTAACAAGTCTTAATGAAACTATGGAGAAAAGAAACCCTGGAAGACCTCTTCAACTTGCTCGATCAATTGCTTTACAAATGTATTTTCCATTATACCCTCAAGTGTGTTAAAATGCTTTAAATCTTAGTATAAACCTCTTATTTGTGTGATGACTCTTACAATAAGAGATCTCCTCTGCTCTTCAGGTGCTTTCTTGAAAGGTGCTGAACTCCTGCTGGGACATGCTGCGCATTATCAGATCTCGTTAAAGCTAATGGGAACTGAGAAAGGTCTTCACCTGGTAAGTCTGGGGCCCAGAGGTGCAACTAAAATATTTTCATTTTCCCAATCCCATTCCAGAGATGAAAGGACCAGAAATGTCAATGGCTCTGAACTCTAATACTGTGAGCTTTGCAGACTCTAGATCTTCTACAGGTTACATAAATCATTAGGGCTGACTGCTGACTCTTACCTCCCTCCTCCTTTTTTTTTCATTGTAGCTGATGAAGGAATTTCCATGGACTCCAACATGATGAAACATCAGGCCCTTTCTAGCCACGATAGTACTATCAAGGACTTCTGTCTTAATATTCTGTGTCTCTTCCAGATTCGGCAAATTGAGCATTCCTGGCTCTTCAACCAAAGACTAGCTGCTAAACACCAGTTTTCAGTGGTTTCCTTCTAAAATTGGTCTTTATCTTTACAAAGGTTTTTTTTTCTTAACACTTAGTGCTGCTGAAATTACATTTTGCATAAAAGATTAAAATAAGAAAAAAAATCAGTAGAATCTCCTTAACTACATGTTTTCAATATTAGCAGTGTTAGGTGTGCAAGCACCTATAGGTGTTTCACAAGAGAAACCAAGAGATTTCAAATATGGATACATAGTGCCCAAAACATCCCAAATTCTTGTAGTCTTTCTGAGTTTTTTGAAAAAAAAGACTTGTTCTATTATTTTTCAGTAGTCAAAAAACAAGTGGAAGCTAAGAGCTGGCATGTTATGTGGGGTGCCTTGAGACTAATGTGTGGTGCCCTGAGTCTAAAAAGGTTGAGAACCATTGGGTTAGACAAACTTATGAAAGGGATGATCTAAATATACTTGATCCTGCCTTAGTACATGACATTAGATTAGATGACTTCTTGTGGTCTTTTCCAGATCTGCTTATCTGTGAACGATAATAGTCCATGCTAAAGCACTCCCCTCTATACACATAAGTGCTGCATTATCCAAATACTAAATAAACGCTGAAAACAAGTAATGGTACAACATTTTCAACAGATGCACAACCACCTGAATTGACTTTTAAAATAAGTAGTTTCCTTTCAAACAGGTCCTGATATATTTGACAGCATGCAGTCAGGACCTTAGAGTCTAGAAGGGCTGGCTAAAATCAGATTTGCCAAAAACAATGCAGATTCAGGTCAAATGAAACACTTAGTGAATCTTGGTGTGCTTGTGCAACTCAGTTTTTGGCATCCGTCAATGCCATAATGAAACATGATGTCTCTGAATTGGAGGGCCTGAAATCAATCCTTCTCCTTCTTGCAACAGTACTTGAAACTCATTCAGATGCTGCAGATAGCAAGTCAGCTAGCAGAAATCCCACAATTCCCTGTTCTGACTTGCAGTCCTTTTGCACCCAACTTTCAATTAGCATAAAGCGCAGCAGCAGAAATAGGAAGCAGGTAGCTGATTCCCTAATGGGCTGCGCTTGAGGAATGCATCTCAAAGTAATATATAGGTGATGATGGGCAGCTGGGTGGCTTGTGCTGGCTAAGAGTCACCTTCAGAAGTAACCCCCCATAGTACTGCAGGCATGACTATTTCACATAGCATAAGACATGAAAATTGGATGTGAGGATGGGCTCCTAATCCAGTGGAAAAGAGAGTGATGGCTGAGATCTAGTGGCATGTGAAGGCAGCTGCAGAACTGGGACCCTGAGTAAACTGCTCATTTTGGAGCTTTTATTTATTTTTTTAAGGATTAAAATGGCTGATTGTTTGGGGAAATGGACTTGTTTAACAGCTCAGTAGAGGATTGGCCCACCTATATTGAGATTGGAACAGTATATAATCACTAATAGTGTAGCTGATGAGAAAAAGGTGGTGGTTTTACTAAGTGTAATAGATGCTAAAACTTACAACCTGCTGTGTAGCTTAACGGCTCCTATTAAACCCGCAGACAAAGCAATTGCTGAGATTGTGGAAATTCTACAAAATTGCTTCTCCCTCAAGCCACCAGTGATTGCAGAGCATTTCTGCTTGTTTTTTTTAATTGTTTCATTTTCTTTAAGATTCAATTCCTGAATATGGATTTGGATTAATGAAATCAATAGAACCCTGCCAATTTGGAGATTTAAATGATGCATTAATGGACCATTTAATGTGTGGTATGCAAAAGAGCAATTCAAAAATGGCTGTTGAGTGATTGAGGCTGACATGATCCTACTCATATGCTACAAATTGCTATTTCAGTGGAGACTACCACTGAAATATATCAGGAAGCATTTAGCTAGGGGTGACCATATTATTTTGAAGGAAATCAGGGATGGGGTAAGGAAATCTGAGATGGGGGGACACCACACATACATCTGATCCCGTGGTTCCCAAGAGCCCTGATGGCAGGGCAGGGTGGGTTGGGACAACACAGAGACCCATGGCCAGGCTCCATCTACCACATGCAGAGGCTGTACCTGGCTGGTAGTAGCCCTTGTGTGGTGCCCCCATGTTGCACAACCACAGGGTGCCTCCCTGCCACCACCAGCAGCCCAGGGCCACTAGCCCAGGCCTTGACTTTTGCTTCAATTTTAGCCAACCAGTTAGGACACCTGGACAACCCATACAATCCAGGACTGTCCCAGCCAAACCAAGACCTATGGTCACCCTACATCTGGCAGTCTTTCCAACAGATTGCTGCTGGTCAAATAGAAAGTACAACAGCAACCATTCAGACTACGTGCTTTTTTTTGTTGTTGTGACAAAGAATCTGTCAATGCAAATGATTTCTGTATATACTAGATTGCCCTACCAAAAATGTGTAGGTTGAGGCAACAACAACTATCAGGGTCTCATCAGGGCAATACCAGTGGATTTCATGTTCATCAAATTGCAAATAACAAAGAGTGCACTTGATTGCTTTAGACAACATTAAACAGCATTGTTTGGGATTTAGTGTAGAGATTCATATAGCATTTGCTGTTCTGTCATTTTTGCAGTAGAATTTTCAAAAGTGCTTAAAGAAGCACTTGTGGAAAACTTTGGCCCTGCTAAAGACATATACAGGGAAATCCTTGCTCCTTTGAGTGTTGTTACAGTGAAGGTAACATAGCTACAGCATATGCTAAACCTCAGAGAAACAAGGGGGTCATACCATATTTGGCAGAAAATTCAACAAAACATAAAATACATGCAAGGGTGCGTGTACAGGCATTTTGCTTTTGTTTTGTTTTAATTAAAACCCTCCTTTAAAACAAACATTTGTTAAGACAAGGTAGACAATTTCTTGTCGGCTGGCATTTGAACCTCTTAACATACTAGATCTTTTTTTTTTTTCTTGGAGAGTTAGCAATTCCTAAATTTTGCAAAGTTTGACCAGTTCATTTCCCAAAAGTAGAAATAGGACGTTAGCATCTATCGGACTCTGAATCCCTGAACTACGCTAGGAACTTTCTTCCCTCTTGAAACATTCCATTTTAATGTCTCCTATAACCAGGTCTTTACCCAACTCAACATTTTTATCCTAATCTCTGTCTTCTTGAGCTGGACTAATAAAATGGCATGTGGCACCTTATCAAGTGGTTTTACTGAAGTACAGCCATCTTAGATCTACTGAAATTCCTTTTGTCTAGAGAATCTGTTATCTTATCAAAAATATGTATTAGATCAGCATGGCAGTACACCTTTGGCCCCTGCCACTTTAAGGGCAGTGAACAGGCAGCAGCCAGGTGCCTGATGAGGGCAGCCATTTTGGCCCAGTGATATAAACTGGGCTGCAGTGTGTTGTGGGAAGGAAGGAGGTAACATCAGGCTGAGAGGCTGCTCTGGCTATAGTCAGGAGGTAAGGGAGGGGGCCATGGGGTGGAGGTGACCCCTTGTCCTGGGCAAGACAAAACTGTACCCTGCCAGGGAAGGGTGGTCTGGTGGGATTCCTAGTGGCATGGGGCCCCCCAGGAAATGCCAGGTCAGTTACCCCCATGGTGCAAGGTGGGTTGGGGTGCCTTATAACCCCAGCCTCACATCCCTGGTGGTGTTCTAATGACCAGGGGGAGCCCAGGCTCATTAAGGAGCCCTGAGACAGAGCTCAGGCTAGATGAGGGACCTGGGGCTATGCCCACATGGCAATGGAAAGCCTGGGGGGTGCAAGAGATACCCTGAGTGAGAGGTGTGATGAGTAGAGTGTCCCCATGAGTGTGGGCAAGTGAGGAGACCCAGCGGAGGTATAGTGGCCCAGGAAGAGGCTAGGAGCGAAATAGGCTTATACTTGTAGAATCGCCCAGTCAACGCTTAGGGGAGGGTAGTAGGAGACACCCAACAGACTGTGCCAGGGCTGACCGAGGCAAGGAGAGCTAAGCCTGAAGCCAGGTGAGGCCAGGCAGGATGAGTATGGCCCTGAGAGAGGGCAGTGTGAAAGAGGCTGGGTGAGAGGCAACGGAGTAAATGGGACCCCAGTGAGAGAGGGGTGGCATGTGAGTGGCCCTCCAGGGCTGTAGAGAAGAGCTACAACTGTGTAACCAGTTTGCTCTGGCTATAGGCTGGAGAAATAACACCAGAGTAACATCTGCAAGGCATGGGACCCATGGAGGGGAGGTCGGAGTGGGTATTAGGCCCTTGTCACCAGGGCGAGTAATAGGTAGCCTTACACCTTAGTAACAACTCTCATTTTTTCCATCAAGGCATGGCAGGTGAGCAAAGCGGGCAGTTTCCCAAGGAGCAGGGTGGCCAGCAGAGACCTGACAAGGAGGCCACCCTGTTACAATCAGGTGACACGGTGTATCTTTGTTAAATCCATGTTACATGTTATCGTGGTTTTTTATTTGCATTCATGTACTCTTTCCTTCAAATTTTTTTTCTAAAGCCTTGCCTACTTTTGAGAGTAAACTAGCAGGCCTGTAGTTACCCAGATCACCCTCTCCTTTTTTTAAAATATAGGTACTGTAATTTCTATTCACCAGTCAGAGACTATCATCCTGACTTGATAGATTTACCAGAATCACCACTGAACTACAACTTCACATACCATTTCATTCAGAATCCTGAGATGGAATTGGTCCTGCCAAACTGAGCTCTCTGCATTTTTGTTTTGAACTCAGAAATTGTAATTTCTGTTTCCATAACCCATTTGCCAGCCTGCCCTTGCCATATACTCAACAACCCTTTCCATGCTGAATACTAAAGCAAAACATAAAATGCAGTATTTGGGGTCATACTTGCATTATTTTTAATCGCTGTGCCATTTTCACCACATTGGTCTCATATTCTTTCTTTGTTCCTTTTATATAAGTCTGGCTGAAGATCCTTCTACTAATTATTTTAATATCCTTGACAAGATCTAACTTAAATTGACAAAAGTTAGGCATCATTTTATCCTTCTTGACTTCAACACAGCTCTTTCTTCTGAGCAATCTTTTTTGCCATTAATAACAACATAAAAATTGTCACTTACTGGATCAGACCATAGGACCATCTTGCCCAGTTTACTGTGCACACAGGGCAGGGAGTAGATGCTGAAAGGGAGAGTGAACCGCATGCGACCATGATTTTTTTCCCCACTGTTCCTCTCTCACTTGCAGCCTCCAGCATTTAAGACATAGGAATTTCTAATTCAGAGACTTGATCCCTAACTTGCATGCTCAATTGCTACTGAGGCACTTTCCTCCAATAATTTATCCAATCCCTTTTTGAATCTGACTAAACTGTCAGCTTCCACAACATCTGGTGGCAACCAGTTTCACATTTTCATTACATGCTGGGGGGGGGGAACAAACTTCCTTTTGTTAGTTTTAAACTTACTACCTACTAGCTTAATTTTGTGACCCCTAGTTTTTCTGTTGAGAGACAGTAAATATTAAATCCCTATTTACTTTCTCATCACCATTTAGTACTTTGTAACCCCGAATCATGTCTCCCCTCAAACCTTTCTGTTCTAAACTGAATAGACCTAGCCTCTTTAGTCCCTACTCATGTAGAAGTCCCTCCATACCACTAATCATTCTTGTTTCCCTTCTTTGGACCTTCTCTAGTTCTTCTATATCCTTTTTGAGGTGAGGGGATCAGAACTGGGTGTAGTATTCAAGGTGATGCACATGCATTTGTGAAGGAGCATAATGATACTTTCAGTTTTGTTTAAAATTCATTCTTAAAATTTCCTTTTAATAATATTCTTGTGTCATTGGCAAATTTGACCACCTTGTTACACACCCCCTCTTCTAGATCATTTATGAATATGTTAAACAGCACTGGTCGCTGAGGGATCTCCCTGACCATTTATACTCACTCTTTGCTTTCTATCTTGGAGCCAATTTCAAATTCACAAGTGGATGTTACCTGTAATCCTGTAACTACCTAACTTAGGTAAGAGCCTCTCATGGAGGACTTTGTTAAAGGTTTTCTGAAAGTCCATATATACTATACTAACTGGATCGCTCATATTCACCTGCTTACTGGTACCCTCAAAGAACTCCAGTAGGTCGATAGGACATGATTTCCCTTTGACAAAGCTGTGTTGATTCTTCCGCAGCAAGTCATGTTCATCCATGTGCTGAACAATTCTTTGTTTTTATTATTGTTTTTACCAGATTTCCAGGAATAGAAGTTAGGCTTACTGGCCTATCGTTCCCTGTGTCCCCTGTAAAGCCTTTTAAATAGGGGAGTCACAATGGCAACCCTCCAGTCCTCATACCAAGGCTGATTTTAGTGATAGATTGCATACTACAGTTAAGAGATAGGCA
The DNA here is from genome assembly GCF_000455745.1 of Alligator sinensis. Classification (NCBI taxonomy): domain Eukaryota; kingdom Metazoa; phylum Chordata; order Crocodylia; family Alligatoridae; genus Alligator; species Alligator sinensis. The sequence continues at coordinate 1,344,071 of NW_005842224.1, forward strand.
ATTTCCATTTTGGACTCCTTCAGGACCTTAGGGTGAATGTCATTAGGTCCTGGTGATTTGCTGCTGTTTAATTTATCAATTTCCTCTTTGACCTTATCTATTGTAGCCTCAATTTGGGTCAGGTCCACTGAATTGCCCCTAAAGATAAATGGATCTGGTGATGGAATATCCCTAACACAGTGAAGACAGGTGCAAAGAATGCATTTAGTTTCTTGGCTACAGCTCTGTCCTCCTTCAGCGCCCCTTTTGCACCCTGATCATTCACAGGCCCAGCTGACTCCCTGGCAGGTCTTCGTCTTCTAATTCCAGGTAGATTCTTTGTTTATTCATAATTTCCTATTTAACTAAGTTATTTATCTTAGTTATGGAACCCTATCCCACGGAAAGAGAGAGAAGTTTGTAGGAAAGAAGTTCCAAGTAGGTTTTTGTACCTTCAGCTTCAAGTTTTTTCAAATCTCCACATTCAAGTCCCTGAGTTCTTTAGTCTAGTTGTCATCACTAGGTAATTTCCTTAATTCCTCAAGGCTTGACCTTTGGAATTTGAAAATCTTAGTTACAGGACCTATCTCTTTCTATGCTTCCATTCATTTAAATGGAATCACCTTATTACCATGGACTTCAATGTTATTTTCCATCATAAATATGCAGTGCTACCCTATCACCTTTATCCTTATTTTTCCTTTTACATTAACTGTACATGCATTACACACATGTGTTCTAGTCATGACTATTGTACCATCACAATTCTATAATCACTATAATATGCAGTTTTATGTCCTACATGAGTAGTTCAAACTTTTCTATTTTGTTGCCCAGACTTGTTGCATTAGTGTACAAATACTGCAGTTATTTTTTTTTATTGACTCCCCTCAGTTTCCTCACTGCTTGAGGCATAGTCAGTTCATTATTTGTATCACCTAATTGCTGATCTCTCCTGTCTTCTGCCATTCTTCTGTCTTTCTAATGTTCTTTGTCCATTTCTCTATCTTTGTTTATCATTTACAAATTTATCCTTGTTTATCCTTTGTCTATCTGGGTTTTTAAGACCTGACTAGACAAAGCCTTGGCTGGGATGATATTGTTGGGGATGGTCCTGCTTTTGAGCAGGAGGTTGGACTAGATGACCTCCAGAGGTCCCTTCCAACCCTCATTTTCTATGATTCTATCTGTTTTTCCTGTTCCTGTATATCCAAGTGAAGTATGTAATTATATAGGTAATATCAAACTCTTTTTTCCCCCCTCATGTTTCATAGATTAAAACTCTTATCAGTTGTGACAGCTTTGGTCAACAGCCAGACATCCTCATCTTCCTCACTGTACCAATGCTTGAGCCAAGTGTTGGCCTTTATTGTCATGTATTTTTCTAGGGGCCTGAAGAATCCACTGAAGAGACTTTATTGTTGAGAATTCTCCAACCTAGTCATCTTTGATCTGGCAGGAATCTGGCAGTATCACTTGTACCAGTGTGAAGGATCGTTAGGGCACTCTACTCTGCTCCCCTCGCAATCCTTTTTCAGTCTTGGGTCAATACTTCATCTCCAACCTCCTGGCAGCCAGTGCATCCTTGTGCTCTCTGCATATGTCCTGCTTATAAGTACATCAAGGCCATTAACCAACTTGGCAAGGAGTCCCTTGTCACATAGACCTGTCTCTTTTGGTGTTCATATAAATCTTATGTTTCATCCTTCTGTCTTCTTTCTCTCTGCAGATCATACTATCTTCTGTTCTCTCTCACAATATCCAGTATTATCTTCATTTTTCTAAGACTGTCTCTTTCATCTTCTCTCTTGTGGGATTAGCTTTGCTTTTCTTCCTTTTCTGAGCATCCTATCTTCATCTAACTATGGAAACTCATCACTTCTTCTGTCTCATCATCAGGATCACATGTGTGGAAGGAGACCACTGGATGAGGAGGTTGACCCAAACTCTTTTGTGCAGTAGGTATCTGCAAATCTTGAGCCATCCATGCAGCCTGCTCTCTTCTTTCCTTCACTACATCTACAAATCCATGTACTAATTCCACCATTGTCTCTGGCTGCACTTTTTAGTCCTCAGATCTGTTCCATGAATTCTCTTCATACATAAATAGGTTTTCTGATACAATTGTTCCAGGGGAATCTGCATTCTTCATCTTTGTTATTACCTCCTTTCTTCAGATCACCTCCATTGCTGTCTCAGCCTTTGCCTCCTTTTCTTTTGTCTCAAATTTAAAGAAAGGAAAAAATTGCCAGCTTCTGCACCCCGCCCCCCCTCCCCACCCCCCGGCTCCCATCTGGTCAGTGGCTGAGTAAATGTTAAGCCATTTGCCTGGGTCAGTTCAGTCCCTTTATTTAGGCAGGACAGTTAGTGCCAGTTGGCCATGATCAAAGACAGGAAGGCTCACTCTTACAGTCAGCTACAAGGCCTCTGTTCCATTCGCAACATGTTATCCCACATTCTGCAAACTGTAACTAAAGCACTAAATAATAAGTACAATTTTATACCCGTGGGATATGCGTCAACTTTGACAAGAACAATTGCCTCTCTCTTCTTTTGCATCTCCCCCCCACATGCTCTGGATTGCTGGGCTCTTTTGGACACTGTCTCTTGCATGAGATGCAAAAGTGTGAGAGTATTAGATGCCCCACTCCCTGCTGTAGATATGTAACGACCCTCATCCTGCAAAAGTCTAGTAAAATCAACATCCATTAAAATCCTGTTCCATGAGAGAGTGCTCAGTCTCTGAAACCTAAGTAAACTTTGCTCTCAGAATCAAATTCAGTCCTGATAGGTGTGAGCATCACTATATTAACTTGAGTAAATTTTCACCAGCTCATGCCAGGGCTGAATTTGAGCCCCAGTGGTTACAGTCAGTTGGTTAGAATTTCTGACTAATCTCAGGGCCACTTTGCTGTCCCCAATACTTGGATGTGTGCAGACAATAGGACAGTGTAAGTAATTTTGCAGCCTCTTCTGTTTTCCTCTGAACTTGTATGTTAACAAGTAATATTCAGTTCTTTGTCTCAAGGTCAAATTGCATTAGCAGGTCATATTCTCAGTTAAACATGCAGACAGATGTTTTCTTCAGGGGGCAGATACGTAGGAGGAGGCATCTTTCTTTCCTCAGGTCTTTCAGTCAAACCAGACTTGTTATCCTCAGCTGTATAAATGCATCCAGACTGAGTTACATATGCTCCAGTTTTGACAAATATTTCACAGGAACATGGGTCCAAAAGGGACTGCTCAAGTCATCAAATTCAGTCCCCTACAATTATATTAACCATGGGAAAATGTTAAATCTAGAATTGTCCACAAGATCATCCACTCCAAACCCTGCCCCACACACTACAAGCCACAAAACATGACAACACCCTCTAACAAGCAGGAGACCTTTTCATACAAAAGACCGAAAACCTCAAAAACTACAGTGTGCTGCAGAAAGCAGGAGAGACCATGGGCAGCATGGCCTGCAGTATCAGGCAATTTATTAGGATCATAGGAATGTAGGGCTGGAAGGGACTTTGAGAGCTCATCTAATCCAAGCCCCCTCCTCAAGCCAGGATAAAAGAAAAAAAGCAGAGACTTGACTATGAATTTCTCACATCCATGAATGACACATGCCCCCAGAGACTGTGGGGGCATGGTGACTGCCCGCAGGTGGTGACAGCAGGGGCATAGCAGCGGGGAGCTCCCGCAGGTTTCGACAGCAGGCAGGAAGTGGGGGTGGCGAGCGCTGACCAGCAATTGGTGACTGCCCACAGATACCACCAATGGTGTTGGGGGGGTGGGGGTGGTGGCACTTCTCTCAGGGGGTGTACCACCAATCTCAGAGGGTGCAGATGCACCCATGTGCACCCCCTACATGTCACCAGTGTTCACATCCAAGGTAAATGCCCTAACCACTGAGCTATTGGCTTTTCTGTAGGTAAAATGTAGTCTAAAAGGATTCAGAGTTTTGTTATTACTTTGCCTTGTTCTGTGACACTGGGATCAGTACAAATTTTGCTGCTGCCTTCCAAGAAAATGGTATATGGACCCCTGTCTCCTTAACCAAAATGTAGTCAGGAGTAAGGCATAGAAATATTCTACAATATCTGAACAGGCTTCATATAATTATAAATCCTTTCTTCTGAAATAAATGTATTACACACTAAAAAACACCCAACATTTGCACAAAATAAGGATTCAAGTATCTCTCTCTAAGAATGTAGGGTTCTGTTTCCAGAGCAGAATTAAAATGTACCTAGGCCTATGGGCCTGGTTTTTGGACTCGTGATTAAGAAACAATGAAATCTGTGATGCTGAAGTATTGTTACTAGTCTTCACATTTGTAAAGAAAAGTTTGAAAACATGAACAATATTAATGGTGCAGTGCCCTCTTCAGATGCCCTAAATCAGCAGTACCAAGAGATGTTGACTGTCTTGCTTTGCTGAGCAGTTTAATTCTAAAGCAGATTGCTTGTGGGGGAAGGACAAGGAGGGGGGCGTTATTTTTAAGTGGGAAATAGACTTCCAGAGGGACAAACCTCAGTTTGTTGTTCAAGGCATGGAGGTTAGGAGTCTATCTAGCCAGCCTCCTGCTTGCTAGCATTCTTGGTGTTTAGGCTGCTTGAATCTGTGTGCTCTTGGAGGTCATTGTCTGGGTGCAAGAGACTGGGTGCAACAGAGAAAAAACTACTTGAATTCATGTTCAGTGGTGAAATTTCAACTAGGTTTACTGTCTCCTAGGATCATAAACAAACTGGGCTGACAGCTATACAGACCCGCTAATCAAACCTGCCCAGACAATGGTACGTAATGCATTATGTGCAAATGACGCCTCCTAAGTCACTATGAAATGGTGAATCTCACAACTCCTGTATTTATAGCCTAGATGCCCCCACCAATTCTTATTTCTCTTTCTGTTGAGATGTCCCTTTTTACTTGTCTCTTTGCTAAATAGACACCTGCAGCTCATCCCTTGCCAACTGCAGCTCCCCCCTGCAAAGTTCAGGCATCTAGAGTTCATTCCCTGTTGAGTCTGGGCTTCTCCAGCTCACTCCCTACTGTCTTCAGGTATCTCCAGCTTACCCCGTGCTGAGTACAGTTTGCCTCTTGACTGCTACTTTACTAGTGAGTTTTAACTTTTTACTCCTCAGTTTGTTCGGCTACTGTTTGTTTGGGTTTTTTCTTCAAATTGGGGTTTTTGCTCACTGCATCTTTTATTGAGTCATTCAGAGGTCAGCAAAGCCTACTACTTCCAAGGTCCTTTGTAGTGTCTTAGCTTAACTATAGCTTAGCATAACTGTAGCCTAGCATAACTGGGACTCCTACATAGTGGGCATGTCTACACATGCAGTGGACTGTGCACTTGTTACTGAGCAATCATTTAGTACTTGCTTAAGCAAGTACTAAATAACCGTGTGCCATTGGGACTGCGCAGTTACACTGGTTACTGCGCAGTCACTTTTTAGCTGCTATTGCACAGTAGTAACTAGCTATCATGCAATAGCTCATTGCTACTGCCATGTAGCATCCCATGTAGATGCGCTGAGTTAAGATGGGGGTTGATTCGGGGGACCCAAAAAGGAATCCTCTTGTGAACAAACCCTGTGTTATTGGCTCTCCACTCAAAGGAAAGGCAGAAATAGTGTATGAGGAAGAGGTTGGCCGCAATATGAAGGTTGGGGCAGGGCTTCTTTTTGGGTTGTGGGTTTTTTTGTTTGTTTGTTTTTTGGGTTGTTGGGTTTTTTTTGGACTGGTCATGTCCGTTACATAATGTGGCATATGTTAATGTTAACACACACACACACACACACACACACACACACACACACACACACACTTTTAAAACTCTAAATGTAAATGTCAGCAAAATCAGTTCATCCCTATCGAAGAATGAATGTAGAGGAAAAATGTTCTTTGATGAAGTTAAAGCTTCTTGTTGAAAAGCTCCAGTGCCCCTACACTTTGGAGCAGGGACTCAAAATTGGTGAGGAGCCAGGGATCAGAGATGGCAGGGTTGAAATACTGCAGTGCCCATGTATTCAGTAGAGCTTGCAGAGGCTTTACCTTGGAGAAAGGTGAAGTGCAGTAAAGATCCCAACTTGTTTGAGCATGCTTAAGCCTCCCACAGCTTCTATACTTCACCAGACTGTACATGCACTATCCACACAGAGCAAATGTGGATGTTCCAAGGCTTTAAAGGAAGCTACCTGGGATTCTCCTAATAATTACTATTCCCTGGTGCTCTGGGCTTGCGTATCGCTGGGCACTGGCTCTGAAAGCAGAAAATCTTTCTTTCACCAGCTCTCCGACACCATCTCCCTATAGACTGCTCACTACTGTATGCTCCACAGCCCTGGCTTCGAACCTAAGATTCTTGAACCTCATCATTCCTCTGCTCTCAGTAAATACCTGGGACATTCACTGGCAACTTTCTCCCATTTCCTGTTAACAAAGGTCACTATAGGAGATGTCAATCTAGTATTACTAGCCGTTACCTTGGCTAAAGCAACAGAGTTGTTGTTAGATAGATCCAAAAGGCTAATCTTATTGTAGAACCTTGTGGATCCCAGTATGAGGCCACATGCTGGCATTTCCACTTGCACCTTGGTTTTTTTAAAATGTAGGAAACCACACATAAATGCACACAAATTTGCAAAGTCAAGTGCTCAAATTAGGAAATAGCAAAATTAATTAATAAGGTTGTTCTGTAGGTTCTTTAGTGGGAGGACGGAGGAAGGGAGGGAAAGTGTGATCATGCATAGCATCATAATGCAGACATGCAAGGTGGGGAGCATGAAACTAAATATTATTTCTATAAGACTCTAAAAGCATATTATAACACGAATAAAGTATTTTATGTTTTTAGTGGGAAGACAATTATGTAAATTTATGTTGCAGCCAAAACGATGGTACACCCAAACTCTTAACATCATCTCCCAGCATTTTGAGGTGAGTTAGGCACTAGCTTAACTACAGGCTACTAAAACATTTTTTATTTCCCAGTGATTTGATATTATTTTGATATATATTTTGTTTGCTTAGAAATTTACAAAAATGTATAGGGGTTATTTTTAGACACAATACTTTACTGAGTTCAGTAAGAATAGAAATGTCTCTCTGAGTTAATCATTGGCTCATAATTTTCTGTTTTCAAAAGTGAGGGTGTATAGAAAGGGGAAAAGCTCCCATTTTTATGGGGCATAAAGATATGTGGCATCAAGAACTAGAACCATAGTCCACTGAAATCAATAGAAGTGTGTTTTCAAATCCTTCAAGCTTTGGATCAAGCCCCAAGTTTGCCATGGAAACCTTCAGACATATGGCACTCATTTTAACCCCTTTTCACTCTTATTTCAAGAAATTCCCCATGGTAATAGTTACAGTCTGGATGCCTCTTGGTGAACACTCTTAATTTAAGTTCATACTATTTCATCACAAACACTTAGTTTCAGGGATAACTTCTCAGGGCTTCAGTAGTATTTCTTTGGCTGTCAAAATAGAAAAAGGATTCTGTTTCTTAAGGTAAAACATGCTAAGAATGTTCTGACCATTTTTTTTGTCAAGCATCCTCTGGCAGTCGAACGCTTCTGGATACAATACACCTGATAATCATCAGTAGGATTTTCAAAAGTGATTACTATTGAACTACCGGTTCCTGTGGAAAACCAGTAGGAGTTTTAGCACTGACTTCAGTGGGAACAGAGGTTAAACCAATGCTGAGCCCTTTGGAAAACCCATTCTCTGTCAGAATTTGAAAAGGGCTCAGTACCCTTACAACGCACTGTGTTTTCATTGGTGCTGAAGGGTTCTGAGCTATTTTGAAAATCTGGACCTGTTATACAAAGATTAGATATGGCCCAATACTGTTATGTTAAGGGCCAAAGTCTACCTTGACTTACCCACAGTGAGTTTCCCTTGAAGTACCCATAAAAGAACAAAGGCAGACAAGGTTCCTTGGGTGAATTTGATCTCTATTAGACCAACCCAAATGGTTGGAGAATAGTTATTAAGCAAGCTTTCGGGTTCAAAAACCCTTCGTCAGGCTCAGGAAGCTGCAGCAGTTGGTGTGTGCTCTTCCTGGATGGAATGAAAAGTAAACAAGCCAGGGGCTGGGCTGGGCTGGGGAGTCAGTTGCCAGGCAGATTATAATGTGTCAAAAATCCAATGTCTATGTTTAGTCCATGATCTCTAGTATCCAGCAGGTTGATGAAATGGAGCTCATAGGCTCGTCTCTGGGAAGTATTGTGTAAGTTTCCCTTGAGGATCAGGACTGAGAGATTGGAGAGAGAGTGGCCCTCCTGTGAGAAATGTGCCCCCACCGGTAATTGAGGGTTTCTGTCTTTGATGGATTTCCGGTGTGCATTCATTCATGACCAACACGGCTACAACCCAAACCCCTGAAACATGGAAGATATCGAATTCAGCCATCTAAAATGGAAACTGTACAACATGAAAAAGAAAGAAGCCAAACTCAACAGCGACGACCAACACGGCTACAACCCAAACCCCCATAAAAGAACAAAGCATTTGCAAATAAAGATGATACTTCAATACATTTAAAGTAAGTGTTCAGCAAGTTAGGAAGTCAGCTCTTTAGCTACTCCCCTCAGTTTTCCAGTGCAGCTCCTAGCTATTTGCTTGCCGGTGATGGGGTGTCAGAATGTGACTAAACGGCTCTTATGCTTAAAGGCATGCTGTCAGATGGAGCAAATGTGTGATTTTTATCCACACTGCCATTCTTTTTTTTCTCTCATTTTTATTTGCAAAGGTAATTAAATTCTGTTTGGATCAAATCCAGAGGCCTTTCTCAGCCTCTACTTGAATAAAGTCTTACTGACTTCATTGGGAGTTTTTTTTATGAAAGTCTAAGTGAAGTTCTTAGCTTTTTACTATTATTTTTAAAGTGCAGGCTATTTTGTAGTCTGTTTGGGGAAAGAGGATTCTTTAGAAATGTCAGTGGGGACTTGGCCGTAGTGCTTACTGAGAGGGATGCTTAAATTAATGTGGCTTTTTTAAAAAAAAATTGTGGGTTTGGCTCCTCTTAGGCACAAACTCTATGAGGTTCCATCCCAAATCCTATTGATTTTAGTAGGAGTTCCAGGCCACGAAGGCTTGATCCAATAAATAAAAGCTACTCGCCAACAAACAGCCAGTCCCATGAACGTTCACTGAAAATTAAATTAAAGGTCTGAAGATGGTTGGTCAAATCACAAGACAGGTTAATAAATGCTTTTCTTCTCTACACTGTTCATTCAGCTCCATTGATGGGTTCTGGCAAAAGCAAGTGGCTTAATCTAGAGTGACTCTCTTCAGATCATTTAAGCTGCATAAACATTTCTATTCTGAGCCCAGATGAATGTCTTTCGGTCTTCATTTTGTGATCCAAAGTCCACGATAAGGAAAATGGTTTACTCATGGACTTGTTTTACTCCCAGCCCTGCCAAAGGAATGCCCTGTTGCCACTGCATTAATACAGGGGAGGTTAGCACAGGCAGAACCAGGCTCTACCACCCTTGCCCTCATTTGGTACCTTACCCCTGTTTAGTCAGTCTCCTGGCTTCTTCTGCACAGAAAATTCAGATGCATTAAACTGCAACCCCACATGCATCTGAATTTGTGCCTATCAGAAATAAATTAGTTCTGGATGGAAGCAATTCAGTCCAGGGCTGCTCCTGTCCTGCTCTGCCCCCCTGCCCCCCCTTGCAACAGCCAAGGGGAGCTCCAGGCTCCTCCAAGTTCCAGCTTGGGGGTGTCAGGGGGCACAGGGGCTGGTCTTCAGTTCCATGGGGCAGGGAAGAGCTGTCAGGACAGCTCTTCCAGCTGTGGAGATCAGGATGTGTCCCAATTTCTATGTGGCTGGTAGGCAGCATCCCACTGAGCCAGGACAGTTCTCCCCACCCACTGTGGCCTCCTGCTGCCTAGGCTGACTGGAAGCAATTTGATCCCAGTCAGCGTCTACACATGTGTTATCTAGACAGTGATGTTTTGCTACACAGTGTATTAGTCTAATGCACAGTACAGCATTTTGCGTAGATGCACCTAGTGGGTGCATCTACACATGGAATTAATGTGCATGAATAAACTCCAGAGCTTATTGCTCCAGGGTTTATTATCCCTGGGAATGCCATGTGAAGATGTACCTAGGAGCAATAAACTCTGGAGCAATAAGCTCTGGAGTTTATTCATGCACATTAATTCCATGTGTAGATGCACCCACTAGGTGCATCTACACAAAATGCTTTACTGTGCTTTACATGTGCAGCACGTTGAACCAGGTCAGAGCAACCCTGACTGGCAGGGGATCTAGGGGCTGCTCCCAACCAGCCCAGGGCTACTCCCCACAGCTCAATGTGCTGCAGAGGGGCTGGGTAGGGCATGAGAGTCTTTCAGTGTGGGGCTAACCAGCAGGCAGCCCCCACACTGAAGCACCCTTGTGCCCCAACCAGCCGGGGCAGCATCTATATATGCGCTCCTGCGGAGATTTTTTACTTCGCAGCCAGCTAGTACTTGTTAATTAGTTTATTTGGCCTAATGGGGGCACATGTGTAGACATGCGGTATTTATTGCACAGCTAATTGGTCAACTGCACAGTAAATGTCTCGGGTTAGATGCGCCCAGTATGAGTCTGTAATAAAATCTGGCCCTCAGAAAAATTTGGACCTAAGCTTTAAAATGTGATGAATAATATAGATTAATTTGGTTAGAATGAGTGGAAAGTTAGACTATGTGAACATTACCGTTATAGGTATGAACTAGAATGCCAGTATTTCCCTGGCAGGGTATAAAGAAGGGTGCAAAAATCTAATACAAGATGAAGAAAGTCTATGTTTGTGAAATTGTACTCAACTACAGCTGAGCTGTGAATAATCATTATGCCCTTGCTATCGCTATACAGGAAACTACCTTAACATTTGGGTTAGTACACAAATAGTAATAGACCTTCTGAAACTTAGAGATCTGATTCATTTTCCACCATCAAGGATTTTAACTGTATGTCCAGCTGTTTCTTGTAAATAAACATTTTCTGTCATCCTTGCCTGCAAGTGATAACTTTTTAGCAATTAATTGCTCCATTATACATAATTCTTTAAGGTTTATACTGAAGATCATGAATGGGAGATGCTCATCAAGCCACTTGTGTTAGTAAAATAAATGCCAAAGCCAGTGCTTTAGTGGCACCTATGATAAACATGCTGTATTCAGTGCTCTTCTTAAACATAGTTCCTCCTGTCACCCAGTAAAACTGTCCATTTGCGATCTTTTCTTGTTTTGCATATGATTGGTAGCATACTTTTAAACTGCTGTAAGTAATACAAATATATATGTGCAAGTTGGCTATAAGAAATGCCAAAGTTTCACCTAATAAAATTTTGGTATGCCTCAATTTTCAAAGTAAATTTGATTTATTTGAGCCACCAGCCATCTGATGACAGCCTTGTGTTTTTTATGAGTCATGTCCCAAGGGGTCTAGAATATGCCAATAGTGTACCTTGGATTGGATCCAGTGTCCGCAAACAGGTTTTCATTAGACTTTGATGCCAGTTGCATTTGGGAGCAGAGAGGCTGCTGAAAACCAGCTTTACTTTGGGATCATTTCTTTCTTTTAGAAAAAATAACAAAGATCTTTTTTAGAGAAGCTTTACGCCTCCACATTGTAGGTGTATGGCAATATTTTAGGGAACAGTAATCTGTTATTACAGGTGGCCATGCTTCAAGCACTTCCGTATTTTGAGAATAGATCAGACAAAGTGCAACAACTTTTATTGAAAAATTGCCGAATTTGTAAATTAGAAACACATTTGACTGTGGCTAAGATGAAGTTAGTGTGTATTACAGTCCCTAGAACTTCTCTGAAGCACTGAGGGGAATATAATTACATAGGTTATTCCACATGTCATGGGGCTGGGACCATGGACATACTTAAGAAATTTTTGTCACGCTGTCCTACACTCATGTCTTTAATTTCTGTGGAGATGCTATGGATTTTTTGGACTAAAATCCTGATAGGTTATAGAAGGAAATGTATACTTCCATTTTTTCCTAATACTAGGACCTCTTTTTCCTAGCTGACAGAGTGTGGAAAGACTGAAGGAACTGAATCCAATCTGTGGGAAGGAAATACTTCCCACTGTTCTTCAATGTTCACCCTAAATAATATAGGGATATTATTCTTAGGCTGTAAATATTTTCGAGCCTGACCCTATACTGCCCAAAGAAGGCTTGTACAATTAGAAGCCTTAGTTAGGACAGAGACTTATAGGGTGGTAGAGAAAATAAAGGACTTCTGTTGTAAAAGAGCCCTAAAATTATTAATGCATATTCTAACTTTAGCTCAGTTTGACTGTTGTTTAATAAAGGATCAGTTTTTTAGTAATTTATGTATGAGAATACCGGACTTGAATGCAGAGCTATGGCAAAGTGAGTATACAGATTTTGGTCTTTACCTTTGAAATTTATAACTGGAGGGAGATTAAAAAAAAAAAAAGATTAGATTCAGTTAATATAAGCTTATTATTATGGACACTTTTGTCTAAAGTACCCATTACCATAATGGTTAAACACAATGTGAAAAGAAAGTGGCATCTCTGGCTTGTTAGCTGTTTCATTATTTTATCAGGAGGTTTCCCTAGAATACTTTGGAGCCAAGTCCAGTAAAGGACATAAGGGTTTGGATTCCACTCCAAGTACCCATGTTGGGTGCTCAGATTCACCATTCAGTGAATGGGGACAAGAATCCACTTCCAAAATGTTATACCAGAAATCTAACATTCTGAGTGGGGAGCTGCCTAGCGCTAGCCAATGGGAAATACTAAGCATGGAGATGTGTCTTCAACCCTGCTCCTCTCTGGACCCTGGTATATGATCAGGGCTGTAGGCAGATATGGCTGGAACTAGAACCCCAGATCGTCTCCCAAAGGTTAAATGGCTATGCCCTTTCTTAAATGGATCAAAGGATATACCTTTCTTTTAAAATGATGATGCCAGTGCCGCTAACCTTTTATAGAAAAGCCTAGTAGTTAGAGCATTTCTCCAAGAGGTGGGAGATTTGGGTTTGGGGCCTTTCCTGTAAGCCTGATGTGTTTTAAAATTAAATCACAGTCTCCCAGGAGAGTACCCTAATTGCCTGGCTAGAGACTGTATTGGTGAGGGGACCCAGCAATTTCCACATCTTTTATTTAAACCTAAACCAAAGACTCCCCTAACTAGTAGATTGCAGAATAATATTCTCTCTCATATTTTCCCCCTTCTACCCTCTGTAGAGTGGCATAATTCAATAGCAAGGGTAGAAACTTCCCCATACAGAATCACCTCTATCCTGGTGGCTAGGGTTCTATGCTAGGAGGTAAGAGAGTATGGGTTTGAACCTTCTTGGACTGAGGAGGACCTAAACTCAGGTTTTCCACTTCCTGGGCAGTTTCCCTACTTACTAGGGGTTGCCAACTTCTGGGTGGCTAAGGGCTGCGCATTGTAGCAGCTGTAGACCATGGAGTCACATGCTGCTCAAGCTGCTTTCCATGTGGGCAGCCTTCCCTTGCTTCCCCATCCACCACACAGATAGCCCAGCTCCCCGGGCCATGCTCCTCCGGCCATCACCCTGCTCCCGGCCTCACCCCATTCCTGGCTGACCACACTGTGCAGGCAGCTTCCCCCTCTACCACCATGTGCAGTATGGCCAGCATGGCCCTCTCCTACTATACCAACCCACCCCCAGGAGTGGGGGCAGGAAGCAGAAGTTGGGAAGGGAAGGGGAGCTCGGAGCCCCCAACCACCATTTCATCAAAACCAATGAGATGAGCAGTGCCTAGGCAGTAACCTGAGTGCCGCATGTTAGCCCCTCATGGGCCACCAGTTGGACAGCCCTGTACTAGACTGTTACATGAAAGGTGGATCCACCACTGTCCCCTCTAGTTAAAAGAAAATGGCTTCAACTGCTTTTTGTGAAGGGTTCAATCATTTATGCATGTGTGTTTTGCCTGTTTTGAAAATGCCTGTCAGAATGTCCTCTTCAGGAGATCTAGTTAGAGAGATGCTTAGTTTCTGGATCCTGATCTGATTTAGGCATGAGATAGGCACCAACACACAGACAACAACCCCAGTTAAATTATATGCCCAGCTACAACTTTAGGCACCTACAGAATATTCATACTAAAGACCCACCACAGGCTAGGTGGCAGCTGGCAAGCTAGCAGAAGTTGTGGGGCATGGCGTAGAATTTGGGACCTTTTGGTCCTGCTGGCCACGGTCAGCAGCAGCAAGCTTGGCTCTCTGCCACTGCCTCTGGATGCCTCCTAACTCCCCACTCCTGGACTCTTTGCTGTCTCCAGACCCACTGCTGCCCCCTCACTCTCTCTGGACCTCTTGCTGCTGCTGCTGTTGCCATCACTGTGGGAGGCCACAGTGGCCACCCCCATAGCCCAGGGTGGATCCAACCCATAAGGAGATCTGCAGTCCAGATCTGGCCCAAAGCCCCAGGTGAATTTTACATCTCTGCTTTATTGAATTAAAAAAACTTCAGACTAAATCCCACTGAGAAGATTTTGAATGGAGAAAATAAGGCTATTTGGTGCACAGTTACTGGAATGGAAGAAAGTACAAATAAAATAATGATAAAAGAATACAATAGAAAAGTGTGTCTGTGGAGTTCTGGTAATTGGGAAGAATACAAAATGAGATAAGATTCAGTGAGGTGGCACTGTGCCATGCTTTGATGATAAGGACAAGTATGAATTTAAGGTGGTATACAATGGAACATCAGCAGCCTTTGCATAAAGTGGTAGAAGTGGAAGGAAAGCATGGTATATTTAAAATGGAAGCTATAAATTACTGGTTAGTCAAGGAATACTCCATTAATTGAAGATAGCACCTTGCGATGTCCCTAGAAAGTATTGTTTTGTTTTTTCACTTTCATTCTACCTGGGCTGGCAAAGATTGAACTGTGGCCAGGGTGTTTCCAGTGCAGTAGGCCAGTAGCTAAGGAGCTGGTTTAGGACTGGGAAAATTGGGTTCAGTTTCCTGAATTGCTACAGACATCCTGGGTAAACCTAGACAAGTCTTTTGGGGCCAGATTCATGAAAGTATTTAGCACCTAATTTACTATTGACTTCAGTGGCAAGTTAGGTGTATAAACTGGACCTTAATATCTTGTTTCTCACCTGTCAAATGGAATGATAGTACTGTATTTACTCGAATGCAAAACAAGGTTTTTTCCTCCAAACAGCATGGGAGGGAAGCCCCTCGTCCTATAATCACATACAAGGAAACCTCATTAAATACACTGTCTATCATTAAACTGCTGCCAAAACCAGTATTCACTCAGCAATTGAAACCAGCTATGAAGCTGATTAAATGCAGCCAACACTGAGCATGACTATAAAACATCTGGCCCATATGGGGCAAGCATACTGATGAGAACCTTTTGTGTGTGTATATGTGTGTGGCCCTTAAAAAAAACAGGTGGGTGTTCTCACTGCAGGGAACTGGCACTGGGCCTGGAGGTATTATAATACCAGACTGGCACCAGGAGGGCCAGAGCCAGTCCTGACACCCTCCCCTTAGTGCTAAATTTCATATGCTGAAGAGAACCTACCACAAGTCTAGATTATTATAGCCCAGCTGAATAAGATATATGGTAGTACCCATTGTATGCATTTCCCCTCAGCACTGACTCTTTTTCAAGTCATGGTAAGCCACTACATTGCATACATTTTGATTTCCTTTTCACTCTTATAGCTGAGCTGCACCTTTCTTTCCAATTTCCAATAATTTCTGTCTCTTCACTAGCCTTAAATGTCTGGCAAATGTCACCAAATGGGGCCCCAAACAGTTCACCCAGAATCCCATGTTGCCCCCAACCCACCCTGCTCCATCATGTATGATGCCCTGCATCTTATCTCCGTATAAATTTTTTGAGGATCTCAGGACTCATGACAAGAACAGCTGGTTTCAGTCATGTTCAGTCATGAGTGGGGGACTAATTAGCATATGGATCCTTTGTGGTGGGTATCTGGAGTACACACACATACTGAGCAGTGCTAAGCTATGGGGTCACCGTGGCTTGAAATGCTGTTGACTCTGCTAGGGCCCAGCCTAATGAACTATATAGTAGATCATGGCTTTTAGCTCTTAAATTAATATCATGCATAGTTTGTACTACTGACCAATTTATCTTCTACTTCAGAAATGTCCTGTGGAAGACCAGGAACATGCTCATAAGCAGACACACAAACTTCTCAGTAAAGGGCTGTATTACAATGGGATTGAGTAAGATGTACTGGTGCTACAAGACGATGGTAGGAGATGATTGGCAAGAGTTGGTGAGCATCTTATGGAAGAGGGGCTGGCATAGACTGTTCAGAGACAAGCTCTCCAAAGAGAGCAACAAGGGCAACAGAGGTGACAATGAATACAATGCATAGCTTGTACTAGATATAAGTAGGTACAAAAATGCTGCTTAAAAGCATGTATATGGCATACCTGAGCTTAAATTTGCAGCCATTTCCAAAAAAGGTCAAATGCATCAATGTCTGGATGAACTAAATCTATGGGTATCTGTAGTAATTTGCCTGTATGGTAAATTATGTTTATTTTGAGGTCAGTGCTTTCAAATTTGCCTCTCATTTCCACATGCTCGGGGAGGGCAAAGTCTGACAGTAAGGAGGGAGGGAAAGGACTGCAGGGGGAAGAAGATATGCAGGGAGCAAAGGGGCTACCTGATCCCTCCAGATTTATTTCCCCACTGTAGCAGTGAGAAGGGGACAAATTCAAGGCAAACCTACAATAATTAGATTCTGTACCTGGAAAATTATAACAAATTTATAAATTTTCCATATCTAGAATCTGTGTACTGGGAGGATCATCTTCTATTCAGTTTCATCTAATATTTGAGTAAATACAGTACTTCCTATCTCAAGGGATGGTGGGAAGATGGACCATAAGCAGGGATCTGGGTTTTCCATTTCCTGCAAAAAATGTGGATTTCCCTTTTTAACTGAGAAAAACATAAATTTTTCATTTTAACAGAGAAACACTTTTGCAAAGAATTCTCTGCAAGCTAGTAGAGTTCTAGTGCTTGGGGCCCAGGGCCAGAATGCACAGCCTCAGGCCCCAGTGGGGCGTGGGATGGAGTCACCAGCAGTTCATCCAGGGAGTAGCAGGGTGGGGCTGGCTCCCTGTCGCTGCATGTGCTCCCAGATAGGCATGGGGGGTATGTACCTCCCAGATTTGTGTGTGGGGTGGGTGTGGGTTGCCTGCTATGGGCTCAGGGTCCCTGTCCTGCTGCCTTCCCCCCGGGGCTCAGTGGGCAGGACCCAGTGCAACAAAGCAGAGTCGGGCCAGGCATGGACACTCCTTGCCACTGCAAGCCCTGCACAGTCATGGCGAGGTGCCCCCTGCCCACCTGGCAGCAATACAAAGTTGTGCCTCTTGCTGCTGCCAGGTGGGGAGGGGGTGCCTCACCATGGCAGCATGGAGCTCCCAGTGTTGGCAACAAGCTTTCCTGCCTGGCCCTGCTCTGTCCTACCACACCAGATCCCTCCTGCTGGGCCACAGAGGCCCTGGGGTGGGGGGGGAGGGGCAGCAGGCTAGGGAGCTTGAGCCTATAGTGGGCACCCTGCATCCACACACCCCCAATGGGCTCCACTCCAGCTGTGCTGCCCATAGAGGAGGGGGGCTGGGCTCTGGGATCCACTCTGCTGCAGCAGCTGCTGCAGAGCTGACGGGGGTGGGGGCTCTAGTATGACTGAGGCACTGGTAGGCTTCCAAATTGCTTTAAAATTATGAATATATCAATAAAACATTGTGTTCAATTGATACCTATATATATAGTGGTGTTTCATTTGAATCACAGATTTGGGGGGTTTAATCAGAGAATTTGTAATTTTTCAACAAAGAAACCCAGGATCCCTAATGACAAGGAACCTAGCTGCCATGAGGGCCATATATATAGTATAGAGAGAAATAAGTGCCTCACCATTGCTCCCCTGCAGTTCTCCAGGATCATGGCTTGTAAC
Source organism: Alligator sinensis (assembly GCF_000455745.1). Lineage (NCBI taxonomy): Eukaryota > Metazoa > Chordata > Crocodylia > Alligatoridae > Alligator > Alligator sinensis. The sequence goes on from NW_005842224.1 coordinate 1,362,046, forward strand.
TTGGCACCCAGTAGGGTGTTACCAGATTTGCCCATTACTTTGGGGTGTGCTCATTTATTAGGGACACGTTTCTAGGGTCTTGGTAATTCTATCAATGTGCTGCTTGTGTTACTTGTGTTTCTATATGGAGCTGTATCTCTCCCTTCTGCAAGTCCTCACCCCCAATGGAACTATCTTGCAGGACTCAGTTTCAATGGGGCTGGATTCCTCCAGTCACCAAGTCAGTCACATACACAAACACACACAGATTAATGTGACATACCTGACCCGGCTGGGTTGATCAGCATGGACAGGCTGACACCCTCATATGCCAAGAATCAGTTCATCAGAGCAACAATAAACTGCAGTCAGACACAAGCGCACAGGTAAACAGAATACTTCTGAATCCAGCTGGGTGTCCAGCTGACACCCTCATGGGCCAGCATTCAGTTCATTAGGGCACAGTTGAGTCAAACTGGGACAATCAGCCTGTACAAGCTGATCCTCTTATGTGTTTCAAACTCAGCACATCCCAATCTTTGGCCTCTTGATGAGCAGAACCCACAGTATTTTTGGGCCTCACAGGGATCTTTAGCTTAGGTAAAAGAAACGTTGCTGCAGAGCAAGTGAGGAAGGAGAAGTAGAGAAGAAAAATGTACCCAGTTATTACCAGTTTGACTATAAGAATTATTTATCGCTAAGTATATGAAATATATAATGGTACTAACAGTAATACACATGCAAAGGAAAAACAAACACAAACAATTACAATACTACCCTGGTTTCACTAAGTATTTGGGGAAACTTAGTTCAAGCTTAACTAGTACAGTTCAGGTTCAGAAGTTTATGCCTAGAGAGAAAAGAGAACGAGAGCGCTGGGATCTCACCAGTCCAAGGTACTCGGGTTGCAAAGCTGACAGGTAAAGTTCGTAGCACAATCCTTGAAGGAAGACAATATGTTTCCTCCAGCCTCTCAAGAAGAACAGTGGATGGTATCAGAGAGATTTTTTTCTTCTTGAAGCACCCCCACTGCTGCTTTTTAATAGATTTTTATACCCTAAGTTCAGCTTCTTCAAAGCATTTTCAATAGTGTAAATCATTGTCTTTTCTATTGACAAGGGGTTATCTGGTTTGGAACATCTCAAGAAGCTGATTGATAATCAGGAAACACATAAGGTTAAGGAGTAACCAGATACTTGGGAGCCAGCTTGAAATTCCTATGGATAGCAGATATACCGATGGGATATCTCATGGTTTCTTCAGAAACAATAGATAGCTTGCAGCATCAGGGTTTTGGATTTATACTTGTTGTGAACAAGCCTCAGCTTAGCATGACTTTTCCAGATCTTACTATAGTCTTTTAACAGACTTAAGGCAATTATTGGGGTGTTTATAACCTTTGGGCAGGAGGACTTCCACCAGTCATCCCGGGAAAAGTATGACAACACTTGTGGTCAGGGCTCCAATGGGCTGGATGCTGTGATGAATCCCTTTACCATTGTTCAAATGTTGCCCATACCCGCTCTGACTTGGTCTCTTGCCTCAGCATTCCCTAACCCGGCAACCAAGTTTTAGTCAATCAAGTTTAAATAGGCCTCCCATAGTGGGGCCAGGGAATGTACAGCCTGAGATGCCTATTAAACTTAGAGGTGTGTGTGTGTCTGGGGGGGGGAAAGTCCTTTGTAAATCCAGATTAGAACTGGTCTGATAAATGCTGAGCTGGGTGTATGTAAACATAGGTTGATTAGCATTTGGAGCACAGATTCCCCATCATGCAGTGCTCCCCTGCTTCTCTGATCCCAGAATTCACTGCAATCTCTGCTTCAGGCTTTCTGTTCTCCATCTCTCATGTAAATGAATGGTCATCTGGTTCCATCTTGGATGCAAATGAGACCTAGGGCAGTTGTTTCACTCTTGTCACCCTTATCTGGAGGGTCTTAGGTGTATCTCTCACTGCATCTTAATCAGTTTCGTTGGGGGGGGGCGGGATTCTTTGTGAGTCAGACAGACTGTGTCCTGTGCCAGGGTTCCCCAAGAACACACAGCTGAGAGGTAACAAGGGATAGTGTTGGTGGCACAAGAAGGTTCAGAATGCTGAAACATAGATAATGTCAAGGATGTGCATTATCTCCTTGTGGAAATACAAAGGAAGCTTTCTCACAGGATGGTTTGTCCCTGCACACTTTTGAATTATGAAAAGTACTTGTTTTACCTCATGTTAACTCTCCCTCTCGATAATAATTATTAGCTCTTATGTAGTACTTGGTACTCACGTAGCACTGTGCATGTTCAAAATACTTTATGAACATTAATCCTCACAATAACCCTTGTGAAATAAATAAAGCACCATTCTTGTTCAATGGGCTGAGCAGTCATTAATAACTGCTGGGAAGTACCAAATCTGTGACTATTGGTTCTCCACCTACTCCCAGTCACTTGATCCTCTATAGAAACTTTCATTTATATTTGAGTTCTGTGCCACTTACATTTTTCCACCAAATGATCTTGTTTCACACACTTGATGCTTTACAACACAATCCTTGCAAATACCCAGCCCAATGCAATTATTAGTCATGGTTGGTTACCCTTTTCAACAGCCTTTCACTGTGAACTCTGAAATTGGCCTTCTTTTCTTTTTAAGCCTGCAACTGCAAGCTGTGAAGGGGAGACTTCTTTCTTTTTCTCTCTTTTTAACTCTATTAGATTTTTACAGGCCAGGGGAAAGGAAGTATTTTTGTGAAATCACAGACATTTGCAGAGTGCAAAATGTCACCCAGTTTCATTGATTTGGACATTCAAAATCAAATAGCAAATTTTAAACATGTTTCTGTGACTTCTATTTTTGCAAGTAAAACTTTCCTTTTGGTTGTGGCAAAAACCTATAAAAACTGCACTAGAGAAATATGATTTTTCCTCCACACTTCACAAAACTGTCAAAACCTGGAAACTCCAGGTTTTTCTAACATGCAAGACTTTTCACACAAATCTAGGAACAACCCAGTTTTTGATACCTATCCAGTTGGATTTCCTTTATAGAGAAGGGTCCCTGTTCAAAGGTGAGATGTTAGCAGTGTAAACTAGACTCCCACCCATAACTCAACACTCCCAGAGGTTCCAACTTCTTTGCTTTTTTTATTTGTTAATAACGAGGATGTAAGTCAGTCTTGGGAGTCTAAGCTGGCATAGCTTGTACAGTGTGAAACCAAAAGAAGGTGTCAATTAAATCACTCCCACCCCACTTCAACTTGCACATACTTCCAACTCATCGGTATATAAAATATGCTTCTTTATACTGCTTGGTAGATTGGCAGACAGCACTTTAGTAGGTTCATGGTTGTAAGCTTATGTGTCTAATTCTAGTGTATGCTTGCACCATGCTATCGATTACTTCTGAATATGGCCCAGTATCTAATGATAAAGTTATTGGCTGACAAGCTGTTGAAGTCAATCGTACACACTGAATGTGACAAAGATGACCACAGCTGATCTGCCCACTTTCATTCCTTTCCCTCTTGTAAAGCATGTGTACATGTATGTGTACTAAGTTGTACAGTTTTGCTGTCTTTCTTCATCATGGCTACTTATGTAGCACATGCTGATCACAATTTCTTTCTTCCTTTTTCCATCAGTTTCACATTTTCATGCCTGTTGTCTCCCCCTACCTCCTGCCTCCTTTTTGTTTAAAACAGCAGTATTCAACCCCTGGCCCATGGGCCAAATGCAACCTGCAGAGCCATTGCATTTGGCCCATGGGAGGTCCCCATGGGGCAGGAAATTTGGTGGCAGGGAAGCGGTGGCCATTAATGTGGTCACCCTCCCCTTGCCAAATTCCCAAACCCCATGCCCCATATTGCTGGCTACAGTTGGCCATGCCCCCTCCCCTGTATGTGGATCAGAGCCAGGCCACACCCCCCCCCCCAGGGCCAGGTTGGGGCCAAGCCACATGCTCTTTCCCCCATGGGCTGTGTTGTGGCTTGGCTGCCCCATGCCCCCTCCTCATGGCCGGTAGCTGCCCACCCTGATGGCCCTGGTGCCAACTCAGGACCACTAGCAGGATCCAGCCCGTTGCTGGACAGGGCACTACCTACCGCGCCCCGAGGAAAAAAGGTTGAGCACCCCTAGTTTAAACGAGTTGGAATTCAACTATGAAACCCTATTGTCTTCCCAATATCCACCTCAAATTCTGAACACAACTAATACCAGCTGTTGACTAGTTACAGCTCTGCTGACTACTGCCAACCACAGGCAGCTATCTTCACCTTATATTGCAACACTTCCATTGTTGTAGCTGTATGCATTGTGTGATAGCTTTCTCTTGACACTTTCTCCATGGTGTACTCCAGCAAAATCCACCAGTTTTAATAATTCTTTTATTTTTTATAATATTCTCCATCTTTAGATTTTACTGTTAACTTAAAAATATAAACTTTCAGGTTGTTCTGTGAACTGGATTCTTGTTTCCCTTGGTTTTATTTGCTACTGAAAGTTTATGACCTATGTTAAAATGTAAAGACTAGTCTTGTAAAATTCTTCCTTTTTGCTTTTTTAAAATGAAATTTATTCCTGTATTTTATAGAGTGAAAGAAGTGCAATATTCTGCTTATACAAAATATTTTGAAGGGCATTTATGTCTAATGTCTAGGGCTGCAGAGAATGCTGATTCAAAATGCATGTGCTAAGCAACAGAAAGGCTAAGGGCTATTTGAAGTGCCATCCCAAAACGGTGAGCCAGTCTTTAAAAATGATTAATCCAGTACTGTAGCAAATGCAGTGTCAATGGTGCACTGAAATTGAGCACCGTCACTGCCAAGGGCTGACCTGTGGGGAGGACGGCAATCAAAAGTGGCTGCTGACAGCAGCTATAATGTGATCACAGTTTTGATCACAATGGCAAATGAAAGCCACCACTGCCTGTATGCATCAGGTACGTTTTATCCATACACTGCTGAATCAGTCAAATGCAAACTAAAAAAAATAAACCAGCCTTTTATACTACCTGATCCCCTGCCTTCCCCTACACCAAGTCTTTTATTTTGTCCTTCACGTAGTTGAAATTATGCATTAGTGTACTCCTTCAGATAGATAGTAAATGGTTTTTAATAGAATTCTGTTAAACTAGTCATTCTGTGAGAGAAATTCTCCATGTAGGCCTGAGCTGCTGTACATCAAGGACAAACTTTTCAGAAATGCCTGCCATTCAGAGAATATTTACTATCAGGCCTCTCTAAATATTTTCAGGCTGGACATCCACAAATCGAGGTACCCAAAATCAACAATTATCTTAAAAAATCTTGGCCCAATATTTCTCCAGCGGCAGTTCCCAATGAACTTACTAGGAAACCTTTCTCTAAGGCCAATAATTCAAGAGACATATTGCTAAACTAAGGGCCCTAAAAAAGAATTAGGAAAAAATTTAGGCATGCGAGTCACAAATAGAATCCTGATCAACTGTGGTCCAGCCACAAAGCCCTTTAGGTGATTAAATTCATCCAGTGCCTATATTTTGGCCAGAAAAGAACCTAAATCTTGAAGTTCTGAGTATGTGTACAAGCATTCCAGTAATGAGCACCAGGTACCTAATTCCTGCCTACTAGGCACATCTATACATGCATTAATGTGCCTTTTCTAATGCACATTTAAATTTAGTATCTCCAGACATTTATAGACATGTTGTGGGAGGTGGGGGGAAGTGGGGAGCAGGAGGCTGCTTTAATTAGCTCATCTCCAAGAGCCACACTAATTAAAAGCGCCTGGAGTGTCACATCAGCATCCCCACACTCAAAAATGGTGGCAGGGCACTTTGAACACTTGTTGAATGAGCCTTCATTTAAACCACCCCACCATCATTTTCAGTGCAGGGATCCTGATACATGTGATGCTGGAGTCTGCTGGAGCATGGTCATTTTCATGTTCCTGCAGACTCGATTCATCATGTCTGCTCCAGAGGCGCTAGAATTACAATGTTTTGGAGCAGCCTCCCTGCATGTGTGTAAGTGCCCTGCAATGTGAGGTACTAATTTAATGTACATTAGGCTGAGCTAATGTGCAGTAGTGCATCTGCACACTTTTTTAGTGACAATGTGCAGTAGACTTTTAGGCCAGGGACAGACATTACACATAAACCGGTTTAAGTGACCAGAAATTGGTTTAAGCCTGTAACAGAACAGAGATCCAGTGCACATAAACCAGTTTCAAAATGACCAAAACCGGTTTGAGATAAACCTGGTTGAATGTAGTATCAGACTTCACTGATTTGGCTCAAACTGGTTTATGCAATGTCTGTCCCAGACCCCTTGCTGGTTTAAGATAAACCAGACACCCACAGCATCCCAGCATGCTTTCTGGGTTGAGCAAGGCTCTCTGCTCCAGCTGCAGCGCTGACCTGACCCCTCTGCTCTCTAGTCGGAGCAGGGACGGGCCCTACCAGAAACACCAGCCAGCATGGCCCCATTAAGGCAGAGTGGGCAGGGGGGTGTTAATTCTTCCCTCCTTCCCCTCTTCACCCACTGCCGGGGAGCAGAGGGGAGGGGGCTGCAGCAGTGGCCTCTGGAGCTGGCAAACCCCAGCTGCAGGGAAGAGACAGAGGGAGGAATTAACCCTTCTCCCTGCCCCCTTCACCTTTAATGGGGCCATGCTGGGTTGGTTGTCCCACAGGGTGGGGAGGTGGGGCTCTGTCAGGCACTGGATGGAAACTCTTGCTCCTCCTCCCCACATTGCTCTCAGCTGTCAGGAAGCCGCTGGGGCGGGGCTGCCAGGGCCTGGTCACACCCCCCTCCTCAGCTCAGCTTCCTGTGGAAGGGAGGGCTGCTCTAGTGCCCCTGGCCTTCTGGCTTGAGCCACTGCAGGCATGTGCTGAATGTCTATCCATTTGTGAACCAGTTTCCTCTCTGCAGGTTAGACTTGGATGTCTGTCCCTAGCCTTACTGCACATAAGCATAATCTCACAGTTTTTACATGGCACTTTAATGCTCAATAAAATAGTCTACTGTGCATTAAAGTGCATGTGTAGATGCGCCCAATTTCTGTCACAAGCCGGAATGGACTGTGTGAGGTACCAAAGGGATCTTGCCTCTCTGGGAACTGTAGTGCCTACAGAGCACCACCTTGAATTCAGGACAAAGCACAATGTCCAAAGCACATCTTATTCAAAAACACAAGAAATGCATAGGGCATGGTGTTCATCACTTGCATAATATTCTACTAAGAATTGTCATCTAAGGGGACCTTGGTCCTTAACCTGAGCAGATTCATACCCACATCACAGGAGTGTACCCTAAGCACCAGGCCATAGGCTGGGAGAGCTATTTTTGACAGTCATTGGATTAAAAAAAAACCCAGAACTAACCCTGGCAGTAGAGACTAGACCTTAGGACTACAACCTGCCAGCAAAGTTCCCTCATCACTAGATTAGATTCATGTTCACTCGTGCAGGCTCTCCTGGTCCCACGACTGTTGCAGTCTTACCTGTCTAGTAGTGTAGCTTTCATGCTCCCAAAACTATTTCTTAGCTAGGTGGGCTGGGCCCACTCCTGGGAAATGGAGGATATTGATTTGAATCCTTTCAGGCAGAGGATGCATAGGATCCAGATCTCCTACTTCCTGGCCATGTCTACATAAGACGCTGACTGTACAAACAAGTACTAAATTATTGTGCAGTGACTGGACTTACTGCATAGTAGCACCATGAAGCGGCTTTTTCATGATGCTGACTTCACAGTAGCGTGAGACTACTGCTCAATATCATCACATCACACTTCCTGCCATGCAACACTACTGCGCAGTAGTCATGGGCTACTGCACAGTCAGTGTCTTGTGTAGACGCAGCCCTGAGGAGTTGTCTGAGCTCTTGATGTAGCCACCACTGGTAGTCAGTTGTATACCTAGCCTCAGAGGAAGGCATTCTGCTTCCTCAGTAGACAGAGGCACCTAATGTGCAGCCCCAAGGCAGGCAACTAACTTGAAAAAGGGCTAGGCAATCAGGTACAACCCTGTTTAGTGCTTCCTTGTGATTAGTTCTAGGTGCCTCCCTCCCCAGTACCTAGGCACTCTGAGTCATATTTTGGAGGAGCCTAATTCTGCTTCCTCACTGTGTAGAGATCCTAGGCACTTTCCACTATATGGATCACCTTCAGGGGGAAGGGAGGGGAGGTCAGGGCAAGGCCCCAATTTTCTAGGAATTCTTTAACTTTTGAGGTTGATCCAGATCTGTCCATTGTTTAAGGCACTGTCACAACCTGAGTTTATCATGAATTGAGCCCAAGAGTTCTGATCCACTTGATTTATGTTTCTCTGAAGTGAAAGTAAATGATTTCTCCAACTACATCTGAGTCATTCTTTTAAAGACGACAGCAGTTGTTCAGGGTGTGAAAAATATACAGATTTTTTCATAACTTATACAACAGTTATATAGGCACAAAAGGAGGATTCTTGGCCTAGACGTAAGCCATCTTATTTATCTAAACAAAAAACAAAACCATTTTCCTTCGGATACCTGTGTGTTGCCCAGAAAAGAACTGTGAACAAGAGAAACTCTTCACTGTACAATAATTTTTTTCTTTTCTCATTAGAGAGCATGACTGAGGTGGTTGTTTAAAATAATCTCAAAATGTCCACAACCTTGTTGATGTGTGGACTTGTTTAGAGCCTAGTAACTGCTGTAAGGTTTTGCTAGAAAGCTTTTCTTAGAAATCACTGAGGTTACTTCTCAGTGAACCTCAACTTCCTGCAGAAAATTTAAACAAAAGTAAGGAACTGGGTCAACAATTTTTGGAAACAAAGAGTTCTTAAATCTATAATATTTTAATTCCCAGTTTTATTTTTTTCTTTCATAAGTGAACACTGCTTCTGCAGAGTTTGAATGTTGTGTACAGTTCTGGTTGCCTACGTTCAGATGACTGGAATAGCTACAGAGAAGGACACTTAGCATGGTTAGGGCACTGGAAACAAAATTAACAGAGCTTGGCTTGCTCAGCTCAGTGAAATGAAGGCTGAAAGATGATATGATTACTCATTTTAAGCATATTAGGGAGGGTAAAAAGCTATTTAAATCAAAGAATGATACTGGCACAGGATTAAATGTATACCAACTGGTCATGAGTGTGAGTGTTGAAGTGATGATGTAGCTGTGATGGTCAAGGAAATAAGAGAGAGGGCATGTCTACATGAGCATTTCAAAGTTTTTTTCTAATGTGCATTACATTTAGTACCTCCAGTACTAAATTACATTACATTTAGTACCTCCACTAAAGAGTCATGAACCAAAGATGGCAAAGCCATAAGGGAAATACAGAGTGCCTGAGCAGGGGACTAACATAAGAGGGATGGGGGTGAGAAAGGGAACACAACTAGGTTACAGAAAATACAATTTTAGCCAACTAAGCACAGGGGGAGGGGGAGGGGATTATGACCCTGAGAGAGAAAGAGGATAGATGTACACAAACCCATACAATGGTCCGCAATGGTGGAGGGGGTAGGTTGAAGAATTTACTCAGTCTATAGAGTCTTGTAGTGGAGGTCATCTTCGAGTGGAGTGGAGTGGTCCATCATTGAAAGATTCGTCTTGGAGTCCATCAGGTGCAGAGGGGGATTCAGGTGGTCCCCTCTGGGTCTGGTCCGGTGGCAGTCGATCTGGTGGGGTCAGTGTATTGGTGATGGCCCATGATGTGCTTGACGTAAATGTCATGGGACCAACAGATGGTGTCTGTTACATTTATCCCATGACTAGTTGTGCCTGTGTTTGTCCTGGAACAGAAGAGTTGAGGCACTGGTGTGTATACATATCACCCTTCCAATCAGAGTTTAGTAAGCGGCTGAATGCACTGTTACTTTCCTGCCATTGACCTAATAATGCCATTCCAGAACAACCATTCAAACACACTTCTCAGTGTCCCAGGACAAACTGTTAGCACTTCTTATCCCACAAACCTTTTTAGGGTTTGTCCCAGTCATGCATGTCTGAATGATTGCAGTTTGTCCCAGGAGAAAATGGGACAAATACAACTTCTGTTCATAGCCTACAGGTGCTAAAAACCTCTCAGGTACCTGTCTGGTGAAACTAGCCTTTGCACTTAGGGTAAAAAAGATCACCAAATCTTTTTGTCTTCTTTGGACCATGGGACATGGTCTTCTTCTTATGATTATCCAGACATCTTTAATCTAAGTAAATTTCCAGGCACTGCCAGGGCAAGATATCAGTAACGCCTTCATTTCTTACTCTTCATCTATAGCACATTGCAGGGTTTTTATAGGATGCTCTGTGGCCGTGGTGTATGAAAGATGGCAAAGTAAACATTCTAATGGCCTGTTGGGACTGGTTGCCTATGAATGCAGGGGACGAGACCAAGAGGCAACTGCCAGCAATTGTGATGTTGCCAGCTTGGATTCATGAGTATCATCCACACTTTTATGGTCTAGCTGTTGTTTCTACATACCCACAGTAGATCAAAAAGCACTTTTATTTTGGCCATTCATCTACAATTTACTTGCTTGCCTTCAAATGTAAATGTGAGATTATTGTCCAGGTGCTTCACAAGATCCTCTTCCATTTTTTAAAATAGAATTAATCAGAGTAACCTCAGAACTGTCCCTATCTCTTTATGTTAGGTATTAACACCTAACCTCCTAACTATTAATTATTCTAGCACAATACAGAAACTAACAATGGTTACTTTCATTAGCTAGCCCTGCATGTACTGAGGCAACATTACTGTGTCCAGCTGACTACAAGAAACACCATTTCCAGCAGCACTGGATGGGCAGGCATGCCAGGAAAACTGTGAACATGATATAGTAGGCCAAGAGATGGTTTAAAAGACGCCTGAGCTTCTTGTGCTTCATTTCCCTGGAACATTTGCACAAGTATGAGATCAGTGGAAGCCCATGGAAAATCATTGATTTTGAAGCCAAAAAGGGGTGGGGAGGGAGAAGGAATTTACATAAAAGACTAAAATTTTTTAAAGTCTCATTTTAACAGCTTAATCTCTGCAAGACCATCCATCTCGGCTAATTAAAGAGAAGCATAGTGGAAGGAGTCCAACAAAGTAGAACTCTGACCATGGCTGTTCTACTTACGTCTCCTGACCAACCATTCCTCAGAGGATGAAGAAAATGAAGGCAAAGATTAAGTCCCTAGTTCAAAAATCACGCCTAGTCAGGAAAATGTTGAAATTTGTACTGATGTCCTCTTGAGGTCAATAGGACTCATGCACATGATTGATGTTAAGTATGTGTGCAAGTGCTGCCCTCAATAGGAATCAAAGCCTTGTCTAAATTAGATAGCAGTTGTGTAGGAAGGAATTCATCATTAATGACAATCATCTTTCTCCACTTGTACCCCATGGCTTGATTGTATAATAAATTTGTTTGACTTACTGTATAGCATTCAAACCATTCCTGGTGTGTATATTTAAGCCCCTTCTCTGTGGTATCTGAAACTATTGCTCATCTATTTCTGGGAAGGAAGGCTATTTGTAATGGAGCCTCATAAGGCTGGACTTAAAATGAGCTACAGTTCAATTTTGCAATTGATTTTAACAATAGCACTGAATATCATGTCCTCTTCAGAAAGGGACTGACACACAAAGGCCTATCTGATCATTGAGTCATCTCCTACCCTTTTCGTTTCTGCTGCAAGAGAAATGGAACAACATTGATTCATCATCTCATAATAAATGCAAAACAGGTGATAACATTCTACCCAGCTCTAGTAGTGTAATGCCACTAGTTTTATGGAGTTACTTTGGGTTTTTGATTTATGCTAGTGTAAAAAAGAGCAGAGTTGTCTGAGGGTTTAATTCAACAACAGCAAAAGAAAAATCAGCTTATTTCTCATGTTCCCTTCACCCAAACAAAACACATTATTTCTTGGTTTTTCCAAGTTTTGGAGCAAGAGAGGGAGAACACCCAAAATACCTTTCTGTCTCCAAGGAGATCTCATGAAAAATACAGCATTTAAAGCTCACAAAATGGGTGATATTTAACTCTCTAAACTATAATGAGAACTTTACAGCATTTACCAACATATTAACTGATTTTTATATCTCTTTATACAACTGCATAAATGTGATAAATAATGAAATAATATGTACAGAAATCATCATTTTATTATTCCAAATTTCCATTGGATTTGGTTCAGATCTTCTGCATTTGTAACATTTAGTAAAGCTCTTGAATTGCAAACCATTAAGCAGCCCTAATCCCAGTAGTGTCTCTTGTTGTCAGTATAGCATTAGGACTGAAAGTTTTCTGATTCACCTCGTAAACACAACTAAAGAAAGGCATTTTCAGTTATATTGTATAGACTTGAATACTGTGTGCCAAATACAGTGCTGATTCATGCCCGGGGAACAGGAAGGGGTCCTGAATTCAGAACTTTGGGTACAAAAAAGCCCAGCAAATTCTCTCCCCATACTCTTTTCAAAGTAAATTGCAGAAGGATGAGGGTTTTCATGTGAAAGATGAATCTTTCACATCTTCAGCCCATTTAATATAATAGAAATATTAAAGAAACGGTCCGTTTAATAGTTTTGGTCACTTCTACAGAGAAATTTAAAAATTCAGTTGCTCTGAGTTGCAAAGCTCCAAGCTTGATATTCAACACAGAGTCAATATAAGGAAGTGAGCACTTCTGGCAGGCAGAGGTGCAGTGCTACATTCTGAATTATCTAGGGACTTTTTTAAGGCCAAGGGTTTCAGTTTTTTGTAATTGTAATGATCCAACTACAGTTTGAAAATACATCGATCATCAAGACAAGGTTTAGAAGATTGGATGAGTCACCTTACCAGCTGTAGCTGTATCCTGTGAAGGGAGTGCACCAAGACTCCTTTGATGGAGAGTGGTGATGGTGACTGACACAATGACCCAGGTCCGCAAAAGTATTTAGTTGTTAATTCCATTTAATTTCAATGCCTAAATATCTCGATAGATCTGGAGCCAAGTTCTTTGAAATGCTTATCTCTGCACGCTGGAATCACCTGAGAGCAGCATTGAACTAGGTGACACTACTCATCCACAATGCTGCTAAGAGTGGTATTGTCAAACATTGACCGAATAATGGTTTTGGGAGGTGGATCTTATGGTAATCTCTGTAGCATAGAAGCAGCAGCAAAGAAGCTTTACCCACCAAAACAGTCACAGAAAGATAATGTATATGTGAAAATGGCCGACATAACTTTCTGTGCAGAAAACAAGCTCTCGACTCTACACTCTCCAAATTAAGGGTAAGAATAAGGGTGTGGGTGGAGGGAGGGAAAACTCTGAATTAAGATAGGATGAAGTGCAGCAAGTTAATTAGAGGTTTCTCTTGTAGGTTTGCAGAACATAAATTAGAGATAAGCAATATGGTGAGGAGGAAACAGCATCATAGAATCATAGAAAATTAGGGTCCAAAGGGACCTCAAAAGGTCATCAAGTCCAACCCCCTGCTCAAAGCAGGACCATCCCCAACTAGATCATCCCAGCCAAGACTTTGTCTAGTCAGATCTTAAAAACATCCAAGGATGAAGATTCCACCACCTCTCTAGGCAACCCATTCCAGTGCTTCACCAACCTCCTAGTGAGAGTTTTTTCCTAATATCCAACCAAAACTTCCATTGCTGCAAGTTGACACCATTGCTCCTGGTTCTGTCATCTGCCATCACTGATAACAGTCTAGCTCCATCCTCTATGGAACTACCCTTCAGGTAATTGAAGGCTGCTATCAAATCCTCCCTCAGTCTTTTCTTCTCCAGACTACATAAACCCAGTTCTCTCAGCCTCTCCTCATAAGTCATGTGCTCCAGCCCCCTAACCATTTTTGTTGCCCTTTGCTGGACTCTCTCCAACTTGTCCACATCCTTTCTGTAGTGGGGGACCCAAAACTGGACACAGTACTCCAGAAGAGGCCTCACCAGTGTTGAATAGAGGGGAATAATTATTTCCCTCCATCTGCTGGCAGTGTTCCTACTAATGCAGCTCAGTATGTTGTTAGCTTTCTTGGCATCACAGGCAAACTGTTGACTCATATCCAGCTTACTGTCCACTTTAACCCACAGGTCCTTTTCTAAAGAGCTGCTGCTTAGCTAGTTGGTCCCAAGCCTGTAATGGTGCATGGGCTTCTTCCATCCTAAGTTCAGGACTTTGCACTTGTCCTCGTTGAGCCCCAGAGGTAGGGACAATCTTAGGGATAACTCTGTCAGGCCTTCAGTCAGCACAGATGTAGTTAGGGATCTTCTGGAAGGGCTAGACATTTTTTAATCCACAGGTCCAGATGCCCTCCACCCAAGGGTGTTGAGGGAGCTGGCAGGGGTCATCGCAGAGCCCTTGGCCCGGCTGTCTGAGCATTCGTGGTCATTTGGCCAGGTGCCAGAGGATTGGAAACTGGCTAATGTGGTCCCAATTTCCAAGGAAGGGAGGAAGGAGGACCCAAGTAACTATAGGCCTGTAAGCCTCACCTCGGTGCTCAGGAAGATCTTGGAGAGAATCATCGAGGAGCACATCTGTGGGAGGCCTGCAGGGGAAATCATGCTCAGGGCAATCAGCACAGGTTCATCAAAGGCAGGTCCTGCCTGACCAACCTGGTTGCCTTTTATGACCAAGTAACTAAATCCTTGGATGATGGTGTCGTCATGGACATAGTCTTTCTAGACTTTAAGAAGGCCTTTGACACTGTCTCTCACCCCATCCTCATCAATAAATTAAGCGCCTGTGGCATTGATGCCTGCACAGTTGGATGGGTAAAAAATTGGCTGATGTGGCGCACCCAGAGAGTAGTGGTGGACGGGTTGTACTCAACCTGGTGAGATGTCAGCAGTGGGGTACCCCCGGGCTCGGTCCTCGGGCCCACACTGTTTAACATCTTCATCAGCGACTTGGACGAGGGGGTGGAAAGCATGCTGTCCAAGTTTGCTGATGACACTAAGATGTGGGGCGAGGTGGACACACTTGGGGCGAGAGAGAGGCTGCAACTAGATTTAGACAGACTACAAAAGTGGGCAGATGAGAATAGGATGAGGTTCAATGTAGACAAATGCAGGGTGCTGCACCTTGGGAGAAGGAATCCACAGCATACATACAGGCTGGGGAGTTCCCTTCTTGAAAGCACAGAGGCAGAAAGGGATCTTG